>NC_134580.1:122095364-122434114 GCF_037038515.1 Microtus pennsylvanicus | reverse complement strand
GGAAAAAATGCCTGCATGTATTTGCAGTGTCTAATAAACACTTAGAAGTACATTCTCCAGACAAACTATTCCTACAGTTTCTGAAGAGACTGGAGGGCAATGCTTTCAATGTTCTGCCCCTGCTAAGGTACATTTCTTTTTGGGGGGCATTGTGTCTGGATACTGCCTGATCCACTCTTTCTTTTCCCCATGCCCCCTTCTACCAGGCTGCAGGTGCAATACAGGAATACTCCTATTACTATGAAGTCTTTCTTTATTGGTTGGTAGATGCTTTGCTGGGAGGGGTCTCTTGTATTCTGATATGGTACTGTCATGAACTTGGATCCCTATGGGTCAGGAGGTATACTGTTGAGAGTTTTTCCTCCTATCCTTGTTTCCTGAACCCACAGGCAAGCCCAGCAGCCTCTGCATGGTAGAGACATTGCATGGTAGAGGGCATGTTGCAGCTGCTTATCTCAAAGCTAAGAGAGAGGGCAGGGTCAAATGCAGCACATAGCCTCCTGATGCCCCAAGTGGGAAGCCTATCCAGTGTCTGCTCAAAATAAAACAAACAAAAAAAAACCCAAAACAGGTCACATTTTTTAAAATTTGAATGGAGGCCTTCTGGAAATAACAAATGCAGGCTTGAGAAACTGTGTATACTAAGGACCCTCCTAAATTGGAGGTGCTAGGGGTCTGTGATTCTGGCTGGAGCAGGAACTGGGAGGGGAGATGAGGGCACTCACACCCACTATTGGTGCTTGTGAATAAAGAAATTCCATCACTGGTGTGGGCCTGGGAGGTGATGGAGGAGGTACTGCCATCAGGCAGATACAGTTTAAAGTTCAGACTTGAAGGCTAGAGAGATGGCTCCATTGTTGAGAACAATGCTTGCTCCTCTTACAGAGGACTCAGGTTCAGTTCCCAGCATCCTTCGCTTACAACTGCTTCTAAGTCCAGCTCTAGAGTATCACACATTCTCTTCTGGATTCAGTGGGCACCTGTACTCACATGCAGACTAATACGTGTGAATGTGAGTATGTATGTGTGTGCACGTCCACACACACACACTCATGATCTTAGAAAAGTCTTTAAGTTTTAACTTTATCATAAAGGGGTAAAAGGAAGGAGGAGAAAAGGGAGAGAGAAGCCAGAATTGCCAGGATGGGCAGGGCAGGAGATGCGTTTTCCAGAGCACATAAAGTGAGCTGGGGTCCCCGGGGCCTTCAGAGCAGCTCCAGTGCATACTCTGGAGGTGGGAGCGTGGGCCAGCTTGAGTACTGCTATTATTGTAGAGTCTTTCACACAGGCTGTTCCTTGCTGTATAAAAGGATCCCATCATAGGTTTTAGCCTAAAAGGTTTAAGCAAAATGTGTTCCCTATAAAGGAAGTATAGAGCAAGAAGCTGTTTCTAAATCAGAAGAGCATGTGAGCTATATGTGAATGAGATTTTATTTCAAAGAAGCCCTTCCAAGTCTTCACCTGCCTCCCCAGTTCCTAACGAGGATAGTTTTGGAAGGTTACCTCACAAGAAGAAGGAAGACACAGAGGAGAACGGTAGTCTTAAATTGCTTTCAAGGTCTATATATTGTGAATCCATTCAAAGTGGCATGTTATTAAAATAGATTCTCTTTTCCTTAACCCTTGTAATTGGTGTTTGGGGACTGTGACAAATCTCCAAGGACTGTCCAGTGAAGGGGAGAAACACCAATGATGCTTTCTTTCTCTTCCTTCCCTCAATTTCCTTTTCCATTGCTGAGAATGCATTTGGAAATGAAGTGAATCAAAGCAAACTTGCCCATTAATTCAGCCGTGATTAAAATGTAGAGCGGAAAGTCAGGAAACAGGCCTTGCCCAGCCTTCACGCAGTATTAGTACGCCCACATATAACACATGTGATGTGTATCCCTCGCCATGTCGCTGCCTCTACCCCTCATTGGCTGGAATGCAAGGTTTATATGAGGGAGTTCGTGTTGCTGGTCTCTGAGAACCTTCTGGAAGGAAATGTTTGTAATGTTAGGGCAGATGGAAGAACTCATTTGCATTTAAGATGGGTGCTCAGGCGGAGGCACTGTGTGTGCTGGGGGCTTCCCTTAGCTGTGGGAGGCTCAGGTTGTGCTAGGAAGCATTCTCACGGGGCATTGCTTGCTGAGCTCCCTCTCTGGGTAAAAAGACTACATCCTTTAGAAGACAAGTTCTGGAACTTGGGAGACCTCGGTCCAGGTGCAGCTCTGGGTTGAATGGTTCATGCTGAGCCCTGCATAAACCTTCAGGCATCTGGGTCTTTGGTGTTGAATCTGTCATAGAGCAGGGACAAACAGCATATGTTCATGGGGTCAGTTGTGGTACACTGCTTTCAGGACAGATCTGTGTCCTGAAACTGCGCACAGGTGGGCTTCAGAATACACACTCACAAACATGTGGTCCATATGCTCCACTATGTACCTGCCTACCTGGATGTGAAATACCCCTGCCCATTGCATGGTCTTTTATCCCAGGCCATTGTCCAGGGATGACACGTGGTGGGAAGCACACAGGCTCTATATTTCTGGGCCTACCATGATACCAGAGATATGTGGAGCTGGCTCCATATTTCCTTTTTAATTAGAATATTATATCACAAACTAACAGCTTGAAGGAATTCATACTAGAGAACACTTCTATGCAACTAGCAACCAAAGTAGCAGAACATGACCAAGGACCCCATCGAAATTACCAACACCTGAGGCTTGCCCTCATCCTAACTGCTCTGTTTAGCTCTGGCATGTCTCCCAAAACTCTCATGTTAAAGACTTGGAGAGTTAAAGCAATGGAGACTTTGGGAGGTGGATCTAGTAAGCTCTCTTCTAATCATTGAGGGTGTACTCTTAAAGGCAGTTGTGTTGTCTTGGTACAACCTGAACAGTAGGTGAATAAGACTTTCTATACCACATGCCCCAACCAGGATGTGGTGTCTTTCACAGGTCTAAAAATAACAGGGTCAATTGATCGTGGACTGGAGCCTCTAAAACTTTGTTCCTCTGTATGCTGTCCCAGCTATGCATTCCAACCACAGAACAGTGACACGCATGCCACCTCCCATCACTGCTCTAAATTCTGCCCATTTGTGTGCATTCTCTTCCAGTCACAAAGCTGTGTGTGTGTGCATTCCTATACCTCAATCATACAGTCTGCTCTTTCTGTTCCAGCCACAACACTGTGTGGGATTCAACTATGTTTTATGTTATTGATTTCTATCACTCTGAAATGTTTATTTGAACATAATACAATTTATCATTTCTATTACATTTGTGTATAATAATCCCAGTTGATATTTCATTACTTGATTGAACTCGAGGTATTGAGTCACAAATAATTCCACAGTAGACAGCAGGGGCTGGCTACTAGGAGCAGCATTACTTTGACTATTCTAATATTTTTGGTGTGTCATATGCACACTACTGTTGATGTACAGGAAGGGAATTCCTGGGTCATAGAATAAGAACAAATTCAGCTTCATACTGCCGAATGATCTTACGGACCTGTTTATATTCTATCACCAACAGATAAGAACTTTCTTAATACTTGGTATTATTGACTATCTTTCATTTTAGCCATCGGTATTTTTTTTAAAGGAATCCTTAGTTTGTGTATGATACCTATGTGTTTTTCTTTCACAAGCATCCAAAGGAAATACTTTGGGAAGTGTTGATTTACACTTTTAACCAAGCTTTGGCTTCTGTAGTCTATAGACTTGCTAGGGAACTACAGTGTATTTGGAGGGAGTTAGAAGTCTCTACACAGATGCTGAGTGTCTTTGAAAAACTTCCTTGGGTGTCAGAAAAGAGTCTATATACTCTAATGAGATTGAGGATTGCGACTCCCAGTTTCAGACTGTAAATAGTTTCATGGAATAGTACCCCGTGAAGTGGCTGGTCTGGTCATAGGTGGAAGTGACCTTATGCTTCCCTCAGAAAAGCTATAAGAAGACAAATGCTAGCTCTCGAGTTTGGACACACTGCCTGAAGTAACTGCCAAGATTCTATATTTGCAGAAAACTGGCACTCGTAAATACCTAGCTGTGCTATTTATGTAGCTGTTGCTCATCAATATATGTGGGGATTCTGTAATTATCACAAGTGCTATCCAATGGCTTCCTGAACCTCAGACAAATGAGTCTAATAGATAATTGGCTGAGCCCTACAGACCCCACCACCCTGGGCTCTTGGTCTTTCATGTATCCTATATACTTAGATGAGTCAAGGCCTTGGGCAGAGCCAAGGCCTGATATATAACTGGTGTCTAGCCCAGTGATTCTCCTCCTTAGAATGTGAGTGAACTAAGCGAGACATCTGGTCTACCTGATCTTGCTCAATTTCTCTGTGCTTCGGTTTCTATCTCCATAGTATATTTAGGACTAAATCATCTCTGCACAACAGGGAGCAAATTATTTGACCCCTATGAGCCTTAATTATCCCTCTGTATAATAGAGGATGCCACAAGCTACATGATAGGGCAAGAGGCACCCACATCATTGCCTAGAGATCTGAAACCTCCTGCTGATAATATTCCAGCTTCTAGCTGGGAAAAACAAGATTCACAGACAAGAGAGGACTGTGTCTTATAGACTCCTCTTTGTCTGTATTCTACCCCACTCCTTCATTTATAATGACCTCAGACACTCCATTACTTGACTGAACTTGAAGCATTTATGCACATATAATTTCACAAGCCACATTTATCTTTATTTTACTCTCCTTTATAAGTATCTCATAGGAGAGATCAATTTCTAATTTTTGATTATTTGTTTATTCTGGAAACTTTAGGAAGCCTTTGGATGCACTGATAGGTCCTTTGTGGCTGCAAAGTGAAGCAGAAGACAGGTGGGTGGTTTAGGCAGAGTTCACAGAAGGACAATAAACACGCAGCCTTTCTGTTCACCTCCTATCCTGATACACATAGAACAATATGGAGATGACGTAACTGCAGTACGTGAATCAGTAAGGCCATAGGCAATCAGAGTGAAGCATTGGCCAGCATTTTGCTTCTTGCTTTCAAGATTACTCTTTTTTGGCAGTTGTGCTTATATATGACAGAAGTCCTGCCCCTTACACAATACAGCTAGGCGCCTTTGCTCTTCTTTTACTGGTCATGTAGCCCCAGGGCCTTGGAGCTGTGCCCATCTAACTTAGAACAAGAAGACCTAGAGCCTTCCCCTGGGTATGCAGGCCATACCTGAGTGCTTAAGAAATATGAAGGTGCTTGGGGAGTTCAAGTTGGGCAATATTAAGCTTGTTGTTGTGTTCTCAGAACTCCAGCCTCTTGAGGGGACTGTACTCTACTGAATTGTAACAGGTCATAGATATCTAATGATGGGATATTCAGGTAACCAGAACCTTTCTTCTTTTGCTATATAAACCATGAATGGAGTTTCTTTTATTTAACAGATGGAGAAACCAAGGTCCTAAATGGCAGGAGACTTGATCACGGCCATGGAGCTGGCCAGTAGGAGATTTTGAACAGAATGACCCAACTGTATTTGCTATTACAGAAACCAACAAGACCAATACCCTCACATAACCATGTTCTTTCCCTTCTGATAAATAGGATTACAACCAGAACTGAACCCCAAAGATGGGAGCAAGAGACCCTCGGAAAGGGCTCTGTTGATTTTAAGACATTCCAAGCGGCATGGACAGATAGTTCAGTAGAAGAATGCTTTCTTAGGGTGCATGAAGATTTTGAATTTAATTCTAGAACCAGAGAGAGAAAGGAAGTATGAGAGAGAGAGAGACAGAGACAGAGAGACAGAGAGAGACTGACTCTTCCTGGGATACCCAGCAGATAGAGTTGTGTTGCATCTTGTTAATAGGCAGATCAGATGGAACATAATAGCAGCCTTCCCACAGCTTACAGTGCAGGACACCTTCTTCCTTCTCTTTTCATGCTATGTCTCCATGCCAACATGATCACTAAACCAAGTCCATCTGAACATATTCACAGAACAGCTTTCCACTTCCTCTCTGACATTCCTTCTGGTGAGGGCCAGAATATCTCATGAGGAATGCCACAGCACATCATGTCTTCAGTCACGATGGGCTCTTCCTGGTTAGAATGGATTCCTCACTTTACTGACTTGTCTATTTACTAGAGAAAAGAACACAGTAGATTTTTTTTGCTTTGCCATTTTTAGCATAGAAAAGTTGGATTCCTTTGCCAGTAGGGCAAAGAGTAGGGCAGAGTGGCTGTTGATAAGGGTTCCCATGAAAGCAAGATTCGGGTCATGTGACACAGTGCCTACGACAGCACTCCTCAGAGTTAAAGGGGAATCAAAGGAAAGGACGTTTCCCAGGTGTCTAAGGTAGGACAAAAGCGGAGTGACTGAGGACCAGCAGGAAGGTCAAGGGACTATAAATACAGTTGGAGAACTGGGCAGGACCAGATCATGCAGTTCCGATTCTCAGGTAAGCTTTGAAAGCACTGGATTTCTTCATGAAAGATGGACATGATGGAGACAACTGTTCACTCTCCCTAGCCCAGAAGAGACAGCAGTGGCCTAAACAAGGACCAGACCGATGGAAATGGAGAGAAAGAGATGGGCTCAGTTCCTAGAGCTTACTGTTGTGTGGGAAGAAAGAAAGGCAGTCAGTCCTCTCATGTACATTTCCAGCCCAAGTGGCCCCATGCTAAGAGGGCAAAGCATAGTTTTGCAGCAAGAATAAAAGCTTTTTGCCTTTTATACCTCACAGCTCTATTTCAGATTACATCTGACTCCAAGCAGATATGCAGGTCCAGGACAAATTATTTGAGTTGCCAAGGGAAATACACACACACAGATACACACACACACACACACACACACACCTCCCTACCTCATACATGCATATATACAGTTACTTTTCATACACTACAATTCTTGTCTGGTGTGTTTCCCCAAAAGGTTACAACACCATAGATGTACATGTATAATGTGTGTGACATGTACATGCACACCTAAGCAGGAGCACAAAATTATCCCCCAGGACCGCCATCTACAGAGGATAGTAACTAGTCTTTCCTCAAACAGACTCTGTAAAACCAAGGTGATAAAATCAAATAAACTTGGGCCTGTGTCCAAGAGAGGAACAAGAGGGCTCTGCCCCAGCCAAAACGGCTGATTCTGTTACAGGTTCAGACGCTGAGAAGCATTACGCTAACTGCCAAAAATATACCTCTGCCGAATCCCCACGGTCCCAACAGAGGAAAGGCGGTTTTAACAAGCTCAAGAAGGGAGGGGAATCTGCAGGCTTCCACCTTTGTGCATAAAACAACAGCAATCAGAATGCTAATGAAGAAGCTGACAAGACAGATCCCATGATTACCTTTGGACTCACAGGGGAAACAGTGGGGAGCCTGGCAGCCTTTCAGTATTATCAGGGTAAGTCAGTAGAATCAAAGATAAGCCCAATAGTGAGAGCCACCTTTGGACCTAATTAGCATTTATGCGCTGTGATTTCTAGGTAGAATAAAAGAACATGTTATCAAGGGATTTGTTTGCAAATGGTTTCAGAAGTGGCCAGGGAAACCTCGGAAAGTAAGGGAAAGTAAATCTCTCCAGAAAGAGTGCCGCCTGGTCAAACGCATGGATGTTGATCTTAAGGAACAACTGGGGCTCTTCCCATGACAGCCCATCCCATCTTGGACCTTATCACAGGCCAAGTGGAAGAGCTGGTGGTCCAGAGGTACTCCCAATGCCCTTCCTCCCGCCACCTCCTTTGGATATGGTTCCCTAATTCCCCCAGAAAGAAGCTAAACGGAGTGAGAGGACATCCCTTCGTGTGAGACCAGAGTCCCCGGAAATGTGAAAAAGTCTTCAGGAACTCTGATTAGGACAAGCAGCAGCCGAGATCACAGGGAAATGGAAGCGTCATCTAGCATGTGGCCTCCCAGGGCCTTCACTGAGTGGGGTCCCCAAACCAGAAGAGAACAGACCTGCCTGCTTTCTAGTCCTAACGGTGAAAAGTCTTGGGTCTCAGTTTAGGCAGTCTGACTCTAAAAGCGCAGCCCCTCCACAACAAGATGGTTGGAGGAGACTTCTTGGTAAAGCATGTCTTGAACATTGCCCTCCAGAGGTTGATCTGGTGATGGTGAGCTAAATTTTAAATGGAAGGGAATAGACAGAATCCAGGAAGATACCTTAGCTGGCCACAGTCTGGCTAAGAGGGGATCACAGATTAGCCTATGGTAGGAGTTATGAATATGGTTGAGAGTTATTATGCACCAGACACTGAACTCTATGCACCCATTGCAAGGCTTTCTCGTTTGTCTCTTTAAGGTAGGCGTTAGCCCCACTCCCAAACCCAGGGAGGGAAACTGATGTCTGTAGCATTAAAGGTCAAACCGGAATTGCACGGCACAGCACTCCTGACCCCAACCCTAACCCTGCATGCGATGATGGCAGAATGCACGGTACTTTCTGGGTTACAAAGTAAGCCACAGGGTTGGAGGAAATGCACTGACGGGAACAGATGTTTTAGAATGAGGCAAGGTCCTCGCTATTCACAACTCATGGATTAGGAGAGGAAGTGTGTGGGCTACGTGGAAGAAAAGCTGCCTGGGAGAGGATGGCCAGCAAGACATCACATCACACACCTGTGGAGAGTGCTGACAGCTCTTCCGTTTGTGCGGCTCTGTCAGAGCTGCATAGCTGCAGACTCCCCACCGCTCACTCCATGAGAGGTATGACGTCTTTTCTCTTTCTCTACCTCTAAGTCATTGTGCAAAAAGCACTGAGAGTCTGCCTAAACTACTGGTCACAGGAGACTCCAGGGCATACCCGTATGCATTTGAGTATTCCCCGACACTCTGTACTTCTGGAACATGGAGACAGGAAGATACAGAGGCCTATCTTAGTTCTAGAGGCTGAATCCAGCATGGGGAACAGGTATAGATCTATTCCTGCTTGTGTCTGTTGGGGCAGGTGTTATCTGCAGCCATCACCATCCTGGGAACTCATGTTTCTGAGCATCTCAACACAATAACTGTCATTTGCATGAGGGCTTTGGAGCCTGCCTGGTTACTCTGGCTGTGGGGCTGAGTGGAAATGGAAGGAGGTAAGGTCACTGTCAATCAACAGATGACATGGAGTATTAATGCCCCAGTCCCCTCCTACCCAGTTTTGGACATATGAGACAGGGAGTGTCCTTCAACTCCTGTCATGCCAGTTTCTCTACAGGGCTGCCCATCCAGCTGGTCTGCTCAGGAATACCTGGCCGGCTTCACTGAACCCTCTGTTTTGACTGCCCCCACTCTATGCCTTCTCTCGACAGGGCACTTCCTGGGCACATCCATCCCCAAGGAAACGCCTGCCCTGGATTCCCCATCTCAGGGCTCTTGGCTGCAAGAGCTCTTCCCCTGCAAATTCTGGAGGAAGAAATGATGCCTGGGAAAACTGACTTTAAAACACCTTTGGGTTCCTGGAGGTGCAGAAACTTCTTTGCTATATGGTCAGATTTTTTAAAGTCACTTAAACCATTACTTGTACTATATTTTACGTCAGGGCAGTGGGGTGAGTAAAGACAAGACAAAAACGAAACAAAACAAAACAAAAAACCCACAGCTTCTGCTGGATAGCATATTCTCCAGTCTCAACACCTATAAATATGGGTCTTGTACTGAGGTTTTTCCAGAGAACAGAATAGTCAAGAAATGATTGTCAGAAAACAAAATGTATTGAGCACAGAACTTAACACACACGTATTTCCTCATAAGTAACAGCATTTGATTATTTTATTCAAAGAGACTTTCTGAATACTTGCTAAAGGCTAATTCTTGAAGCGAAGAAATATGAGAAACACAGAGGGCAGCACCTCATCGTTGGCCTAGCTTTTGTGTTTATATTTTTCAGTGGGGAAACAAGCCTTCTATACACTGTAGTCAACCGAGAACTGTAATGTGACTTCTGTCAGGATTGGTAAGAGCATCTTAGAAGAACAGAGATCACAACAATAAAGAAGAAATAAAACACTATGGCTGGAGAGGTAGCTTAATGGTTAGGAGTACTGGCTGATCTCCCAGATGACCAGGGTTCAGTTCCCAGCACCCACATGGCAGCTCAAAGCAGTCAGGTCCAGGGGGTCTAGCAACAAACACACATGGAGGCAAAACACCGATGCACATAAAATAAAAATAAATACATAATTTTTAAAGCCGAAATGAAATACTTTAGTGGGGAACAGTAGACATAGCAACACAGTAGACAGATGATATGTAGGGCAGAAGCTGTCAGCGTGCATATCTGGTCTTCGAGTGTAAACATTGGGCATCTAAGCAAGGTCAACAAGACAAAGCAACAGCCTTCACAATGGGAAAAGATCTTCACTAATCCCACATCAGACAGAGGTCTGACCTCCAAAATATACAAAGAACTCAAGAAATTGGTCACCAAAAGAACACATAATACAATAAAAAAAAAACAGAGTACAGACCTAAACAGAGAACTCTTAACAGAGGAATATAAACTGGCTGAAAGACACTTAAGGAAATGTTCAACAGCCTTAGCCATCAGAGAAATGCACATCAAATCCACTCTGAGATTCCACCTTACACCTGTAAGAATGGCCAAGACCAAAATCACTGATGACAACTTACGCTGGAGAGGTTGTGGGGTAAAGGGAACACTCCTGCATTGCTGGTGGGAATGCAAGCTGGTACAACCCCTCTGGATGTCAGTGTGGCGATTTCTCAGAAAATTAAGAAACAACTTTCCTCAAGACCCAGTAATACCACTTTTGGGTATATATCCAAAGGATGCTTAATCATGCCACAAGGACATATGTTCAACTATGTTCTGCAGCAAGCCTATGGGGAGACTAAGGCCCGGTGGTCTGACATGGGCCTGGTGAATTAAGCCTCAGGAGCTAGGAGAAGAAATGACCTAAGATCCACTGGCATGCAATTTACCCTCCTTGTTCTAATCCTCTCTGTGGACACCAGCTTTCGCTCCGTGTCGACACTGACAAATTAGGACACGCTCCACACTTCTCCGAGAGTAAACAGCACATTCCAGAAGCCGGCTTAATCATTTTTTCACTTCCAGAGTGAAATCCCTTAACTAAACATGTCTGTCCAGAGAGTGAGTTGTGGCTGGAACCTTTCTGACCAGACCATGCAGGTCCTCTTCAGTTTCAAAATGCCTTTGACTAGATTTATTCCTGAGTATTATTTCAGTCCTACAAATATTGCTGGATTGTGCTCTAAGTGTCTTGTGGGATAGATCGTGTTATGGCTACTGCATAGTGAGGATGCTCGTTTTTGCAGGTTGGTTTTTGTCACCCGTAGCTTTAAGATTTATTTATTAGCTTTCCAAGTTTTCCTGGTGGGGTCTTTAGGGTCTTCTGTAAACCAGGAGATACTTAGATTCATCCACTTTGTTCTTTCCTACCTTTTAGCTTATAATGATGTGAATTTAAAAGGCCAAAAGAATGGATTTTATTTACTTATACTTTTGGTGGTACACAGGGCCTTGTGTACACTAAGCAAGCATTCTACTTCTGAGCTACACCATAACTCCCAAATAATTGCATTTTGGGTATTCTCGACACAAAGAAAATTTAAGTGTGTAAAGGCATAGATATATTAATGAGCCCACTTTTGATCATTCCATAATGTATCAAGACCTTACAACATACCCCACGAATATATGCAATTAATTTTTATTTGTCAGATAGAAAATTAACCTCTTTCCCAGCAAATGGCAACACCTCTTGATTCCGAGCCCTAGACTTGAAGGAAATGCCCACATGGAGAGCTCTGTTGTGGCACCTTGTCTGTTTGCTTATACGAACAGTGGCTTTGCCTGAATGGACCTGGCTCTTGTTCTATGGCAGGAAATGCATGTGACATGCTGTGGCATGCACCTTCTGAAGGGCATAGGAGAAGGAGAGGTAAAGACCTAAGGCTCTAACCCCACGGAACATCTACCATGTGCCTGGAGAGCTATGGTACTTGTTCCAAAATACTAAATATTTAATAGCACACATTTCCTCCTTCCCACTCCTGTCTGTCTAGCACCATTCATTCTGGTTTCTATAAGTCTAATGGCCGGTGGTACCTTCCTTGTACCCTGCCTCCTGGGATGGCTAAATCCAGGACCCCCTTTGAAAGGACCACGTAGACAAGCAGAGCCTGCTTGCCAGTGAGAAATCTAACTTTATCATGTCAAGCAGAAACTATGGGAAGGGAGGCTAGATGCTGAATACGAATTCATGACTAGGACTTCCAGGGTAACATCTAGCCGTACCTGGATGTTTACATTTATGCTAGTTAAAACTAAGTGGAACAGACAAACAAACACCTAGTTCCTCACTCACACCAGCTCTACCTCAAGGGCCCAGTAGTCATGTATGACCAGGAGCCACATTATTAGAGAACACAGATAAACTTAATGCTGAAAGTTCTTTGGGACCACAAAATGATAGACTTGAGAAGACAAGGCTGAGATAGAATGTGAGCTTTGACGGAGCCTTGACAGTGTTAGGGGAAGTAGAAGATGGAGAAGGAGCTGCTTCCACCACCTGCTAGGACCACGACTCTTTGGCTTCCTGACAATGAGCTAATGCATAGAGATAAACTTGGACTCATCTCAATCTGGGCCCAGAGGAGCACATTCCGGGAAAACATCCTTCGGATTGTAAACAAACAGCAGAAATAACTGGGAACCCCATCCATTTGGAAGTCCCTTCCAGAGCAAAGTTGTTTCCTTTCCCCCAAAGAATGAAAAGAGAAGCAGAAGTTAGGGATATGGGTAACTTGTTGGGGACATGGTTTCTCCATCTTTCAGCTTCTCCAAGAATACAGCTCAGTTTCACCTGCACATTTGATTTGCCAGGTACCTGAGGATGGGGTAGGGCTGGGACTTCCTCTTCTGATGCTATTATCATCCTCCAGGCCTCTGGAAGGAAGCTTCCTGATTAAGTGCTGGTGACCTGACTCAGAGGAGGTAAACTTACATGGGCCAGTGGTCCATAGCTAGGTTAGAAAAACATGAGCTGGACCCATGGCAGCATCCAGAGGGTGTGAAGCATGCTGGGAGGTTGTAAGCAAACAGGGAAGGCAGTCAGAGGAACACACCAGTGAGGTGGGATTTCCCTCTGTATGTTGTGATTACTGTGAATAAAGATAAAGATGTGCTTTGAACCTATGGCAAGGGCAGAACAGAACTAGGTGGGAGAAGATAGGCTGTATGCCGGGAGAAAGAGGACACACATACACTTTACATTGGCATAAATAGTCTAAGAGGCCATGCCCAAGTGGGCGGGTAACTTAAAGGCTACTGGCATTACAGCACACCAGGGAGTCAGGGCCAGAATGGAAGCAGAGTCAAACATCTTCAGAAAGAACACAGGTTGTGTGGGAAGAAGGGAAACATGTTACCTAGTTGGGATGAGAATGCTGAACACTGAAACTAGTTATAGCAGAAACATCGGAAGGAGACATTATTTAAGTGTTCCCTTCCATTGTACCATAACATTCCTTCACATCCATCCCAGAGGCTCCTTCCACTGACAGTGATTTCCTCTGCACCTCTGGGGACTAGGCCATAGTAGAATCCTGAGGTGAGAACTAGCCCATTCGTAAACTTAATAGAGGAATTAGAGAGAATGACTATGGGTTCATATAGTGTGAGTTTCTCCAACCTACTAACCACGGCAACTCCCTGAGTTAAAGGAGGGAGAAAGAAATGTGGGCAGCAGGTGAATGTGGCAAAGGAGACCACCAACCCTGGACTCAAACCTGTAATCCATGACATGGGGTTGGCAAAGGAATGACATCAATGGTCTTCCTTGCCATTTCTGGAGGGCCTTCATCTGCAGAAGTTCTGGCTTGGTGGCCTAGCACAGGATCCTGTATTGACTTTCAGGATGGGCTGCTCTGGATGGAACCCACACCCCTTAGTATGAGGTCCTCAAGGGCACTGGGCACTGGAGTGCAGGGAAGCTGGAATGTGGACAAGAAGCCCCCCACTATTGATGAAGTAGGCTAAGGCAGATGAGTAGGGATCTCTCCAGGGACACCCCATATTCATTTTATCCATTTTGCTGTTTTGAGACGAGGCTAGCTGGGTGGGTGCAGATAGAAGTTTCCCAACTAAGATTTGAATATGAAACATCGTCTACAAGTTTATGTCTTTGAACGCTTGGTTCTTGGCTAGTGGTGCTATTTTAGAGGAAACTTTGGGATGAGGGACCTACCTGAGAGATGTGAACCAACAGGGGTATGCCTTTCAAAGTTGTACAGCGTTCTCAGTTCTCCTGTATGTATCTGTCTTTCTATCTCTGCTCTCGCCTCTCTCCTACCTTGACATAAGCTGGTCCATCATCCCATCTCATTCCTGCTATGATGGTCTAAATCACTGAAGCTGTCAGCCACTTGCTTCTCTCTGGCATTTGGTCAGAGTAATGGTAACACTGACTAGTGTATAGCCTAGCCGTTCAGTGGAGGAAAATTCTTTCCCAGGCAAACCCTCGAGATTCCTGTGAAACTCCTGGACCATATCTATGTCTAGACTATGAAAATACCCAGGAGAAGCATTCTTAATGATGTGCCTTTTCTGTTGTTTCTGCTTTTCAGCCCTGGGGCTCACACCTAACATCTTGTGCTGTACCACTCAGCAGCTCCCACCTCCCACTCACTGTGGTTCCTGTCCTAGGCAATCCATTTGCCAGGTGTCGGCTGCTGGGAGAGTTAGACTCACTTAATGAAAAGTTTCCTTTACAAGGGAGAGAATCATTTCATGTGATACTTCACACACACACACACCACCACCACCACCACCACACCACACGAAAGAGAGAGAGAGAGAGAGAGAGAGAGAGAGAGAGAGGGAGAGGGAGAGGGAGAGGGAGAGGGAGAGGGAGAGGGAGAGGGAGAGGGAGAGGGAGAGGGAGAGGGAGAGGGAGAGGGAGAGGGAGAGGGAGAGGGAGAGGGAGAGGGAGAGGGAGAGGGAGAGGGAGGCTGTCTGTGGGAAAAGAGGAGCTACCTTGAAAGTAGAAGCCTGTATGGGTATGACCTAGGCCCTTGCATAAATGTTATAATTATGTAGCTTAGTGTCCTTGTGAGGCTCCTTACAGTGGGAGTAGGGGCTGTCTCTGACTCTTTTGCCTGCTTCAGGGACCCCTTTCCTCCTACTGGATTGCCTCATCCAGTCTTGATATGAGGGTATGTGCCTTGTCTCATTGTAACTATGTTCGGTTGATATCCCTGGGAGACTTGCTTTTTTCTAAAGGGAAATGGAGGAGGATCTGGGGGAGAGGGGAGTTTTGGGTAGGGACTGGGAGGAGAGGAAGGAGGGGAAACTGTGTTTGGGATGTAATATATGAGGAAGAAGAAATAAATTATATAAAAAAAAGAACATGGGAAATAAAAATGGGAAAGCCCCAACACTTACAAAAGATACTTTTGAGAGCCGACAAAGTACACAGAGGAGTTTGATCCACCAAAGAGAGACGGCTTCCCAAATTCATTTTGAGTATCTCAAGTATTGATCATTTACAGCTTTTCTCACTCCCCTGGCAGAGAAAATGCCTGGCTTGGCTGATCATCCCAAAGACTCAGCTTTCCATGTCAGGCGGGATAATTAGCAAAAATTTGCCAGATATTTTTAAACCACAAACAAATCACAGCCCTGGAAAATAATCCCCAGGCTTCTCCCTCTATTTGGAGGCAGACTCAGTGAGTTCACAAAGGGCACAGATTTCTTCAGAGACAGGAAATCCTGCTTCTGACACCTCTGCCTTAGAAAAGGTGGGATAACAAAGGATTTCTAAGATGGGTGCTTTCCTAGGGACATGCACTACTGGCGAAAACTGTGCAAAGATGGTAAATTGGCCCCCACTTGCAGGGGAGGCAGACACACACAGTTGGAAGCAACAGAAATGCTTTCTGAAGTGTAATCTCAGAGTTTAGGCATTCTAAACCAAAAGGAGCCAAGAGGGGAAATTAGAGCTATGGGTGTTTAGCAGCTGGGCCAAAAAGGGCTGCCCTGTGCTCCACAAAGGATTTCCAGGAAAGAACAGCAGAAGCAAGCTCTAAAAGTTTGCTCTAAGGGCGCCATTGGTCCCACTTGCATCCACAGACCTGAACCAACTTGGGCCAAAGGCTATAGACATCATGCAGGAAGCAAACACCCAGCAGAAGCACCACTACTGGCCAGTATGGGTTTGGGTGCGAGTGCTAGGTGTGATTGACTGGGTTTCACAAGAGGACCTGAAAGTATGTGCCGCTCTGCCTGACACACATGACTACGGCCAGTCAACTTCATACAAAGAACAGCCCTATAGCTCCACCCCTAGCACAGCTCTCTTAGGGTTTCTATGCTGTGGAAAGATACCATGGACATGGCAACTCTTATAAAGGAAAACGTTTAATTGGGTGGCTTATGGTTTCAGAGTTAGCCCATTATCATCATGGTGGGACATGGTGGCTTGCAGGCAGATGAGGTGCTGGAGAAGGAGCTGAGAGTGGAGAAGGGCCTACATTGTGACTTGCAGGAGACAGGAAGTGTTCTGAGACACTGTGTGTGGCTTGAGCATATATGAGACCTCAAAGCCTATCCCCACAGTGACACACTTCCTCCAACAAGGCCACACCTCCTAATAGTGCCACTACCTATGGCCAAGCATTTGAATACACAAGTCCATGGGGGCCACACCTATTCAAACTACCGCAACAGTGGAAGGTGACAGGCCATGTTTTGGAGAGCCACTGGCAGAAGACCATACTTCTCCGACATGGATGGGGGCCCATCAGGCTCTGGCACTTCCAGATGGACTCTCATCACACTGGGGTATCTCTCCTCATACCTGGGACTCTCAGGTGCCTCTCCCACAGGCCTTAGGATCATTTTCTGTGACCTTAGGGGACATTCTCAACCTACAGGAAAGAAACCTACTCTGATCCTATGTCCGATCTTTTTTTTAGCTCTAACCGTAAGCAAGGAGGTATGGCTGAAGGGTGGGGGGGTTGATATTACCCAGTGCTCCCCTCACCCCATGCAACCTCTAAATCACATCATGGCAACTTGCACATGAGTTCCATAACCTCTCCATGCCTAAGCATCCACCTCAAGCTCTAGCGGCTCTGAAATCCTACACACCCATATCCGCAAGCATGTGATTTCCTTCTCTTGTCTTGAATCATCCCCAGTTTTCTTCCTAGGTCTCCTTTTGTGACTTCTGGCCTACCCTTCAGGACCAGCACCATCTTGGCTCCACCTGTGCCTCTGCTGAACTCCCTCAAGCAGACAGAAGAAGCCATGGTGAGCACACTGCACGTGCCCTGTTCCATCTCACAGCACACAGACTTCCTGCAAGGTAAAGCTGTCTTTCATTCATCTGGAAGGGCCCAATCGAGAACTATCAAACCATACGAGCTCAGGGAGTACTTCTTGATGTGGGGTCATTGAACTTCTTGCAGTTTCGACTTGTGCCTTCATCTGTTCCTGCTGACCCCTAAAACCCTCTTTGCCCTTACAGCAATTATTCTTCCATCCCAAGGTGTTGTCTGAAAAACTTCCTGAGCAAGCTAAACTTGCTGGGTAATGTGTGAGTTATGGAGGGCTGGAGGTGGGGTGGGGGAGGTGTGTGAAAAAACATCTGCCCAGCATTGCACAAATAATAACGGTACAATTCACGTTGCTCGGTGAGTCAAATGTGATGGAAAGGGCTCCCCTCCTAAGGCATATTTCCTCTGCAGACGCTCCAGTGGGTCAGAGGTGGCCTTCGGCAAGGCAGCTGGGTCAGCAGCTCTCTACCATGTAGCAAGATTTCCCCCTCGTCCCACCTGGCTCTGCCCTGGGTTGCAGACGTGCATGTGGAGTGCAGGTAGCAACTTCAAGAATCCACCTGGGTTCCTTCCTTCCAAGACTGGGAGCTGGGAAAGGAGCCTGTGCAGACCTTGGTAGTCAGCTTGAGGCTGTGTATTTGTTCCTTTTCTGCTGTGACAAAATACCCCAACAAGAGGCAAATTAAGGAAGCAAGAGCTTTGTAGGCTCATAGCAGGGAAGGCATGGCAGCAGGTAGCCAGGGCGGGAAGCCGAGAGATTACACCTTCAGTTACAGACGGAAATTCTCTCTAGAGTGAATGAGCTCTCAAAGCCCACCTCCAGTGATGCACTTCCTCCCGCAAGGCTCCACTTTCTACCAGTGCCACCGACTATGGAAACCAAGCATTCACATGATATGAGCAGATCTCTCATTCAAACCACCACAAGCTATGTGGGTAGATAATTTTTTGGACTCTATGCATATGTAGATCAGAATCTCAAAGGGATGGACACTGACCTTGGTCCCTGCATTTCTTACCTTATAGATTCTGAAGTGTAGGACCGAGGACAGGGCACAAAGAAACATTAGATATCAGAGACTACAAAGTACTATTATGTGGACTCATGGCCATTCCTGTAAGGAAGTGTCTAACAGTAATAGCACATGGAACACATGCTGTCCGCTTCGTTTTCATGCCAGCTCAGAACTATTGCCACAAGCTCCAGGAGCCTTGTTGAGTAACTTGACCTTGTGAAGGGCACAGGAAACTCAGAACCCTCGGCCTTCCTCTGGGAATAGTCTAGCAAGGAGGGCCCTGCCATATGCAGCCAGTGGCACGGCTGTGGGAGGATGAAAGCCCTCACTGTTTGGGTCGAGACCAGAACCTCATCTCTCAGATGTCAAAGCAGCAGGGTGCTGGTAGCTGCTGGGGACATCTGGATCCCACTCAGTGTCTGGGACACCTCAGCCTGGTGACAGTGGAGCCTCCGTGGTGCCGAAGGTGGCATCCCCATTAATTGTTTAGTGCACACAACTCTGGAAGGGCAGGGAGGACTGGCAGGTTTCCAGGAATCTTATTTATTTGGTGTTTTCTGGGGTAGTCTTTGCTAAATGTCACGTTTTTCTGTCCCCAGGTAGGAATGGAGTAGGAAGAGAGTTAGAGAGTCAATTACTTTCTCCAGGAAAGGGGTCAGCTCAATGACTCATGGAGCTAGGATGTGAACCATCTTGTCAGAAAACATGCATAAAGCAAAGACATTAGAGCCTCAAGCCCACGTCTGACATGACTCCAGAGCCCAGGAGAGGCCTACAGATCACCTTAGGTGTAGGCTGAGAATCGGTTGCTAGATCCTCTTTTTGGACCATTGTGGGGTTGTAACCAAAACTTCCACCTGGAAATCCAGCTCCCAGAGGCTACAGCACTGCAGAGGCCACATGAAGGAGCCTTGACTGATGGGTCCAGAGGAGCCCAGTGAAGTCCAGGCTCCTGAGACCTCGGAGTGAAACAACACTCTGGAAGTGTACCATGCAGCCCAAGCTACCCAAGTTAACTTGTTCCACCCATATGGGAAGGCATTCCCTCCATGTTATTCCTGAATGGGTGACACTGAGAACCCAAGAACGATGGATGTGAACAGAAAACTTATTTTACAGCAAAGGGCTCTGTGTGAGCATTGACACGAACAGGTTAGTCGGGAAAGAAATGCGAGATGAGAGATCGCTCTCAGGCACTAAAATGAGAGACCACAGACAGACGTCTGCCAGCCAGTCTTTAAGAGACAGCACGTTTGGAGATGGTCTATGACCAGGCAGGGAGGCAGGAGGACGTGGAGCCTCTGGAGGCATTTCTGCTGTCGACCTACCTTCTGCTCCTCAAGCCCTTCAGGCAGAGGCACAAAAGGGGCTACTTACACAGAGCACGTGGAGCACCACCGCTCCTTGTCGTCGGTCTTCGTTGGAGAAGATGTCCCTGGGGAACTCATGCAGGGCTAGAGAACAGAGAGAGAACCAGCTCAGTACAGATGACCTTTCGAATACAGCTGATCTAGGACTGCGTCCCCAGCACGGACTTTAAAGTGCTTTGGATTCTAGGTCTCAGAGCTTGCTTAGGAACAAAACAAAACAAACTAAAAGACTTGAAGTTCATGAGCCTCTAATTAGAATTTAGTACTTCCTCCAAACAAGAAGTGATAACTATGGTGGTGTTAGCATAATCTCAGTCCCCACTGCCAATGCAAACCTGTCATCTAGAGTTATCCATTGGTGTCTATGAGTGATTGAATCTGGGATTCCCAGGACACGGAATCTGGGCATGTTCAAGACCTTTTCTGGAAAATGGCATGGTATTTGCATGTCATCTCCAGGTGACTCATAACTTTTCCTATAATGTAAATAGTATGTAAATGTCGCCATGCTGGGACGTTTAGGGAATGATAAGAAAAGTCTGCACACAGGAATAATTAAAAACTCTTTTCCACTGTAGTTGGTCGGCCTGTGGTGCGGAATGCCCAAGTGTGCAGGGTGCGTTCCACTCCACTCCACTCATCTGTCCAGCTCTCCCTCATCTCTCCAGTGCTATTTTTGTAGACTATTACTTGGAAGGAAGCTGTGTGTCGTGGTACACACCTTTAATCATCTCGGTGAATGCAGGCAGATCTCTGTGAGCTCGAGGTTAGCCTGGTCTACATAGTGAGTTCTAGACCAGCTGGGGCTAGAACTACATGGCAGGGGGTGAGGTGGGGGAACCTTGTCTCAAGAAAAAGTTAAATGAGCAAGCATGAAATCAGTATTATAAACTTTTATAATATTTTCATTCAGTGTGGCCAGTTTTTATTTGTAATCTTCAACTTTGATGCATGCAGTGGAAAGGGATTTTGTGAGCAGGGCACCTAGGCTTCACTTCACAGGCCAGTGAAGGGGTAGATTCAAGTTGTCTGTTTCCCTCTCCCTTACACTCCCCTGGCTTGGAGCACTCCAGCACCTCCATCCTGCTCTGAAACTCTCATCTCCTTTCTGACCTGACCTACATTTGCCAAGAGACCGTGAGACTCAGGAGGCAGCAGACACCCTGCCTGCTGTTGTCTTTGTCCAGCCTTTGGCAGACATCACCAGCTAATGAAAGCATCTTCTCTGGAGCTTGATGATGTCTCGACTGTCTGTGTAGTGAGCAGTCAAGGTAGTCATCACCAGAGCACAAGGATTGCAGGCCGGAATCATGAACATAGGTTTGCCACTCGTCCTGTCTTGCCTTCTCCCCAAAGCAGAGTTGCAGATAAGGGTTTAGGGGTGTGTAGCTTATCCTGGAAGTGACTGCAGTGTACACTGTAAATGAAGAAGGTCATGAGACCAGGAAGGGAGGATAACTAAAGAGCACCATAAAGGATGCCAGGAATTAGTCCTGCTGGGCAACCCCGAAGCTCTCACAGAAAATATCTCAGGATCATGGTTCACTAGCTAGGGGGATCTGTCCAAGACACAAGCTACTGGCAACTTTTTCCAAAGATTCAGTTTTCTGTTTCCAAGATAGCATCAGGGTAACATACCCTGTGGCCTTGGGTATTTGTTCCAGAGAGTACATCTGCACACATCTGTACAGAGAGTCTCACCTTCAAAAATACAACAAGGAGAAGAATTAAAAGTACTGACTACTTATTTGCAGTCTTTCCATTCTCTCACTATCTTCATTGTAATAACTCTATAGAAGAGAGATAATTAGCTCGGATGTATGAATCATGTTGTAATTTATAGCTGACCTCCGACTAGTCATAATGCAAAGACTTCATACATTCAGTGAAATCATACTTTGAATTCTGAATGTTGTTTAAATCGTGGGCTATCAATATGTGGTACATATATATTGTACACATATATGTATTTATGTATACACACATATATATATGTGCACACACACACATATATATACTACAAAATATTAAGTTTTTTGAGCTTAAACACATATAATAAACACATAATTGTTTTATGTTTGTGTATGCCATGGTATTTCAATGAAGTTGTTTTAGTTATTTTTTTTAGGCTTGCCTGTAGATTGCTAGTTAATCACACTTGCTACTTATATCCCAGCCTTAGGATGGTGAAATGGTGGCTTAGGAATAACAAGAATGTCCTAGATACCCCATGTGTGTTTCTATAATGACACACTTTTAAACATGCCACACTGAATTCCTCTGATTAATTAAAAAGGGGGACATTGGAAGATTACACCTTGTAGGCAACAGTGAAGCTACAATATAGAAATGACAATGTGAGCACCAAAATCCTCAAAATAAACTTTAAGTCGATGTCAAGTCCTGGGCCCTGCAGTGCTGCCAACTACTACACTGAACTGTCTCAATTCCAGCACTATCCCACCATGAGTCTAACACCTCTGGATTGCAGTTTACTGGTTTGGGTACCATGAAGGATGCTCTCCAGGGTCCCTAGGAGGAAGCCATTAGCTCTGAAACCTCTCTGCTGATGATGGTGTCTGCATGGAGGTTTCTGATGTCATCCTCAGTTGACCTTTGACCATTTTGAGCTTTCCCAAGGTAGAAGGAATTGAGTCCTAGTAACCACCTAGTAGCTTCCACATTTCCCTGATTTCCACTAAAAATGGATGGGTTGATTCAACATTAACTTTTCTATCCTCAATGTCACTGCCACAAAATGTTTCAACACTGGCTCAGGGTCACAACCTACAGTTCTTCCCATCCTCAGATTGATAGGTTGCTCAATTAACTCATCGATCACAGTGGCTATCACAGAATAGTTAAAAAGCCAGCAGGTAACCCTGAGAGGCAACCAAAAGAATCACATGCGGGAGCTGCTGAGTGAGATTCCCAGCTCAGAGGACAGTAGAGACGGAAATGAGTGCTGAGGGTCATTTTGTCATGAATGTATGGTAGCCATCTAGTTCTTTACTCCCTGCCCAGGAGAAATAATATGGCTTTAGTCAATAACAAGCTTAGGGAAGCATATGAAGGAAGCTAAGGTCACATAGGAGACACCATGGGAAAGGAATAAGTAGGTATGAGTCTGGATCTGTCCTATGACCACACTGGCACTAGCTCTGTCCAATGCCACATGGATATAGTTAAGTGAGCAGACTGGAAGTGTCTCATCGAGGGCTCCATGCCACTAAGATAGAACTTGGTTCTGAATGCTTAGCACTTTGATTTTCAGTCTCCTTGAAAGTCAGCAAATGGCTACTGGGTGACAAAAGGATCAGTGAAGGTTAAGCATGTCACAGAGCTTTGCTTTGGACATAGGAAGAGACTAGTTAGAGAGCTCCAAGCACAGCCAGCATGTGGACCTGATGAGAATCCTGGGCACAGCCAGGCTGGAGACCATATCCTGAGTGGATTAGGGCCCAAGGGACATGACTACACATCAGCAAAGCCCTGAGCAGAAACCCAGGTCCTGGCCAAGCCAGAGGCAGCAAAGATGGAATTGCAGAATTGAGTTCGGTGTCTTCCTTCCTTAGCTGTGTACAGCCCCTACTCCGTTCTATCTTAGGAACTGGTATTGTGGTAGTATCCTGAGCCTGATCTATCACCAGCTGCGGAGCGCCTGGCTATTGGTTAAAGATGTCCTTCCCTTTAGAAGATCTGATTGGCCATGAGAAAACGCATGAAGACTCTATGCAGTGATGGTTGGCATCATCCCATCCCAATGCACACCAAAGTCTGGGGGAAGAGCAACTGGCTGGTGGTGGAGCTTCCTTGATAAAATGATGTGGCTTGCCCAAGGTGAGATGAAGTAGGGGGTGTGAGGTAGAGAAGGGTGGGGAGTGCACAGTGAGTCAATCAGATGCTTTCAAAACAACTCGCTCCAAGCTCAACCATAAGAAAATCTTTTTTGATGGTTAGTAGTGGTTATATCAAAGGAGCAACCAGGTTAGATATTCTCCTAGGATGCTTCGCCTGACATCAACCACACTCAGGCTGATCAATTTCTAATATAGCTCTTCTCTGAAAACACACAGTAGGCTGATGATGACATTATGATGGTGGGGGTTTCAAGAGTACTCTTGTACATTTTGCAAAGAATGTGTTCTACAGTTTCAGGTATCAGTCTGCTCACAAATCAAGTAGAACACGCTTGAGTGGCCAATGGTGGAGTCAGTGGAGAGGGAAGCCTCTGAGAGCTTGTTCTCTGCTTAGCATGGTCCCAAGGCACTGATTCCCCAGTACCCTTGACTAACTTTTGTGCTGGTCAAGGTAATCAGTTTCAAAAAGAAAGGCCTTAAACAGAGCCACAAGTGGTACATACAGAAACCATTTGTATATTGGTGTGGCCCCACCCAGTGCCTGCTACAGTCTGTGGCCAAAAGAATACTATAGGTTAGGTGGCCCAAATAAGAGATGTTAGGTTCTCCCAGTTTAAGAGGACAGAATCCTGGGATCAAGGAGTCAGCACGGTCAAGTTCTCAGGAGGGCCTCTTCTCAGAGTACAGAGATTCGCCTTTTGACTGTATCTTTGCACACGAGATTGGAGTGAGCAGGAGTCTCTTCCTGGTTATGCATTTATCTGCAGGACTAGAAGGTAAACCAGCACCTGCTAGACCACACCCTGTTGGTCTAATGGGTATTGTTACAAAGCTGAAGCTGGCTTCGAACCTACCATGTTATCTGAGTCAGCCTTAAACTTGTTTATATTTCTCCTTTAGCTTTCCTTGCATGACTGCAAGCATGAACCACCATGCCAGGCTCTCTTCCTCCTCATATGGGCCACCAATTCCTTCTTGATTATTCTATCTTATGACTCATATCATCTTAATTATCTTCCAAAGATTTCACCTTTGAAGACCATTACACTGGTAGAACCTTTAATATGTGAATTCAGAAGGGGGACACACATGTGATAAACAGTCCTATGGCATATCCCAAAGTCCATTTGCATAAAAACCTAAAAGAGAGGATGTTCAATGTATTCATAATGATACAAAGGTGTAGACATATAGAGTCAGACATTTACACAAGCGTTTTTGCTTTGGCCCTCAACAGTGAAGCATGGAGGACAGGGGCAGGAGGGAGGATCTTTGACTGAGCTCAAAGTCAAGTTAATCTGCCATTCAGACATTCGTACTGAATCCAGTACAGTGGGGTCCACATACTAGGACTTCTCCCACAGTCGGCTAGAGTGTAGCAAGTCTTCATATTAAAGGTTCAATTCTACCACATCAGAAGGTGCTTGGATTCATTTGCAAAGGGCGCTATCCAATGAGGCTGGCTGCACACAATGAAAAAGGAAAAACACTGTCACCAGAGGTCCGCCATGTAGTGCTTTTGAGGCCCGGGGGGAGGGGGCATTCTCCAATACTGTCCTTGGTCTCTGCTTACTGACACCTGGGATGGTGGCCTCCAAGGGGTCTCGCCACCATTCCCTCTGGTCCAAGCACATAATATGATAAAGAACACATAGCAGATACCTATCTTCAGTGAGATAGACAAAGAACTCTGAAGAGAGAAGCTGTTGCTCGTGGTGGAGGGAGAAAGTAGTTTAGCTTCCCTCACTGGCCAAATGGTTCAGGGAAGAGTGACCAATAGCAGATAAACTCCTCCCATACAGACAAGGCAAACTCTTCATGTGGATAGCACTCTATTGCCTTGCATATACGGTGTGTGGGAAATGATGTTCACAAAATGGCTGTGGTTTTCCACAAGGAACATATGGAGCCACACTCAGCTGGAAGGCTGGGCCAGTGGTCTCTGGCCTCAATTCCCGTGTCTGTAAAGAGCATCAGACAGTGCAGGGCCCCCGGAGAGTTGATACCCAGTGCTAGCCATACTGTGAGGGTGTATTTCTCATGCCAAATCCAAAAGAACTGAAAACATTTCTTGTGGATGGAGCAGGATACTCACTACCTGTGGGAACATGACGGACAGATGGTGATAGTTTGCATAGGGTCTATAGTACGGAATAGAGATGAGGTTCAGTCCCATCCATGCTCCCTAGAGCCAGATCTCCTTCAGTCGACAGGCACATTGGTGTCATCTTTGTATAATTTCTGGGATGTGTATAAACAATGTATGTAGAATACCTACCATTAAGCTGCCTGGGTCTATCTAGCCTATTCTTAATACAATGATAACAAGTTTCTGGTAATGGCATGAGGCAGAGGGTGCATTCATCTCTGGTTTGGGTATGGAAATCCACCTATTACTAATTCCAGCTTGCCTTTTCATCTGCATCCAAAGACGGTAGTTAGTCCATGAGAGGCGTGCATGTGATTCCTATGTTAAGGCTCTGGGAAGCCCCACAGTACATGTGGCATGCTGAAAGCACCTGATGATGTGGGGAGATAACCTCGTCCAGCAGAGAGCTCCCCCTACATAACATCCATCTATTTCAGCTCCTTTCTTTCTTCCCTGCAATTTTCTTTCCAGTACAGCCTGTCAATCTGGGGGCCAGCAACGGCATCAGTGCTGTTCCCATGGAAACCACTGAGCACTGAATGAAGTGGATCCCTCTTTCCAAGGCAACAGCAATCAGTGTCCTTAGGTCTGTCTCCTGGGCAAATTAATGAGGCCTAAGAGTGATAAATCTAAATGGAGGGTTGCAAAAAGGTAGAACATGTTTTGTTTTGTTTGAAAGGAAAAAAAAATTAGTTTGGACATGAACATCGTCTTTAGACAACTTTGTCATATATTGATCAAGAAACAGCCCAGGATGGACATGGAACTCCCAGAGGTTACATTAGTAGCGGATAACGGCTGCGGGAGAAGAGACTCTTTTGTATACACTGTCTGCAAGCTACTCAGGGTGTCTACTGCCGAAGCTTTGGTGAGTTGTCATCCATGCTCAGATGGGACTTCTTGGTGATACAGCGGTCCAAGTGGCATTCATATTCTTGCAGTAACCCCACTAAATCCATTGGCTCACCAAGCTGTTTTTGGACATACTGTTTCTTTGGTCTGGGGGGTGACTAGGCAAAGTCCCTCAAGAGGCCAGATCCTTCCCCATGTCTGGGCAAATAGAATCTTGGCTCCTGGACTTATCAGACTCTCACGAACAATCTTCTCAAGACAGAATGCCTACTGCAATCCCATTGATTGCCCACCAACTGTGGGGGTCTGAATGCTGCCTAGCTGTTCCATACAATGATGGTGACTTTACACTACTGTCAGACACTTCAGTCTGTCTTAATGATTCTCCCTCCTTCATGCAGTAAAACCAATGACTCCCACTTTTCCCGACTGGAACATTCTGAACTCTGCCAGGTGTGGTATTTACTTGGCTTCCTACGAAGACTTCTCTGACTTTCTGTAGCCCCGCTGAAGCATGGCAGCATCGATTAAATGACTTTCCAGCCACATTGTACTTCTTGCCTATGGATGTATATCTTTATTTCAGGGGACACTGTGAGCTCCCTGAGGACAGGCACCCTGCCATTTCTCACTCTGTTGCCAACACCCACTAGGCAAGGATCCATGAAAATAAACTAAATGTCAAGTGAACTTAAGTGTGAATAAACACAGAGGGCCCTTTTCCCAGGAGGTGGCTTTTGTATAAACACAGGACAGAATTACTAACTGGGAAACGTTGGAAGGGACATTTCAGTAAAGCTCTCAACAGCTCCATCCCAACCCCACTACCCATTAGAACTGTTCATAAATATCCCTTCTCTTTCTTTTCCAAGGACTTGGAAGGGGGCCTTTCTACAGTCCCTTCAAGGGTGGGTGGGACCAGGAAACTAGTCTGGTTAGGGAAAGCAGAACACAATACCAGTTGTATGTGGCTTTGGAAGGCAGTGCTCAGCTCAGTAGCTTGTATTCTCTTGCCTTGGAGATCCTGAAAACATAGTAGGGTGTATCTCCCAATCAACTGGATCTTGTGGCATATCAGAGTCCCCATTTTCCCCGATGCATGTATTTTGTCTAGGCAGCAAGCATAAAAGTTACATTTTCTTTTTGTCCTCACTGAGATTTTTGGAGCTCCTTGTTACCCAGAATGCCATAACCTGTTGTGAGCAACATGAGGTTAATAAGGCTCTCAGCATCCTGTGACTTTTCTGATAAGACCTCAGCTGGCAGAAAAACTCGACTGTTTTCTTGTCTTCTTTACTGGACTGGGAAGATGGTTAGATTATAGAATATTTATTCTTCTCAGTATACCCGGCACTTCGCAAATGTTCACTTTAGAAACCAACACATTGTTCATAACCAAGGGTCCCTGAACAAAATAATTCACAAGAGAAGGCATGTGCAAGGACACGCAGGCTGAATATCCTTGATCTGAGATGCTCAGGGGCATGGAGGTTTTGCATTATTTATAATATTTTAGACTTTGGAATACTCACCTAAGTATAATGAGATACCTTGGTGTTAGGACCCCAATCACTTATGTTTCATAAGCACCTCCGACACATATCAGGGAAGAAATTTATAAAGTATTTTAAACTGATGCGAGAAACAAAGTTTTGTAGCCAGAAATTTTCCATATCACATTATTGCTTAAAAACATTCAGATTTGGTGTTTGGATTGGGTGTGCTCAACCTGTATATGCACAAATTGATTTTCTGAATGTTTAGTTTCTGGGAGTGTATTAGAGACAGTTTTGATGTATTCATTTATGTATACAGGTGGGAGGTAGGTGCATGCACACTTGTATGCCTACGGAGCCCAGAGAATAACTTTGGGTGTTATTTCTCAGAGGTCAGCTAGATTTGTTTTGTCTTGTTGCCTGGTTTGCTGGTTGGTTGGTTTGAATTGAGACTGGGTCTCTTGTTGGTCTGAAATTTGCCAAATAGGCTAGGGTGTCTGGACACTGAGCCTCAGGGATCGACTGCCTTCAAAGTTGGTATTACAAGTGCATGCTATTATACCCTGATATTTTTATGTGGGTTTGAGGGGATCTACCTTGGGTTCTTGAGCTTGCAGGACAAGTCCTTTGCTGACAGAACCATCTCCCCAGAACCCTATTTTCTTATTCTCAGATTACACAAGCTTCAGGAATGAGCACAAAAGGGAAGATTCAGGCCAAGGGGGATGCTAGATATCCAGGTGCTACAGATTAATCTGAGATCTTTTGGATTTGTGGGTTTTTTTTCTAAGAACTATCTCTTAAATGCTTTGACTAGTTTACTAAGTAACTGATACCATGCAAATGTGTATCAAGTTAGCATCCCAAAGAAACCTAGTTATGAAGAAGCAAACAATTGAAGGTCCTCATCACTGAGGTTGGGTGGTGACAAGGCCAAGATGAGAGAAGGGGTGTGCTTCAGTCTATGGACACACCTGGTAGTTTCAGGATCCTGATTTTAAGGACCAAAATAAGCTTTTAGAACATGCAAACATATATTCTGCACTGCTTCTACATGGTAGGAAGCATCATGCTCAATTTCAGACAAGGGGTCTCAGGCCCAAGAAGGCACAATAATCATCCCAAGTCTGCTCAGATGTCAGAGGAGAAGGAAGGCCTAGGCAGGGTGTGACTAGCTTTGTTGACTCCAGCATGTTCCTTTCCACAGTACTGCTAAGGGCACACTGCCACCATCTTTTGAACTTTACGTTACTATTGTTATTGTCGTGATATTGTTTTGTTCCTGATATAAGGCCTCACCATGTAACCCAGCTAGCTTTGAACCCTGCATGAACTCCTGAAGTTCTGAGATTACAGATATGCAGTACCATCACATCTGAATTTTCTTAGCTTTTAAGGGTCAAATTCCTTCTTTCAAAAAACCAAAGTGGGCAGATTTAGAGTGCTTTACATTAAGCAGGATGATATACCCTCACATGTGGAAAGTAGCCAATAATATATGTATATATGTAAATGCATACACATGTGGCTATCGTATAACATGTAGAAAAGAAACAAGAAAGGCTCAATATAAGAAGATGAGGAAAGATTGAATGCCAGTGATAGACATGAGTTATTAAGGAGGACATAAAGCTAATTGTTTTCTAGCCCTAATACTGTCATGAATTGTTTTCTTTTGGTGATTTTTAAGTGCACAGAAATATATTTGAAAGCGAAAATGTAGAAGCCAATGTAAAGATCCATAGTTTACATTCGGAATGGTTATTATAACTGTACAGATGATTGTTGAGATTTATACACTTGGGTCTGGTTAACACGTGCGCACGTGCACGTGTGTGTATGTGTGTGTGTGAATGCACGTGCGTGTGTGTGTTTCGAGGCAGGGTTTCTCTGTGTGGCTTTGGAGCCTGTCCTAGAAGTCGCTCTGTAAACCAGACTGGCCTCAAACTCACAAGAGATCTGCCTGCCTCTGCCTCCCAAGTGCTGGGATGAAAGGCATGTGCCATCACCAGCAAGACAGAGGGGTGAGCAGCCAAGGTGCAGAGATGAAGAGAGAATTCCCTGACCAGGAATTGAACCCAGGTCATGGAGGAAATTCAACTTACTTAAATAGTAAAGTTTATTTTTTTTAAAAAAAGAAACAGAAGCAGATCAGTTTTGCATGAATAAAAAAGCATCTACCTGAAGAGAAATCAATACCTGCTTAGAGTAAAGAGAAATCAATGCCTGGTTAGAGAAGAGCTACAATGGAGAACACATCCAACTATCAAAATGATACTGCCAGTCAAACTGGTTGAGTTAAGATCAGTCAGTTAAATGCTTAAGGAATTTTAGAACTTGGGAACAGGCAGCAAAGGGATCACAAGTTTCAATCTAACCTGGAGTATGTAGCAAGATCCTACCTACCTACCTATCTGTCTGTCTGTCTATGATCTGTCTATCTACATTGTGATATGACTTTTGCTTACCAAGGCTGATAAGAGTTACATAAATGCCTGACTTAGGATTCATTCCTCACCAACTTGGAGGTGTGCAACCTTGTCTTAATCGTTTTGAGTCTTAGTTCCTTTTTTAAAAAAAAAACTATTTATTTATTTATTTATTTATTATGTATACAATATTCTGTCTGTGTGTATGTCTGCAGGCCAGAAGAGGGCACCAGACCTCATTACAGATGGTTGTGAGCCACCATGTGGTTGCCGGGAATTGAACTCAGGACCTTTGGAAGAACAGGCAATGCTCTTAACCACTGAACCATTCTTCAGCCCCCAGTCTTAGTTCCTTAATATGCAAAATAGGATAATGAACACAATATTAATTTATATGGTTATTATGAAGATTAATTGTGAAGATGCTTATGAAATATGCAACACACAGAACTGGGTAAGTACTTATCAAAGAATAGGTCCCTTTTCATTGACTAGTATTAGAGAGAGAACTAAGACCCAGTGGGGATTTCCTGAGACCTCAGTGTCCACAGCCTGGCATCCACCACTTTCATACGCATCATCAGCCCCCACATCTCTGCCTGAGGGCTTGCTCCATATCTGAGCTAGGTGCAGTGCCAGGCAGTAGGGGTTCTCGTTCTTCTAGGAAGTCTTCCATCAAAGCCTGACGAAAGCAGGATGCACCCCTCCACATTTTATGACAAATCGGGTGTGGTTTACATGGTCAGAGCTCTCAATAGAAAGAAGTGGCTACTGCCGGTCCCTGGCCTGCTTGGCATGCTTCAGCTAACTGGCTGCCTTCCTTTCCCTGTCTCACGATGTGGCTTGCAGATTCATCTCCCTAGGTTCACCTGCCAAACAATGTGTTTGTGTCTGAGCCAGCCTCAGGAAGGTCCAGATTAAACAAGGAGAGCTAAGAATTCTTGCACTATTACAATTCAACGAAGGTTCCCTTTCCTATCAGAGGACTCATTTGTGTTCAAGTGACTAGTCTCATGAGCAATTTCTATGGGGCTTATTCTATATGTTCACGGATATACACAATCTAGCCCCCATTCCAGGTCCCCATAACCAACTTCAGGCTGGGAAACCATCTTTGGTTATATTTTTTTTCCACGGTGCTGAGATTGACTTAACACTCATGACAAGCTTGATGTCTACTTCAGAGTTCTTCTTTTCATGTCCTCGTTGGCAGAAGAATTTAAATCATCATCCCCCAAGCTTTCCTCCTGGAAAGGAACAGACATTCTTTGGAACCGAAGAACTTTGATCATTCCTTACGTAGACATTTGGCCTGGCAAAGCAATGAAATCTAACTTGATGAACAAGAAACATATTTTTTATAAATACTATTAAAAAAACCAACATTAGTGCTGCTTGTATCTCTGAGCCAGCAGCTGCCACAGAAAATAGAGTGATTTCATGAACAACGCACCATTCGAAGGCCACAAACACGGAAGCAGAAAGGAGACCTATTTGCAGGTGACAGCTTGCATTTTGTTGATCATGTGGGACTATCAATTCTCTGTCCATAAAGAGTTCTCATTAAAGGAAATAAAATATTCATGGCAAACACCCCTGTGGAATTCAGAACTGTGTCTCTTTCTTGGACTTCACTGTTCTTCAAAATATTCCTTGGTGCCAATGTCAAAGACAATGTTTGAATGGATGACCCCAAAGTCCAGTTCCATTTCCCTGTCCATGCTGTTCTTACATTTGCTTGGTGATCAACAAACACTCAGAACAAGAAGTTGATGTACCCATAAACTTGCTGAAGGTTCTTTTAAATGGTCCACTATGGTTAGAAGGCTTGCCTAGTCCCTCAACACTATTGGAAAGGAAGAAGTTGGTTTTTTTAAGGAAAAAATGTTTAAATTAGTTTTTTTAGAATGTAATACTTCTCTGCAGGAATCCACATTTAACATTTTTCCTCTTTAAGCATTTGATTTATAGAAGATGAAGTGCATAGGTCAAGTGACTGGAGGTTTCAAATCAGTGACATTTTTAAATGTTAAATCGCCAAATCTCAGAGCTAAGAGTAACCTTTCAGTGTTCTGTTGGTCTACAGATGGGAAACTAAGAACCAAAGAATTTGGTGATAAGCACAAAGGCTTCCCTGTGTCTCCTTTCAAAGCCTGGTCCTTTTGTCTCTCCATGTTGTTTCAGGGATAGAAAGCAGGGCTCAGCTCAGCTCTTACCCTCAGTTGACCAGCAGGGACTGGCTGAGCAAGTGTAATAGACACAGTGCATTGATGGTATCTGCTATGGTAATGAGAATGGGAATGAGGACTTGAGTGTTATTTACACTGAAGGTGTGTAATGCAGGAATGACTGGCTGCCGTGACTCCTCATAACAGTGCCTCCTGCCACTTCTTTTGGTCTGCATTTTTTTTTTTTTGAGATAGGGTTTCTCTGTAGTTTTGAAGCCTGTCCTGGAACTAGCTCTTGTAGATCAAGCTGGCCTCAAACTCATACAGATCTGCCTGCCTCTGCCTTCTGAGTGCTGGGATTAAAGACATGCACCATCACCGCCTGGGTTGCTCTGCACTTTTTAAAAGAACACAATTTACTTCATAGGAGAGAAAAGCATAAAGGTGTTTGGATGTGATCCCTATAGACACCAAACATACTCAAGCATCTGGAGTAGGTTATTACTATCCATAGTCAGTTGCTCAAAATTCATGCTAATAAAGGAAATTTCTAAGAAGATTTATATCCAGTGGGAGAAAGACAACATATCAGTGAATTAAGCTGTGTTTACACCTTAATTTTATATTTGGCATCCTCTGGCCTATTCTTTCATGGGAAAATGCAGTTGTTGCCTAAGGAGATCATCTGCCCCCGTATCAGCTTTTCTGTGTCTATTGATCACTAGCATACAGTTGTGGACCAAAACATTCAATCTACCAGTCACACACGTGATTCTTCTCAGAACAGATTTGAACTCGGGTTTCTTTTTTGGTAAATATGAACTCAGTTTTTGTGGGTTTTTTTTGTTGTTGTTAGATAAGTTTCTGTGTTCAAAGTATGTATTCCACACACCATGGATCTATCTGTTAGACAACACCTGTCACTCAAAATAATCAGATACTAAACGAAGATAGCAATTAACCCAAGCTGAGAACATTCTTTCATCATTGCTTTTCAATTCCTTGGATCACCACTGGGCTCTGGCAATGGTCTACGATCACTTTGAATGAAACAGCCTAAGTGCCTTTTGTGCTGACTACAAGTTTGTGTCTCCAGTTAGGTTCCATGGGTGTAGACCAAGAGTAGGAACCAATGACAAAGGAAACGCTTTGGGAAGGCCATGTCTAAATTATAGTGCAGGGCAGACACGATCAAAATGGGAAAATGGGAGGGTTTAGAATCTACTTGGTGGATGGCTAGTAAGTTTTGGCTGTGTGTATGACTTCACAGACGATATATTGAGGAGACTTTGGGTTCTGATATCTTCCCCTAAAGAATACAGAATTTTGTTCTAAAAGGAAGTTGGATTGCTGCAAGGCCAGCTGTTGTGGTAGTTTTAGGATTATAGGCTTTGGTGGAATTTCTGGGGTGGTCATATCTTGTGGTAGTGTAGACTTTATTCTAACAAGCCTGCTTTGACTGTGTTCTTGGTCTTGGGAAAAGGTCACTGTAAGATTTTGAAGGAAAGTCTAAGTTAGCAGTTCTTGACCTGTGGGTCCTGACCCCTTTGGGGATGAAACAACACTTTCACAGGGGTCAGCTAAGACCACCTGCAAATCAGGTATGTTTATTATGATTCATAACAATAGCAAAATTATAGTTACAAAGTAGCAATGAAAATAATATGGTGGGGGGGTCACCATAGCATGAGGAACTGTATTAAAGGGTCCCAGCATTAGGAAAGTTGAGAACTACTGGTCTAAGACATTATTTAACTTGAGAACTTAACTTATTACTCTTTTCTGGCCAGTCAATCTGTAGGGTTAAGCCAGCCCCTTTAGGGGGCGGGTTTGCCTCGGGCGAATGCGTAGGGATAAATCGGCCCGCGGAGGCGGCCCCTCCGTTTTTTCCCTTTTCCTGCCTCCTGTGAAACGGCTAAACAGAAACCTCGGTTCTGTAAGTTTGTTTAAACATTAAAACTGTATATATATTCTTTAATATCTGCCTTTGCATTTATTTACTGCCGATACATCAATCAGTCTTTCAAATGTTGCTTCTGCCCTCTCCTTCCACCTCCCCTGGCTGCTTGGAACTTCCCTAGGATGCTTGGAAATTTCCCAAGCAGTTTAGGGGGTCTGTACATAAGAAGAATATGCTTATTCTCAAACAGTTTTTGACTTCCATATATTTTATGACAACAGGTCTGGGAGCTCCAAACTGTAATCTCTGATGTTCTGACTCAGGAAGATGACTGATTTCTGCTTGAGCTTGGTTCCCCACATACCACACATAAGAGGGGAACCTACTGATATCCCAACCTAACATGCCTTCCTTCTTTCAGACTTCCTATTCCCTCTGCTTTTTTTGTTCAGATAATTTAAATACTGATCGTTTCAGTATATTGTCCAATGTTTATAATAGTTCCTATAGGAGACTTGATCTGCTGCTATGATCAGAAGCCCGGATTCTATACTTCATCATTATCTGCTGCAAATAAAATTACAACAAGACCGATACACACAAGATTCCAAAAATCTGTTATTGGTCACATTGAGCTATTATAGAACTAATGTTGCTTAGAGCAACTGTATGACCTAACGCTAAGTAAGGCCGTAGAGGTGTAAGGGAAATAATGTTGATGGTTAGGCTGTCAGATAGGATAGGAGACCTGGAAGATAACCTAGTTTCATATTGTATCATATAGCTAAACTGAGGACTAGACAAAAGTAAGATTTATTTGTTTGTTTGTTTGGCGGGGGTTACAGGAGGAGACACTGAAGCACCCCAAGGCTCTTGTCTATAAATATTTCAGGGTCAAGCCATCCCAACAAGCAGTTGCAGAAGTTCTGATGGCTTTGACAGGCAATGCCCTAAGGCTTAGAGGCAAGATCATGTGCTCAAAGGCTAAACAGTGCTGGCCACCATCTATCGCTAAGGACATGGAGTTGAGTTCTTTGGGAATCTGGAGGCTTCCTTCTATGTTTCCTATAAGTGTCATATTTTGATGTCCCACGTGAGGTGGGCAAATTGAAATTCACAGCAATAGAAGGCAGGTGTTTAATAAAAGCTTTTCAAGTCCAGACAAATCTGTGAAATCTTATACAAAGGAAACAGAGACTGGAAGTCAATTGACAAAGTCCAGCCATTACATAAAGCAAATAAAGGAGTTAGTTTGGATTTTTTTTAAAAGAAAAATTCTGCTTCATTCTTGATTTAGTTGAGACATGATAATAAATACTACCTTTTCTTGTTTTCTTTCAAAGAAAAGAGGAAAAGGGAACAACAAGTGGGAGGGAGAGGTTTCAAATCATCTCTGCATCAGACTCTCTCCCATCACACTGACCTCTGGGTCCCCTCAGAACTTAGAGGATTGTGCCATTGGCTGTCTTTGTGTCTTCCTCTGTGGCTATATTTCACTGTACAATTGACTTCAGTTGAAGACAGATCGAAGGAAATCTTTAAAGCAACCGATACCATTATTTTGAAAAAAAAAAAATCATGCTGAGGTCATGGCAACTTTATAACCTCTGAGATGGAATGGCCTAGGCCATGATATCACAGGGGTCATATGCTAATGCACATACTGACACCACATGCCAGGATAGATCTCGGCCTCAATTCCGCAAGGCTGATCCAAAAAAAAACCCAAATTCTCCTGTAGCCTCAGCATCAAAGAACCATTGCTGTACGTGTTGAAGATGCTGGGCAGCATGCAGCAGTTTCCTTTCACCGCTGTGACAAATGCCAAATGGAAACAACCGAGAGGATGACGTGTTTATTTTGTGTGTTCATGCAGAGTGTCTCCGCCCACCACGCCGAGGAACGTACTGTGTGGACTCTGCACACAGTCGTGGTCTAGGAGGCACAGAGATCAGGCCAGGACTAGGGGCCGGGGAAACCTCCACACGCCCACCCATAGCAATCTATTTAAAATATCTAGACCCTAATTCCCAGAGATTCGGCAGCCGTCAATAGACCATGCCGTCAGCTGGGGATGGGGAGCACTCAAGACATGAACCATTGGGGGACATTTCAGTTGGAGCCATGACAGTCACTGTCATCATGTGTTATGCTGGGAGGTTTGAGTTCGTGGAGAAGGCGGAGCAAAACAGCACAGCTGACTCCGGGAGGCTGAAAAAGAGGCTCACATCATTATTTCTCATCACTTCTCATGAACACTAAGTTTCAGGGCATTTTCATCTAGTTCTGTTGAGAAACTTTCATCAAATTACTATTTCAAAACAGAATCCCTTCACTGCTGGAGCCACTATTCCTTAAAAGTTAGGGTCTGCCTTTCTATGAAGCCCTACCTGCCGACCAGGCTGGTCTCAAACTTAGAGATCTGCCTGCCTCTGAATAATAAGTTCTGGGATTACAGGCGTGTGTCACTACACCCAGGCTTGAATCTACTTTTTAAATAAAAATAGTGTATTCTGTGAGAGACTCTAATGCTAACATTTTCCTTCATAGTTCAGATGAATGTCAACACAGAATCAAATGTATCTGCACAGAAAGCTCGCATCTCCTATGTGACAATCAGACAGGAGGGCAGGAAAGGGCCTTCTTATCATCTGATGATGGAAAAGATCAGAGCTCGTGGGGAGCCAGGATGGAGGGAGCAGGCCCTAGCCCGATGGTTTCCTGTCTCCTGGAACCGGAATCTGGCGTGGAGAGGGATAACGAAGGAGCAGCTTTGTCTTTCTCTAAGTCTTTGGCACAGAAGCAAATCAAGAAGCTTATTCTCAGCAATTTCATGTCAACAACTCTTCCCAAGGACACAGAGCTGCTCAGAGAGATCAAAATGAGTACAGCTTCTTTATGCCCCCAACAACATGCTGTAATCAGCTCTGTGGGGACCCAGATGCTCACTGTCCCTGTCCATTGAACTTAAACACTCAGGGTATAGCTGCTACATTAGCCATGTCTTTCTAAGGCTGTCAGAGGATGACAAGGGATTTGTGGAGTCAATAGATCAGCTGGGGAAGCCAGAGTCAAGTGTATGTGCACATACACAAGAAACACAAGCTGAAAAGTGCCAGGATACAAGGAAGGTGATGTCCAAAATCATGAATATTATGCAATATATGTGTGCACGTGTATATGTAAACAGGAGTTTTGTACCTGAATGTATATATGTTCATATGTATAAACACATGCATATTCATGTAAATATGTAAATGCGAATTTAATGGCCTGAATATTTTTAATTCCCAATGTGATGGATTGGGATGTAGGGTCCTTGGAAGAAATCGTTATAAATGTCGTAAGAGGCTGTCCCTCTGTTCTTCTCTTATCATACCTGACTACAAGGTAGACATATACCCAGAAGAAGAACCTTCACCAGGACACAGCTATTCTGGCGCCCTCATTCTAGGCATCTAGCTTCCCAAACTGTGAAAAGCAAGTTTTGTCTGTGAGTTATTAGAGTTGGTACTTCACTATAGTACCCCAAAGGATACATGTAAATTCTACACATCTATATCTGAATAACAACCAGTTTCAAACAGGGTGACCTAAGGCAACACTGGCATTTCAGTATTTGGTCTTAAATTCCTAGTGGTTGACTGGGCTCAGTCGGCAGCCCCTAGCTCCATCACTCCACAGTTACAATCACACTGGATCTGGACATACATGGAGCCTCAAGCTCTTAGTACCTGTCTGACACATGGTCTGGAGAGACCCTAATGCCTGAAGACCACTATAGCTAAAGCTTTTTGTCCTCCCTTTCTATATCCCTATGATCTTTCTACGTGATCTTTCCTGTGTGGGGATGTCTTACCCAGTGGCTGACAGTTCTGTGTTTGTCTTCCAAGGCAGAGCTATGAGAAAGTCATGTGACCTGTAATAACCTAGCCTGGGAAGTCACAGAGCACAGCTATCGCCTTCTGTGTATCAGGGAAGTTACTAAGGTCTGCATGGTGTTAAGGGGAAGGAGAATGAACTCTCCCTCTAAGTGTGTGGTGGCGGGCGAGGGCAAGATTCTAGAAGAGAGTTATTATAGTGAGTAGTTGAAAAGATGCATTTTGCCTCCTTTGAAATGATAACTTTATCTATGACTGCTTTTAGAGAAAATAATAGCTAATGATACGGATCAGTGTGCAGTCTGTGAAGTCAGGGAGAAAGAGGTGACCCCAAGTCAGGACAGTGGATAGAGACCTCATGAAATGAGACCGATTTGAGTGGAACCTTGTAGACAGAATAGGCTTACACGGCCCAGAGGAGGTTGGCCAGGTGAAAAGGAAAGAACAGAGGCAAGAGGGAATAGACTATCTGTGTCCTCTGTGGTAAATGCTCTGTGATGGGAATGACCAAACTTGCTTTTCAATGCAAACAGGGACATTCGTGCATCCCCGTGCCATTGTTCCCTGCCCAGGATCTTCCCTAACTCTCAAAATACCCCTGAGAACTCTGTGGGAAATGGAGGCCCACCATACAGAACAAGTAGACTTCCAGGGGCGGGTCTTCTAAGCCAGGTATCCATCCCCTTTGATACCACTGCAGTGGTGTCTTCACAGCTCAAATGCAAGCCTGAGTTTGCATTTTTCCAGGTACAGAGGGATAAGCAAATGCCTGTGCCTATCCTACAGCCTCCATTGTTTTTCTAAAAGTCTTTACCAAGAACTGAGAGGACATGTAGAGTGGCATTAAATTTCACTAACATCTAACATGAAATCCAACACTAGAATTGGTCAATGTCTCCATTAGCCTTCTATGAAGTCTCGGCTAGAGAGACACATCCCTATGGCGTGTAGATTCTGGGGCACTGATCCTCCTCACTGCAGATCTGTGGGTCTGTCCTTCTGCCCTTTTCCTTTTCCTTTCTTTTCCCATGTAATACCAGCTAGTCTCAAACTCTCTGTGTAATTAGGATGACCCTTAGCTTCTGATATTCCTGAGTATTGCAATTATTGATTATTGTGTACCAGATGCAGCGCTTGGGGGTTGCGCCCAGGGCTCTATATCTGCTGGGCAAGCCCTTTATCAGCTGAACTACATTCATGGCCTTTGTTAGTGAATTTCTTGATCTTATCCAGTGTCTGCTATTCAGATGGAAGAGCCCTAGCCCCTCCCACTCTATAAAGAACTGAATTGGGAGTTTTTCTCTCTTTTGAGTGCTAGCAATGTTCTTTTGGCTTTGTTATTTGTCCTGGGCTAAGCATAAGCAAGGAGCTGACTGGGAATCTCCGTTGCCTGACATGCCCTTAATGAGAAAGCATGCTGGCACCTTGAGCACGACACCGCCTGTGCTCAGGACCTCATGTTATCATTGGGACACTTCAGGGTCTTGGGATGCCAGCTTCTCACTGTCTGCTTAGGCAGGGCAGAAGAGGTTGGTATCGGGACTTCTGAGAGACCCCAGTTTACAACAGAGCCGGGTTCTGATGCTGTGTGAGAGCTGGTCTGTAACCATGATTCCTAAAATCTCTCCTGAGAGCTGCTAGTATGGACAGGAGCAGGTGCTTCATCACTTTCTCAAACATTCATTCCTTGAAGGTATCCAGGGTCCCCCTGAACTGAGAGTCCCCACCATGATGTACTATTTGGTGTAGCGCCCTGGTGCCCCGTCCCATGCTGATTTCTTACTCATTTTGCCAGGCTGTAATTTCAACATCGCTTTCTCATGAATGTTTACTTCCAGGGTAACCCAGAAAGCACATCAACACTGCTCCTTATAGTGGCATACTATTTGTGTTTGAATAAATAAAGCTTGCCTGAAGGTCAGGGCAAAGCAGCCACACTGGTTAGCCATAGAGGCTGGGCAGCAGTGGAGCATACCTTTAATCCCAGCACTACAGAGGGATGCAAGGTGGGATGAGACAGGAACTAGCTCCGTCAGTCTGAAGATTTCTTAGACGCAAGAGCTCTCTACTAGCTTGGCTGTTTTGTTTTTCTGATGTTCAAGCTGAACCCCAATATCCGTCTCTGGGTTTTTATTAATCACGCTACCGCTTCTTCCTCCAACACTTCCTTTAGCACAGAGGAATTCTGTGCTAATTCGTTACAAGATTAGGCTACAAAGCTGGTGAAGTGGGCGGTGGCTACAGCTGAGACCTCGATACAGAACTCTATGCTTTCCCTTCAAACACGAGGCTCCCAAGTGAGCTACACACACCACTTCAGGGCCCATCATTCCCTAAGGGGTGCCTGTCTATTTGTGTTCCGTGGAAGAACATTCTTTCTGCCTGGCCTCACACATGCCTCTGTGTCTTTGCTGTACTGGAATGGGCTGGCTGGTATTTAGGGCAGATGGATGCTAGACTGGACTTGCTTTAGGAAGTTTTCAGTGGGAAGGAGGGAGGCTTGGGGATGAGGTATGGAGTGGAGAAGCCACAGAAACAACTACCCATGGCCAAAGTTTCCATTCCCTGTGCCAGCAGAAGGAAGCCAGGGGTGTCCCGGAGGCATGTCTGACTAGCCAGAACTGAGCGGCAGCTAAGGAATTGTCTTCTCACAGGACCTCACTAGTCTTGAACACATTCCATGTGTCTCTGTGTTTGTTCATCACATCCTTTGTCTCAAACCTTGCTCTTACTGGGAATTTCAAATCCAAATGGATATGTTTTTGTGCTCTGGAAACAGGGACACTCCACTCAGGTGACAACAGGATGCCCAGACCCAATCTGGACGAAGGCAGGGGATTTCTTTGGATATTAGAACCACATGGCATGAAAGAACTTGGAAGCTTGAGTTTGGCAATGGAAAAGTTGTAATTTATGTTGACTCTTTCCAAATGCCAGAAAGGCAAGTGGCAGAGAAAAGGTGTGGTGCTCAAGCGAATGGTCAGGAGCAAGACTGGGCATGTCCAAGCGAGGGAAGCCTTCCAAATACCTTCCACCTAAAAGGTATGGACCACACACATTTTGGCCAGCCTTGCTTTCCCAAGGGAAACTGCCCTGCCATGAAATGATTGGAATCAGCTCTTTTTATGCCCTCATATTTTAATAAGCCTGACTGCATAGCTGAGTGGCTGTGTTCATGCTGGCAGTGTTCTATACAGGAGAAGCTGTTCATGATTGACCAGTTACCTTAGCGTATGCATTCCACCCTGTTCTTCATCCCTCTATAAACCAAGCCGGTGACTTGGAAAGCAAAGGGAGCTCTTGTAGCATGCTGCTTTGCCGTGAAAGGGGCAAGAGCTCATACGACGGTTTAATCTTGCAGCAGAGGTTTCTGGCACCTTCCTAGAAGCCCTTCCCTGACTGATGTCCTGCCACCCAATGCTGGCATGCTGTCTGCTAACAGCCCCATGCACACTTTCCTTCAGTTAATTGCCCTTAGCTAATCTATTCTACTTCAGCCAGAAATGCCTGCAATATTGAGTCTTTGCTCCAAGAGGATGGTACAGCCAATATGTGGCCAATGCAAGGGAGTAGAAGCCAGAACATGCACTGAGGCTGGGCAGCTCTGTGGTGGCAGCTCCCTGCTGGTCTTTTTTGAACCCCACCTGAGATAACCCCTTTGGCTGACGATTGTAGAATGAAATATAAAATGCGTTAGAAATGGCTACTTAGGGGTAACCAGAGCGAACTTTGCCTCCAGAATCTTTCCAAATTACTGTGGCCCAGGACTGATCCAGTAGTTCCAGCTCTTTCTGCTCCAATCTAAATTTCCAGTCTGTGAATAGCTGCCATCCAGGCTGTATCCTAGAAACTGCCGGCACAGATCAAAAATTGGATTTGTCATTAACAAACAAGTGTTTTATAGATGTCCCAGTTATTGCTGATCATCCCACAGTCTCTTATTTTTAGTACATTGTACAATTGTGAGTCTCTGCATTAATCCCTGTCTACTGCAAAAGAAGATTTTGTTATGTGGATTGAAGGATGCTCCAATCTATAGGTATAAAGATAAGAATTTAGGGAACAGTTTATTATTATGTCAATTTACCTGAATAATAATATCAGATTTCCCCATAGGGCCTATGATCCAATCAGCCAGGGGTTTGGGGCCTAGGTAGCAGGCATGGGTTCTATCTTGCATATTGGGCTTTCAATGCGATCAGACTGGTTGGTTAGTCACCTAACATTCGTGCCGCTATTGCACCAGTGTGCATATCTTGCTAAGCCAGTTGCTACTGTAGTTCCCATCTGGGTAAGACCGTCAATGGTTCCATTTGCTGGCAGTATGCATAGAAACTTACAGAACTGTGAAAACTAGTTGGTAGGAATGAATGTTCCTGGTTGCCACTAGCTTGATTTCTCCATGTCCTATAACTCGAGTATGTGTGTCTTCACCGATAAGATACCATCTCTAAGTTGGAGTTACTATGGCTGTGATGGAACACCATGACCAAAGCAACTTGGGGATGAAAGGGTTTGTTCGGCTTACACTTCTACATTGTAGTTCACCATTGAAGGAAACCAGGATAGGAACTTAAACAGGACAGGAACGGAGAGATAGGAGTTGATGCAGAGGCCATGGAGGGGTGCTGCATACTGGTTTGCTCCTCCTTGGTTTGCTCAGCCTGCTTTCTTATAGAACCCAGGACCACCAGCCCAGGGATAGCATCACCTACAATCAATCACTAATTAAGAAATTACCCTGCAGGCTTGCCAACAGTCTGATCTTACGGAGGCATTTTCTTACCTGAGGTCCCCTCCTCTCAGATGACATAGTGTTGTCTGACATTGTGTCAAGTTGACATAGAACTGTCTAGTATGCCATCTTCGTTAGGGTTATTATTACTGTGATGAAACAGCGTGACCAAAAGTGAACTGGGAAGGAAAGGGTTTATTTGGTTTTACTTCCACATCACTGTTCATCATCAAAGGAAGTCAGAACAGGCATTCAAACAGAGTAAAAAACTAGAGGGAGGAGCTGATGCAGAAGCCACGGAGGGATGCTGCTTACTGGCTTGGCCATTATGACTTGCTCAGTCTGCTTTTTAAAAATATATGTTTATAGAACTCAGAACCACCAGCCCTGGATTAGCACCACTCACTCACAAAGGGCTGGGCCCTCCGATGTCAATCACTAACTAGGAACATCCCCTCCGGCCAGATCTTAAGGAAGAATTTTCTCAACTGAGGTTCCCTCCTTTCAGATAACTCTAGCTTTTTGACAAGCTGACATGAAATTAGCTGGCAAAAGTACTATCATTAAGTTTTCAATGGTAACCCAGAGCAACAGCAAGGCCTTGAGATGTTTGTGGGGGAAGTCTACGGGACTTCACTGGCCAATGGCTGGAAAAGAGGCCCAGGGATCATTACGGAAGAGGGGGCAGAAAGACTGTAAGAACCAGAGGGAGAAAGCATCTCGATGAAAGAGCATTTCGCCTGAAACAAGAGTGTTGTTGTGCACATGAGCTTTCACTATGGCTGTGACCGTACACGTAAGACCTGCACTAGACCAAGTTACCCAAAACCCCAGCATGGGTCGGGAACAAGCTCATGAAGCTCCACGTCTATTTGAGCAGCTGTTGGCACTAGTGCTGGTTAGGAGAGGTCGAGTCAGCTTTCTTTAGAGATGCAGGGCCTGAAAAACATGGGTAGCCTTACCAGTCTCGCGGCCACGTATACCCAGACATCATTAAATGGCTTGTTCTGCATTCACTGCCCACTGAATTAAAATATTTCAGCCAACTTTTTTAAAAAAAAGTAAACAACTATGCTGTTTTTTCCTCACTAAACATGTCTCTGACAGCTAAAATTAAGTATGATTTTTATTTCTGAAATATTCCCTTGAAGTCTGAACAGGGACTGTGGGTGAGTGGGTGGGGTGTTCATGTTTTAATGAGAAATTTCTTTTCTATGTGAGTCCATCACTTGGACGGTAATTAGCCTGAGCAGAACTAGTCATCATTGTTAATACACCGCAAATGTTTAAACATGCAAAGCTTTCCTTCACTGATTTTTTTTTTTTTGCTTTCAGGCTGAGCTTTCTTAGTATGAACTCATTGTTTGGAGGAAGGAGACCCATTAGGATCCCCAACTTGACTTTTTTGGGGAAATTTTGTCCTCTCCCCTGTTTTTCTTTCAAGGACTGAAAATGTTTTTTTTTCCCTTAATTGTCTGACATTTGGGCAGAGGCTACAGATAGGCAACTTTGGGATCTAAACATTCAGGTAATATCAGGGACATCTCTGCTGACCATATGCAGATAGGGGCCAAGGTTGACTCCCCATCGTCACACTCGGTAAAAGTCAGCTATGAACCCTTTCTCTTCATGCAAGTCTATATGCTCAGGTCCCAGGAAGCCTGCTAGGTCCCAACAAAAAGGAGGGCTGTCTATTTTAATCTGGAATGCAACAAGCTAAGCCAGGAGCTCAGAGTCAAAAGATACAATATACAGCAAATACACTTCAGATAGAACTTTCCAAAGAGACAAAGAACGGAGTGGTCATTGATTTGTGGCACACACCTAGAGAGTCTGCTTTGTTTCTGAGGTTCCTGGATGTGGAACACTAAGCCACTTCCCCTTTAGGGGAGGAACAGTGGATGAATTGACAGTTGGCCTGAGAGATTTGTTTCTGACCTGTCTGTATGTAGCCGATTTGTATCCCAGCTCAGATTCTGGCCCTCCACCCTAGTGGTCCATCATTCTCTTCTGCATAATGTGCTCTGACTCTCTTCCTTCCCTACACCCAACCCCTTATAGACACCACTTAAATTACACCAGGGCTTCTCATTTCAAAACCATTCCATTCCTTCATCCTAAAGATGGCTCTATGACTGCAGAAAGAAGCCACTAAATGCCAACGGAAGAAGACAGTGCCTGGTTATCGTCATAGTGTGGTTTTAGTTATTGGTTTCTTCTCTCACGGAAGTTTTACAGTGCCTATGCTACACAGAGTGGCCTACCCGTCTGTAAGTAAAGAGGTGGTGTTTCCCTGTTTTCTTGACATTTTTCCATTTTTCTTTCATCTATCATGATACTATGTGCACCTTATAATTATGTACATTAGATCATGGGCTTTGGGCACCCCCCAACTAAGATGCCAGGGGTACAATCTGAATGACTGTGCAACTAGCTCAGGGGGATAGGACTGACAGTCATTGGGATGGCTGATAAAGAAGTGTCTCACACCTGGAAAGCTTTGCCATCCAGCTGGTCACCTGGTCAGCTTGTGCAGCCTTCTGTCACCATGGCAACAAAGTCAGAACCAATCCATTTAATTCAGCGAGCTACCATCAGACCCCCAGGCAGTCTCAAGGTCAGAAATAATTCTATGCCTCAATTCAGACATCGGCAGCCAGAAATAGGAGATGTTATTGGAAAGATCAGAAATAGTTGAGAGTGGACCAGGAGGCGCTCAAGTGAGGGACTGGGGGACGGATATGACTAAGACACACTGTATACATGTTTGAAATTTTCACAAGATAAAATGCGATCAAAAGAACGAAATACCATGTTCGTAATTGCTTCCTAAACTACAATTACAGGTAGACGTGAGTAATAGCTTTAAGAAACAGAAAGCAGATGCAGCTTGGTGGGATGCTAAGTCACTGCTTTGCCTACCAACGTGAAATAATGTGAGGCCATGTGAAAACAAACTTTTCAAAAATGTTCATAGTTTTATGTTGATGGTTAAGTATTACAACAAAATATTTACTTTTATTTACTGGAGATAGGTAATAAATTGACTTTCAAAATATATTTAAAAATGAATTTAATAAACACTAAATATATGATTCTCTATAGTCTATGACTATGATGTCCAGATGGAATCAGGAACCCTGGCTTCAATATTAATAAGTCACTTTTCCACAATGAGTGAAGAGGCATGAGATATGTTCCTACCATACCATCAACTTCCCAGAATTCTCTGCACTTGGAATAGGAAACATGGGTGACCTTAAGACCAGCTGTGTTGAGTAGGTTTCCCAGGCAGAGCTTGGTGCCTAGCCAGACATATGTTGCCTTAATCCATTCTTCAAAAACCCTGGCAGAGACAGAGAATCATCATCACTGGAAGATGTAGAAATTCTACTGAAAAAACATACCATGGACAAACATTGGGTACAGTTCAGGGAGTCCAGATGAAGAGAGGGAGGAAGGACTGTAGGAGCTTTGGGGGTCAGGGAACGTTGCAAAAAAAAAACAAACCACAGAAATGACTAGCTTGGCTCATGGGAACTCACAGAGAGGGCCAACAACCAGGGAGCGTGCATGAGACTTATCTAGGTCCTCTATGTATATAAGACAGTTGCGTAGCTTTGTATTTTGTGACACTCCTAGCAAGAGGAGCAGAGGCTGTCCCTGGTGCTTTGGCTGGCTCTTGGGAACCTATTCCTTCTGTTGGATTGCCTTATCCAGCCTAAATACAGGCAGAGGTGCTTGATCTTAAGGAAGCTTGATAAGCCATGCTTTGATGATGCCCATGGGAGGCCTGCCCCTTTCTGAATACAGAAAAGAGGTGGGTTGGAGGGGGCTCAATGGGAGGGGCAGAGGTAGTGGGAAGAGAGGAGGGAGAGGAGGCAGTGCTTGGGATGCACAATAGATAAATAAATTAAATTTAAAAAAAGAAAAAAGACAAAAGGTAGATAACTTGGCCAAGATCACATGGCTCCCAGACCAGAACCAACAAGTTTGTCAGGTTATTGCAAAGGCTATTGGTTGCTCTCCACAAAGATGGTAAGGCAGTATTTCTAAGGACAGCACTTTCAAATCTCAGTGAACACAGAGAAGTCAAGCTGGTACCTAACTAGAGCCTTCAACCCTACTGACTAGTGCTCATGGTACTGGATGACACTCTGTGCCTATAAGAGAAGAAAGTTCATGCTACTGGAAGGTACTCTGTGCCCTACAAGAGAAGAAAAGTAATCACGAACCCAGCTACAAATCCTGTGATTTACAACAGTAACCTGCCTGCATGATATGCTGGTGTAATAGTGGCACAAATATTAAAGGGGTAACCAACTACTATCCGATTGGCTTTAAGACCCACTTCATGAGATGGAACCCATGATTGACATTCCTTGAGCAGCCAAGAATCTAAGACTAGATAGGTCATGGAATCAGAGGAAAATCCAACATAGCAATAAAATGACTCCTAGTGACCCACAGATCTGTGTCTCCCTCAGTCATCATCAGAGAAGCTTTATCCTGCAGTAGATGGGAACTAACACTGAAATCTATGACTAGACAATGTGCAGAGAATGAGAGCTTTGGGAACATTGAGTCCTCAGTAGGATGTCTTTATCAAACCCCAAAGCTCAGGAGCTACGCAGAAGAAGAGTCAGAAAGATGATAAGAGTCAGAGGGATGGGTGACACCAAGGCAATGGTGTGGGTGTGTTTCAGATACAACAGGACCGATGCACACATGAATTCAGAGAGACTGTGACAGCACCAACAGAGCCTGCACAGGTGTAAGCCAGACACCTGAAAATAAAGCTCTGGAGAAGCTGAAGATGATCAGAAGCCATCTTTTTATTTTCCTGGAGGTCATTAATATATCAAAGGGCATGGAAGACAGCGAGCACTTCTATTCTACTAACTCAGCACCACAGCGAGCAACAGAGGCAGGTACTTGGGAGAAAGTGCACAGAAGGAACCATCTTTATAAAGTTTAAGATACTGACTTGATATCTAACAAGGGGAAGTCAACACATAGGAAAACACCATGACCAACAGAAATTAGGGCAAGAAGACACACATGCAAAGGGCAGAGAAGAGCTAAAAACCCCACATCTTTTATTCTGTCCAGAAGCCACCTAAGGGCTAGATGAGGGGTTTTAGGAAAAGATGGCTATAGATATACCTGGAATCTATCTGCAAAGATGGAAGTGAGGATTCTCACCATGGACAAGACCATATGCTTCAACAATTATTGCTATAACTTAGTCACCAATGTGAATAAAAGGGGGGAAAGACAAAACTGAGTTTTATTAGTGATTCATATTTCAAAATATGAATGGACAACTTTCTGTTTTATGATTTGGATAGCATACATTTTAACATGTACTGAACATGCTAATATGTAGGATGCATCCTACAAATAAATATAATTATTACATATATATGTATATATAATTTAAGTAAAAATTTAAGGAGTTGAACAACTTTAACAACTTATAATTGATCATTACACACTGTATACACACATAAAATTATACTATATCCACTTATGCATTTGAATAATGTTTTCAAATTATTAAAAATCAGATTTTAAAGGCAATACCTGCAGAAATTGTCAAAAGGAGGATAGGGGAGACATAGGGCTTCCCAAAAGCTAGTCCTACATACCTATTTAATAATATTTGCAAAATCCTTGATTGAAAGCAATGTGCAGTCTAGAGACAAGTACCCAGGGACAGACAGACTCCTGTCATTCTGCAAAGCACACTTAGAGTCCTGCATGTTTTGGGGAAATGGCTCTGTGTGGGGGAACAACAGATTGAGGAGCAATGTTCATGCTGAACATCAGTGTGCTTCTGGTAGACAACATCTTAGAACATTCTAAGTGCCCTAAGCTCGTTTGAAAGTGTAAACTGGGAAACATCCATTAAGAGAGAGAAATATGCATATGTTTAGAATAGCATCTCCCAAATTACAGGTGGTTATTAATGCAGATCAGCAACTAAGTATCAAATGTATTACTGTGGATTTCATTTTCTTGAGTCATGGCCTACTTTATTGCACAATGGTAACTAAAAGAAAATATATACCATAAAATAAAATGTAATTCTTGCCATTAAACATGTGTTCTTAAGTCAGGATTCTGAAAAGTAAAAATCCCCATACACTGAAAAGTAATCCATTTTGGGGGGATAGATCTGCTATAGTTTGGATGTAGAATGTCCCTTAAAGACTCAGGTGTTCAACCCTCGCTCAATCTGTGGTGCTATAAGAAGTGATGGGACTCTTAGGAGCAGAAACATAGTGGAAAGAAGTTAGACCATGTCATTTAGGAAGATATAGGGGTCCTGGCTTCTATCTCTTCTTCTCTTTGCTTCTTAATTGTCCTGAGAACAAGGTTTGTTTTAGTATATTCTTCTAACATAATGTGCTTCCCCTCCACAGTCCCACAAAATTATGAAGGAAGCAATCATAGCTGTTGTGCAGTAGTTTTAAAAGTACAGATTGTACTAGTTTTAAAGGTATATATTGTACTAGGCCACACACCTTCCCCAGCAAGTCTAAGAATGGCTTACATACTCCTTTCTTGAATGCAAAGAAGAGAGGAAGAGCAACAGGCAGCATGAGGCTACAAAGCAACTGGGCCAAATTCCCAACTGCACTTATCCATAGGAACTTCAGAAACAAGAATTCCAGGAAAAGACCGTCTCCTGCTGGCACGTGTAAAGGGGAGCTGAGCTAAGAATCCCAGGCATGTTCACCTTCAGGACATGATCAGGTTTGGTGGACCAGGGCTCCCATTCTCCCTTCCTAAGAGAAGACATATTCTTAGATAGGTCTTTTGGACTCCTGGGGGAGGAAAACAGAGCTCCTGACATGAGGTTTGCTCAGAAAGTGCACCCTTAGTTGTCTTTAATTTTGTAATAGATGGATTTTATTGAACTTCTCAGACTTCAAATATTCTAGTCAGAAAGGAGGTGTGGTCCTTGGAGGTGAGCAGAGAGCGTGCTGACAGGAGATATTCAGGATGGTGCTCTGAGCACACACCTCCCAACTTCATTTGACCCAGTGTCTGATACTGTCTCATGTCCAGTGACTACAGAGTGACAACTTTCACATTACACAGGGCATGCCAATGTCTCCCCCTTGACCGTCCCCAACGGTCTTTGGAAACTGGGGTGCCATGTAGGAGTCTGCTTGGAATGTGGTGTCACAAAGAGAAAGAAAGACCTATCACTGTGTATTTCAATTTGGTCTCAAATTTGAAGGAAATACTGCACAGATATAGTTTCACAGGGGAAAATACAAATGGAGAAAAAGGAATGTAATAATACGTTATCAGAAGCAGCAGCAAGCCACGGCGATCCTATGAAGGTTGATGACTTTATCTGGTATCAGTACCTTGGAGATCAGCAAATATTTCTGAATGAAACATCTCTGTCTTTTCTTGTGAGGCCATTGGACAACTAGCATGGTGCACAGACCTTTGTCTCTTCATGCCCCCACAGCATTTGGCTATGTAGATGGGCTTTATTGGACTCAAACTGAATTTCTTCATGGCATAAAGTAGAGTGTTATTATGTCTTTATAATATGGAGCAATGACCTGGGATTTAGTAGTTCAAGACCTTTGACTCCCTCAATGCATGAATTAAAAAGATGACACATGAAATGTGTTTTCCCTAAGAGGTGGTTGCTTTACTTATCCAACGAGGCAAAAAATGTTTTGTTTTAGAATTATAAAATGCTGGCATTATCACTGTAACCATCAGTATGAGGGAACATTACTTCAGATGTAAGAAAACCCCTGAGGTTTTGGTCAAAGTACAGTGAGGAAAAAGAGCATGACATGAAAATAAAAGACTGTGCCAGGAAGAGAACAAAGGTGCTGAGCAAACAGAGCTACATCTTACCTTCTTAGAAGAAAGCCTAGATCCAGGCAAAGCTGAAGCTTGGCAGTAAATAAAAACTTGCTTAGCAGGTGGGAAACCATCAAAATGGAAAAAGAAAAGAAAAAGTAGGAAACCAATCCCCTATGGCACTGGTGCCTCGAGCCTCAACTCATCATTATATGATAGAGCATTAGTTCAGCTCAAGAGGAGTTACTTTTTTATTTCCTATGTCCTGAGCAGTTGGTTCTGTATGATAGGAAAATGTAACAAGTAAATAGTGTTTCATGTTTACTTACCAGGTCTTCCAAACTCTCCAGGGAAGGTAGTATTATGATTCCCATTAAATAGATGATACAACTTCGGTTATGAATTTTGATAACTGTTCAATAAACTGAATCTCTCATGCTTGACTGACCTTTGTCAGTGTATTTAACCATTTTCCCACGGGTCAAATTTCATGACACAGACATAACTTGACCATACCCAAATTAAAGGTTAATGTGTGTCTGTCTGTTCCCTGGCTTCCTTCTGAACACTGTATCATGAACATTCCACAGAGACCAGTGTGTCTGGCAGACAGTGAGTTTCCTCTTCAGCCACAGCCTACACCACACCTCACCTAACCTCTGACGTCATTGGGTAGATAAGGCATGTGTAAGCAAAACAGACAAAAACACTTCCATGAAGTGGTGTGGTAGTGGGAAAGGGAGTTGACAAAGGGAGAAAAATGTAAACCCTAAAGTATGATCGTGAAAGGGACATGCTGGGTGGGATTTTGTGTCCTGGTTCTTAAGTGGAAGCTTAGGGTCATAAACCTAGATTACCCACAAATTTACAGCATCTTTTCCTAGTTGATCTCAAGAGCAGACAGACACTGACTTTTGGAAACTTCCATTTACCTTTAAAAATGTATATTCAATAATGTGAGGTGTGCCTGAGGTTTGTGACTTGACCCCTTCAAGGTCAAGATGCAGAATGTGGTCACATTCCAAATTTCCTAGTAGTCAACTCTTAGCCCTTGGCAAATGTTGATCTGTTTTCCTGTTCTTACCAATTCAGAATCCAATTTATTATGATAATGATCATTTTTAGGCCTTATGAATTATGTTTCCTCAATTAGTGCCATGCCTCCAGGGGAGAATCTCTCCCCTGGCCAACAAGGACACACCAAGTCTAAGGATGCAATGAAGAGGGGGTAATGAGTGAGCCTGAGCACTTCTTGGAAATTGACTTATATCACTCCCTCCACCTGATGATGGCCTACAAAAATCTCTTTCCCCACATTTCTGTACCTGCCTATGCCAGACTCCTAGAAGGTAATATCCACAGATGGCAGCTTCCAAGGTCATAAGAAGCTCAACACCTGGGGTCACCATCAAAGTTAGCCACTGGCTTTGAGGGACAGTGATGAAAGCCAATGGGCTCTTTCTAGTTACTCAGAGGGACTTTGTCTTGCAGAGAGAGGCATCTTTCCCTCTGGATTGGAGTTCTAACAGTCAATGTATGGAAGATAGTTAGATAACACGTTTTCTAGAAGTGGATGAAGTTGAATGGTTTAATCCTAGAGCTATGGATCAGAGATCCCTCTAGCCGGGAGGTCTGAGACCTTTATCATCACAGCCAACTTTTAAAAAGTATGTGTATGTTTCGGTAGACATTTTATACATGTTTATATTTATACAGAATAAGTAATTTGTGTTTTAGAAAAGTAACCCTGGAAGAGTTAAGAAGAAATGAAGCCTCCCAGTCACCCCTAATCCTGGCCCAGACATAAGTAAGTTGCTGTGTCCTGAGAGTCCTGGCATGTATAATCATATGCATATCAAGCTCTCGGGCATAATATAACTGCCTTTTTTTTTACACAAATGATGGCTAATTAAACACAGTGATATGCATGATGTTATTTTCTCTTGGCACATCTTGGAAATCTCTCCACATGTGCATGCAGATCCAGCTGCCTTATTAATTTACTGGACATGCGGATGATTCATTTAACAATGCCTATGTGGTGGACAGTCAGCCTGCCGCTAGTTACCTGCTCTAGAAACTGAGCTGTCCTATTATCCTGTGCATAATTCCTTGTATACTGGGACAGGAACCTCAGCATGGGAGCGGATGGACAAGAGCAATGTATATTTGATGTTCTCATCAAAATATTGTGTGAATTGAATGGTCCTTCTCCGAACTGCTTGGGACCAGAAGGAATTCAAATTTTGGATTTTCTTGGGTCATGGAATATGAAATATGAATAACGATGCATCAAGGGATAGGACTCAAATCTAATTAAAAAATTGATTTAGGCTTGGTATACACCTTGTATACTCAGCCTGAAGGTAATTTTAAAAACTGTTTTTAGGGCATCTGTGTTTTGGCTGGAAAATGCCACATGAGGTCAGGTGTAGGATTTTCTACTTACAGTGTCATATGAGTGCTAACACAGTTTCAGAATTGGCAGTATTTTAGGTTTTGGTGTTTTGGGTTAGGTCTGTCCGCTTTGACCATCCAAATGGCTCTCTTCGTCTTTTAATACCCACTAACAATGCCCGGTGTCTGACCCAATAACTTTGCAAACCTGAACATGGACAGAAGAAATATAGTGTCAGCAGCTGTAACCTACACTTGTCTTTCTAACAGATAAGACCAAGCTTCTTTCAGTGTGCTTTAACACTTCTTTTCTCAGGAGAACTTCGCTCTTGTGGTCCAGGCTGGCCCCGAACTCACGATCTTCCCACTTGATATCATGAGTGCTAGGGTCACAGAGTGTGCACCCAACATAATAATTTTAAAGGTTGGGTTTTAGTTATTTCTTTTCGGTTACAACAAAGTACATATGACATAAAAATTTCATGCTAGCTTAAACGTCTACATGCAAAGTTCATATACACAGCGAGCTCTCTAGAAGATTTTGGACAGCCATTGCTCGGCATCTATAAAACACTAACTCTGAACTTCCCTTTCATAGCCTAAGGAACCACCATCTCATTTTTTCTCATGAATCCAAATAGTCTAGAAGCCTAATGTGAATGGAACCATGCAGTATCTTTTGTGACTGAACTTTTGTTTAGCAGAATTACAGAATTATTCTATATTATTGCATGGGTCAGAAATTCTTTCCTCTTTAAAGGTTAAATAATATCCCTTACATGGATATTCCATATTCTGTTAATCATTCATTGGTCTGTAAGCACTTTAATTCTTCTTCCTTTTTTTTTTTTTGGTATACTCTGCTCACTATATATCCTTGGCTGAACTTAAACTTACAGGCCAGGCTGGTCTCAGAATCTTCCAGTCTTCTGCCTCCCAAGTTCTGAAATTATACCCTGGCTTCCTTCTACCTCTTGGCTATTATGAATAAAGCTTTTATGAAAGCAGGCAAGCAAATACCTCTTCAAGACCCAGCTTTCAATTCATTTGGATATAAAACCCAAACTAGAAACCCTGTGTTAAATGATAACTCTATGATTAATTCTTTTAGCGTGTGTTAACACCATTTTATTTCTGGATGAATCTTAAACACTACCTGATCTCTGTGCCCAGACAGCCTCCTTTAATATTCAAGTCTAGCATAAAAATTTTTCCCTTAAGGAAATTCAATTCCCTCTGATAGCCCAGGTCCTCACCTTCCAATGTGACCAACCCCAATATAGCCAGAAACCAGCCCTATTATTAAGGAGCCTTAGCCTACATAGTCTGCTGAAGCTGGTCTTGCAAGGCTCCAAATGCAGGGGTCACACAGGCTAGTCTTTGGGGGCACCCGGTCAAGCCTCCTGGCTGTGTAGCGCTGTTAGCTTCTCTCCTGCTCCTAGCTTCTGCTCCTCTGGTGTCCCCCAAAAGGGAGGCAAAAACATCATTTAACATGGTTGAGAAAACCAGCTGGTGCAGCTAATAAAATGCCACTAATGCTAAAGATCTTCCAAGCATTCTAAACCCTAAATTTCAAAGCTTGGTTAAAATCTACATACACAACCCCACAAGCCACTGGAATGCGAAAGTCAAACTCTGTGTCCAGGATCCTTCGCTGGCAGTTGCCAAAATTATTTTCCATTTGTTTCAGTTGCAAAGTAAAAAAAAAATTAAGTCTCCCTTTCAGTGTTTAGAGAAGATGAAATCTGCCAAGGAGTTATTGTTGGTTAAATGTCAGTCTCCATGGGGTGGGTGGGAGGAAAGTTAGCAGCTCCCTCCTGGGCTTGGTCCACTGTCAGTGCACAGTTTGATCAATGCATCAGAAATGATGGCGGACCCTAACTCACCCGGCTCCAGCCACCATTCATTAACTAAGGAAGGGGGAACATATTAGGATATTTGTTGGTATAGAGCCTTGATTTCTGAAGTGGAGACAGGAAGTATGCTGATAATCAGACTCTTCCAGAAGGCTTGTGCTGGCTGTGCCACCACTAAGAGGACAAGATCATGACCATGTCATGGCACATGCTCATGGATCGGCACCTTCCTATCTGCTAGAATTAGTTTTCACAGGGAATCAGAAGGACTGGAATTGAATTCAGGGCAGACTGCAAAAGCTTTGGATGGCTAGGCCTCTACTCCTTGGAACATTCTATAATTCTGTTTAAAGACTTTCCTGAAATTTCTAAAATTCCATAAAAGCAGGGAAATACCAGAGGGATATCTGAGGGTATTTATCAGAGCCACCGGGGATTCTCATATCTGAGGTCATTTCTACAAGGTAAGTGCCATAGGTCACAGATGCAAGGGTAATCATCACTGAGGGATGCCTACTCCCTAGGGGATGACACTTTACTTGGCTTGCATTATTTCTTTATTATTTCATTCAGAGAGCAAGTATGAAGCACTAGTAGCATATCTACCAATTGCTAGATGTTGTAAGGAGGGCGTTAGTTTGTTTCCTCGCCACCTGGCAGCTCAGCCCCAAAATAATCACACAGAAACCATATTATTTGCAATACTGTTTGGCCAATAGCTTAAACATATTTCTGGCTAACTCATATCCTAAATTAACTCATCTCTATTAATCGTATCGCTACATGGCTGCGGCTTACCGGGTAAAGTTCTGGCGTCTCTCTCCGGCAGAGCTACATGGCTTCTCTCTGATTCTGCCTTCTCCCTCCCAGCATTCAGTTTAGTTTTCCCTAATCAGGTAGCTCTGTTCTACCCTATCAGGTCAGGCCAAGCCAGTCTCTTTATTCACCAATGGTATTCACAGCATACAGAGGGGAATCCCACATCACCTAGACACTGTGGATCCAGAAAGATTATGGTGTAATGAGGAGCAATTGTAGATTTAATTTCATTAATGAATGGAAAGTCTCTCGGAGGACTCTCAAAGCCTATATGAAAGGAGGCCTTTATTTCCTTGGCCTGGTTGGAAGCTAAAAGGTATAGGGATGGAGTAGGTGATGAACAGAAACAGACTGGTCCAGGAAGAGGATAGGCTGAGAGAGGTTGAGCAGGGGAGGCTGACATGGAGTTTGCATAGTTGAAGAAGAGCAAGGCAAGGGTTAAGGAAATCAGGGAGGGGGAAATGTGTGTGTGTTTGGGCAGGGGGTGGGGAAGGGGGAGATGCCAGAAAGCTCCAACCAACAGGGCAGGGAGCTGTGTAATGGCATTTCAATTGTATTTTAATATATAAAGCCTGCATGAAGATATGAGAGTAAAACAGCCCCACTGGTCAGCCTTGCAGACTATGGTAACACACACCTTTAATCCCAGTAGCCACACTAGTTGCCATAAAAACCGGGCGGTGCATGCCTTTAATCATGGTGGTGCACACTTTTAATCCCAGCCCTAGAGAAGATTATAAGATGGGAGGAGACAGCTCTCAGTCTCAGTCTCATTCTGAGATTCCTGGTAGCAGGATTGCCATTTCGAACTGAGGCAGAGGTAAGAGAAAGTGTCTGGCTGTTTTGCTTTTCAGATCTTCAGGCAGAACCCCAATTTGTGTCTCTGAGCTTTTACTAATCATGCTTCAGAGATGGAGTTAGGTGGGCTGAAAGAGTCATGTAGACATATAGGCCTTTACCATTCCAACAATGGGAAGCCCTTTATACACTTTATTTGAGGGTGCACAATTCGGTTAAATTTGTAGAAGGATCTCTTTATCTGTTGTATGGAGAGCACTGGAGGGAAATGAAACGACATGGGCTCGGGCACAGTAGAGGAGCAGAGAAGGAACTGTTTAGTCTTCCCTTGGAGGAGATATGAGGCTAGTACCTGCGATCTAGGAAGGAGACCCAGGTCTGAGAGATGAACTAAGAGGTCAATTTGGACAAGTAGGGTTAGGAGAGCCTAGTTTTCCAGAAGGAAATGCCCATGGAAATGAATGAGTTTAGAGATCAAGGAGAATCTAGGGGCAGAAGGCACACATGGGGGCCCCAGGATTCATAGAAGAAAGGCAGGGAGGAAAGGTTCCCTCAAGGAATGCTCTGGGAATCATGTCTGCATTGAAGGGAATGCTGGCCCAATTTTCCTGGCTTCTCCTGAGAGCTCCCTTGGACACTATCCTACCAATATCTAACCCCACACATCCTGCCACTTTGTCCTTTCCTGTCTTCAGGCCACCTACCAGGTACTCGCCTGTGCCCTTTCTAAGGATGGCTGGAATCACTGTTTCTTCCAGGACCAAACTGAAAAATAATCACCATTGTGAATGTTCTTTCTCCTGAACGCTACATGGCTTAGACTTGATTTCTGTCCCTAAGCCTTTCCTCTACATCCATGTCAGACCTTTTGCCCGATGGAATTTTAGTTAGGTCTAAAGTCAGGCCTCCTTGATTCCCATCCAGGCTTTTCTATTTGCCAGTTGAGCATCATTTTGGCAGGAATGACTTGATTTACTCCTAAAATCTGTGACTATAGTTTCATAGACTTCACAAAGCTGTAAAGAACTAAGCATCAAGACTCTAAGGACTAAACTCAGTGTGCAGCACATAATAATTTTTCTCAATAAACCTCAGTTACTCTTACTATTTTATTCTACATCCTTTGTTCACCCTAATTCTCCCAAATAGCAGCATACTATCTTCTCTAAAACATCTGTTTTTGCTTTCTGTTTGGGAAACTCCTCACAGATAGGGGTGATTTCTCATTCGTATATTATTCCCAAACTCCCATCACAATGTCTTGAATGTGCTTAATCAGTGATGGCCTTTTTAGTAAACATACAACTATTAAAAAACTTGTATAAGTTTAACTATATAATGAGAGAATAAACATGTATGTATGAATGCTGCTATCAAGATTCCAGGGTTCCTGCATTAAACAGAATTATCATTATGCACCTGTGGAATTCTACTAGAATTTTCTTTCATGATTAAGGTCAGTTCTGCTGTTTGATCCTTCCTGGAGGACCGAAAGGTAAGGAAGGGTGAATCTCCCAGAAATACAAATGCATGACTGATGAACCCAGAACTGACCCGGAGTTCAGTTACCAAAGGGACTCAAGTAAGAAAACAATTCTTTTATACACTTTCCTTTTTATAAGGTCAACACACAGGATGGGTTTCCCAATTGAATATGATGATAGACATACAGAATATATAGGATGTTCTAGACACTTCTGTGAACAGTGTCTCAGAAGCAAAAATGCATTACTTGTCTGACAAAGGCCCAGAACCGTTTATCAGGCAGGAAATAAAACACTATGGTTCTCAATTAGTCATGGCAACTGTGTACCTCAAATTGAACACCTTTTCCTTTAAAACAAAAGCTGAAATGTGGGGTGCTGCCTGTCCTGTGATGCTAGCATAGTTCTGAAAATACGATTTCTAAGCTTGGCAAAGGTAAGGTGTTGAAGTTCTAAGAGTACTGTGAAATATAATCCTTTTCCTGTGTACAACTGTCTCACCGAATTCTCAGTGAGAGCCTCTGCTCTTGTCCAGATGATCCCAGAGATCATTGGAGTGGGCGGTTTTAGGTCACTCATCTTCCTCGTACAAGCCCAAGTCCTTTGCCACCTAGGAATTGCAATGATCTACTGCATATCATCCTGTCCTAAACACATGTCTATCTGAAAGACAAGTATGACTATAATGCTGTTAACAGCTCAAATATTTTTGTACTTTCTTAGCCAGGTTCCATATAAAGTACATTATGTACATTTCCCAGTGTTTCAATACATTGTAATGAAGTATGTCTCATAGAAGTCCCAATGCACAGCACAAAGATCCGATTCTCACTGAGTTTGCCCAAGTCTCCTTTGTGAACCAATGTTTGAGACAAATCCCCTTAGAATTTTCTTTTATGGATCTTTTAACCCTGAGGGTAGCCACTGCTGACAAGGTCCTGATCATGTATCTAAAGTGTCCATAGCTGCCATAGAACTGTTTAGGTTTTCTCTTATCTTGAGGGCAACGGAACAAACCAGAAGCGCTGGGAGTTAATACTCCAAGATATAGTCCCATGACATATGGACTAGGAACTTGAAATACAAGCCTACAGCTTACTTCATGTACTCTATCTCCTGGAGCTCTTTAGGGGGACTGGGTGCTAACTAACCATGAAAACAACCTGCTGCTTAGCACACCACATCTAGATTTCCTTTCCTCCCCATTCACCCACCAAAATTTCCTGGACCACTTCCCAAATAAGCCACCAACACATAAGGAGTGGGGTCTGTTCCTTGGGGAAACAAGAGCACCATTTACCTCCTCCCGTTCCAGATCTGCAAGAAGAATGCCAAGTCTATGGGGCCCTGGAGGAGGCATCAGGAGAACCTTTAGAGAAGCTGCCTCCACCCAGGGATATGGATCCATGACAACTTCAAAGCAAACAGCAGAGACACACGCATAATGGGTGAAGGGAAGGATGCTGGCCACAGGCAGCCAGCCTGTGGATTTGCTGAACCTCACATGTCCGTGATGACAGCACTGCCACTACTAAAGGAAGGGAAAGAAGCCACATGTGTCTATGAGTACTCTTAGTGGAAGCCTAAGACGACATCTGCTATATCCTCTGACCACGTTTGGCTCTCCACTTGAGAGGGACTAGTCACTGAACCTGGCCTGGGTTCTGTTGGAATCCTGGAGTATTCTCTAGAGACCCGAGGCATCCTAAGAGTGTTTTATTTTGTTTTTTGTTTGTTTTCCTAGAGAAGGGACAAACTTACCAGCTAGGACACAGACAGTGTTTTGCTTCCCAAAGACAACCAGTGTGGTTATTTCTCCAACCCCCTGGAACTCACTGATGACAAGTGACGGTGCCGGAGACAGGCCTGTGTTTATGAGACATGGCTTTGAGACAACTCTTGTCTTTAATGTTCTGGCTTTGCAGTTCCTCACGGTACACAGTAGCTTCTATTTATCCTCAGGGGAACACAGGACCCCCATTGCTATCTGAAATGATGCATACGCCGAACCCCACTGTTTCCTCCTCTACATACACTCCTACAATAAAGTTTGATTAAAAATTAGGTACAGTGAAGTATAAGATAGCTGGCAATAAAAGAATAATTATAACATTATGCTATAATAAAATATTATTGGGTTATATCCTCAGATTACTGTGTTTAAAGGAGGTACCTTATAGCTTCTGTTTGCCACATCTGTATTGCCATCATAATTATTCTTGTGCTCTGAGGTCATTTTAAAGTAAACTGAGGATTATTTAAGCACAATGCTCTGATCCTGCAGCAGTTAGTCTGGTGGCCAGAAGTCTAACAGGAGGGTAGCATACACGGCGTGGCTATCCAGGAAAAAAGTGTCATTTTGTATCCCAGGTGGGACAGTATTTGGCATAAGATTGCATCATGACATTCAGAGTGCAGTTTAAAACGAATTACAGAAATATGAACAAACAATATACATTAGAGAGAATTGATATTCCTGACGTTGTCTTTGGATATAGAGGGGCATGTATTATTTATTTTTTCAGAGCATAAAAAAGTTCTCGGGATTGTGGTGGGGCTTGGTACCCGAGTCTGGTTAAAAAGGTGAGCTGATCTATGCAAAACTTTGGAGAAGAATCAGTTCAGATTCTACTGTGACATGCTCACTTCCAATACCCAGGGGCTAAGGAAAACACAGGCCACAGGCGTTGAGCTATGGGAACACTGCATGTTTCTGAACTAGACTAGTCAACCGCAATGGAACCAGGTCTGTGCATTTGCAGGGCTTTAAAAAGAAAAAAACCTATCTTTGAGGTCAGAGTTCAGAAGGGGATGTGTCTGAACTCTCAAGGATATTCTCCTTGTTAGATAAAAGTGAGAAACTATAGCATGGAGGATCACGCTGAGAACAGCAGCGGCAAAGCATTTTGCCAGCTGATTTACAGACCTGAGTCGGGTCAGAAGGCCACTCTGGAAATAAAAATAGAGTCCTAAAGTGGCATCGGGTGTCCTGGGAAATCAATGAGGCCCTGAGTCGGCACTTCATTTCTCTCAGGGGAAGAGAGAGGCTGTGCTGTTTATCAATTTCAGGAAGGCTGGGACAGGACGAGAGCAGGAATACAAGGCTGCACACACCCCCGCCCCGGGGTCCTGGGGCTGATGGCAGTCTCTGGATTCAGATCACATCCAAATGAAATCCCTAGAAATAATCAAGATGACAGGTGGGAATAAATGAGAATGATCAAGGACTCCCGGTTGGCAGCATGGATGAGATTCCTGAAGGTCTCCAGGGTGGGGAATCTATGTCCAGGGACCTGTATGTTCTGTTTCACTATAGTGATTCTCATCCATCTGTACAGGTTGCTCTTGCAAGAGTTACAGCCACACTCTCTCATCCCAAACTCTATATTTAACTCCTCTTTGATATAAGTCTAAATGGTTTTGAACTAGAGAGTACAGGTAGTAAACACAGAGTTTATGTCAATATCACTTGACTTATGATTGGGTCACATCCCAATAGGCCCACAAGGTGTAAATATCATAAACTGGGGAATATAGTTTTAATACATATAGACGAGCAAACTCCATAGCTTTTCCTCCTCCTCCGAGGCAATCATGTCTAAGAGTCACTTCAATCTTCAAGAACATGTTGTGTATGTCAACATTTCCTCAGTGTTCACTCTTCCCGAGGGATGTGATTTGCAGTTTTTTCTCCCACTCTGTGATTTGCTTTTTAGAGCCTCTTAATAATAGTTTCCATAGTCAAAATGTTTTAATTTTAAGAAAGTTCAGCTCACCCATTCTTTCCTTCTTCAAGGTTGCTTTCAGTGTTGCACATAAACTATCATTAAAATCCAAGGCCAATGAGACTTTCTTTCACGTTATCTTCCATTTTGCACTTGGGTCTAGATTTTATATTACTTTGCATATACAAAAAGTCACTCACTTAAAAAGGTCATCCAGGGTTCCTCATATTTTTGTATTTAATCAATTCCAGGATTTTCACCTAAGGCCAATCCAAACTTCTCTCTCTATATATTTTTAATTATCAACATCTTGGAAGGATACCAACTACTCATCATCATGAAACTTTGGGTGCATTTACAAAACCAGCTGCAAGACAAGCAAGAAAGTGGCTGGCCATGGAAAGTGGGTGAGGGGACAGAAATAGCAGTGTGGTGAGGAAGCTGAGCTTTCCCAAGTTATTTTTCTACTTTCCCAGACACTTTGCTAAATAATCCTTTCTGTTGTCTTGGTCCAGCCTGTTGCTTTGACTTCAGAAATGATTCCTGGAGCTAGTTTTGGACAATTTCTTTTGTTCCACTCTTCTGCCTGACTTAATACTGGAATTTCAATAACTTGTAAAGGCAAATTTCAGTATAGAGTAGAGCAAAATGTTCTTCATGCAAATGTTTTCATGTCTACGGGTAAACCCAATAATCTTCTAATTTTTTAATCAAATTGGAAATATGATTTGAAAATAAATCTCATTTTCCACCCAAAAGTATCTATTCATTAAAACACTTCAATGTGTTTTAGATATATATTAGAAGTTTCACTTTACATAGGTAGTAAGTATACAGTTAAAGCCAATTCTACTATTTCATTGTATATTTTATTATATACAAATTATATAAAATTCAATATGTTCACTTTTAGTTTTTGGAAGCAGCTGGTTTCTGCATACTTCCCTTTGATTATTTGAAACTTTCTTGTCTATTTCAAGAGATTATCAATAGATGCTCATGATTGTCTAGTTCCATCATCACATTATCTGCAAATAAATGTGATCCCATGTACGGTGCTGTGCAGAACATTTAGACAATAAAGAAACAGAAAACTGTGATAATAGCCACTTTCTGAGTGGCTGTGACTTTTATAGGGCATATGTATTTATCTCCTGGTCATCTGTGATGCTCATCCAGCTGTCAGAGAGTTGTCATCAGGAGGTATCCCAGAAGCCTCAAGTGTTGAACTCACAGAAGCAGAGAACACAATGGTAGTTGGTAAGGGAGCTGCATGGGCCACTGATTAAAGGGCATGATGTTCAGTTAGGCAGAAAGATAAGTTCTGTGATTATTCTACAGCATAGTGGCTCTCGATAGCTAGTAATAATAATAATAATAGTATACTGTAATATATAATACATAACAAAAATGATAAATTGTGATAGTTAATATACTGTGAGCTTGAAAAACTGCCGAGACAGTTCGCTGATAGATTTTAACTACTCTGACCACAATATATGTGAGTGTATGTGGTGACAGACATTTATCAGCTCAATCTTTCCATAATATGATAATGTCTATTAAAGTGGTCCATAAATACTATACATACCATAAACAGGCAAACACCTTTTTAAGAGCACAATTTCCTCTGGGAAAATATCTATGCTGCATTTGACTGTTTGATGTTTTATTATTATTATTATTTAAGCTTTGCATCCTTAAGAAAAATCCCTACATGCTGGCAAGGAAGGATTCTTTAATGTACTACCAAATACAGTTAGTATTCTCTTTGACAGTGTGGAAACCTTAGTAATTTTCCTTTTAAGGTAGTCTGAAGGATTTTAAATTCTGGTGGTGCTGCCATCTTATGTTGCAGAATCTGAGATGCTCTCTCTACCCTCCTGTGCATATCAGACACAGAGGTGCAGGGGTGCAGGGTCGCGGGGACGTGGGGGAGCAGGGGCGCAGGGGGATCTTCCTGATAACCTGAAACCATGTAACATAAGCATCATCCTGCTTTAAAACAGGGCCTCCCTAGGTAGCTTTGAACTAGCAACCTTCCTGTTTTTTTCCACTGGAGTGCTGGAATTACAGGCATGTGCCCCCACACCTGGAGGAGCACCCCCTTTTTGCCCTGATTTGGACTGCAGGGCTTTTAGAAATAGCTGACACCAGCTCCATACTGGCTTCTAGTCATCACTGCGGCCTCATGAAGGGAGCTCCCTCCTGGCCCATGCTGAGTAAGACAAGTAGAAAATCTCCTCGGACAGTTTAATTAAGTTGAATGACTTCCACTGTTCAGGAAAATAAACCAAACCAATTTTCTCTATTAGGAAAAATGACAATTCAGCATCCAGGCAGATTGCTAAATTAATAAAAGTTCATTACAAAATCCATCTTTTAATTAGAAGTTCCTGCAGACTAAACCACCAAATGAAGGACTGATCTGATTGCAAAGGGCAGTGAGCAGCCATGAGTTCAAAGGCCAGAGCTAGCCCTATTCCTCCTACCCTGGGAAGGTCACTGACTTGAGATCGTATTCGGCACCTGCAAAGAAGCTATCACACTGCCATTATAGGTGACAGGCGTTCCCCTGGGAGAGACTGATCAGAGGGACAAGAGCTGTCTGAAGATGAATGGGAAAACTTCACATCCTGAGTCCAGCCCCCAGGGCTCAGCTGGTGGCTCCCCAGCTCAGCAGCCCTGTGAGGTGGGCAAGCGATTTACTCAAGTGACCTCAGAAATGGGGAAGTGAGCTGCACTGTTTCACGCCGTGGGTTGTGTGAGATGGAGAGAGAAAGCCACAGTAAGGAGTGAACACAGTTGCATAAGTGCTTCTGAAGACAGCTGCCATCACTCTTGTTACTACTACGGCTGCTATTATTATTACTATTGCGGTACTGACGGTGAGAATAGCTGGGGGCGGGGAGTCTAGGGCTCTGCCCTGAGCCAATTCTACAAACCCCAAGCTTCATTTTTTTTAAAAATGTGAATTAAATAAGATTTATTATATATTTATTCTCCAGAATAAGGAACACATGCCTTAGAATCCTCAAGACGTGCACAGATAGAAGCTTCATATTCTACTGAATGTATAACTAGAGTGAATACACAAAAGGTGGCCCTTATTCAAAATTTTTACTGTCTACAGTTTCAGTTGTCTGTGGCCAACTACAGTCTGAAATATTAAATGGAAGATTGCTGAGGTAAACAACTCATAAGGTTTAAACCCACATTTTTTTTCGAGTCGCCTATAACACCCCTTATTCTAGTGTACATATGCTATATGTGTTAACTACCCAGTAGTCACGGGGTAGACGTCTCTGATATCAGACCTGCAGTTGGAGAACTGCAGTAGATGTGCACAGAGCTGGCCAGACATCCATACAGAACATGTCTTCTGCACATGAGATGGTTGGGGTTCTCAACTGAAACTAACCCATCAAAAAATCTCTGAAGCAGTATTTCTGGTTTTAAAAATAACTAAGTTGGGTTTCTGGGGCTCAGAGAGATGGGCAGAGGACAGAAGTATCAACTTTGGGGCCAGATGCAGTAGGGACTTCTAATCCAGTCTTGCCCAGTGTCCCCCGAACCACTACCTAGGAATGGCAGTCAACAAGTATTGTGTTCAATTGACTGAAGACTTAAGACTCCTTGCATCCTCCTTGGCCCCTTTGTGGAGTCTTTATAAGCAGCTTTCCTTACCACATCTCCAGTACTGCAGAGACGTGTAAGAATGAAGCTGACAGGGCCCCCTTGCTGGAGATCTGGTATGCCTGGACGTCCATGGATATGAACACGTATGACTGGACAGGGGCCGTGAGTAATAAAAGGGGCACATTCATCTACAGTCATATTCTTCTAGTAGCAAATCCTATAGTTCTTAGGCTAGTCAGGTTAGGAGAGCTTTGTCTCTGGGGACCTAGGAGATGGTAATGTTTTGTGAGGTCCTCATCATGGAACTCACAGGATCATGAACTGTCTCCCGTAAACCTACTGTCATGTCAACCCTCAGAAGCAAGGGAGTCAGTCAGTCTGGTGTATGCAGTGGTGAATAGCAAGATGATCTGTTTGGATCAAGGCGGAGAGTGAGGCCTGATAGCCAAGGTCATCATGTGTCTCTCTCTCTCTCTAGCTCACCCCCCCCCCCACACACACAATACGATATTTATCTAACAGGAATAAAAATAAAACAGTAGACTAAGTTTCAGCAAAAATTGAGTAAAACCCCAGGAAAATTGAGTAGTTAAAGAACTAAATAGTAAATTCCTTTGTAAAACAATAATTTCTCTGTTGGGCAGAGATTTGCATGTTATTATTTTGATTATACAACTAAGCAATTGGCACTGGGCATTGAACCCCCGGGCTCACGTGTTGTAGGCAAGCCTTCTTCCACTGGGCTGCATTACCAGCCCTTAATTTAGTTCCCTTTTACTTAGAGACAGAGTCTCGCTACATTGCTCAGGCTGTCTGTGCTGTTGCTCTGTAATACAGGCAGTCCTAGAACCCTACCTCAGCCTCACGTGTAACCAGGATTAGTGGCCTGGCTTTATTTGTGAGTTTTTCAACTGTAGGTTTAGTTTTTACATGATTAGGTTGAAATTTGGGTATGGAAGATAAACTGGTCATACCTATTCCGTTATAATTTTTAAAAAATCTATTACTGTTGCATGTGTTTGATATATGTATGCGGGTGTGTGTATGCCATAGCATGTATGTAGAGGTCAAAATACAGCCTTGTATTCTCTATTCTCTTCTTCCTCCTTCATGAGCTAGTTTCACTATGTCAGCTTCTAGTGGTACCTCTGCTCTTGAGTTATAAACGGCAAAGGTCCGGGGGACTCTCTAGTCACTAGTGCTACCTTCCTAGGACAGTTCAAGGCTTTCAATGCCCCTCATCATTTTCTGTTCCCTAAGTAAGAATCTCCAGGCTTAACCTCTAACCACAGCTCTCACCAGTCACAGCTGCATTTCAACCACGTTCATACTTAGATTATGCAAATGACAGGACACTGTATTACCCCTGAAACCTGCCCTTCTACCTAGCTTCTGTTCCTCCATGGCTCAGGGAATAAGCGACAGTCCACTAAGTCATTATGCCACAAGCTCAGCTGTCCTTGGCTCTTTTCTTCTGGCAATTCTGTTCCATTATCATCAGATTTTCTCCCTTTGGCTCGAAAATCTGTTGGACCGCAGAGGATATATGATTCAGTGGTAACGGGCTTGCTTAGCATGCACAAGGGGCTGGGTTCTGATCTCCAGGAATACACACACAGACATACACACAGACATACACACACACACATGCACACTGCAAATCTGTTCTGTGCCTCCCCTCTCCTCCGTCATTACCAGCTGGTCCCTGGACCACTGAAGTGGCGTTTTAATTGGTGCCCTGGCTTTCACCTTTGGCCTCTACAATCCATTTTCCCATGCAGCAGCCAGAGTGATCTTTCCAAATGCAAATCAGCTCATGTCACTTCCCTGCTTAAAAACACACCATGCCACCCTGCTTATTCCTTTCACTGCAATTACCGCAGCCTGTAATTACCCTGATGATTTGTTGTCGTCTCTACCGACTGTCTCCCCCAACTAGAGTGCAAACTCAGAGGGCGGGGACTCTCCATTATTTCCTCAACATGCCCAGCACAAGGCCTGACACACAGTCGACAATCCATATCATATTTTGGAAGAAATTAATGAACGCTTTTCAGGTCAGAGGTCTTATCATTTGATTTCAGGTCTAGGGAAGTTTCTTGTCAGCATACTCTGCCCGTGTTCCAAAAGGCAAGATGTGCTTTAAATAGGTCCCAGCCCTGGCAAGCCAGACACTGGGAGAATGGTATCTCTGCAGAACCTTTCATCACCCTCAGAAGCTGAAAGCCCCTAAATATAGGCCAGCCATTAAAGATTCATGAGAGCCTGCTGCGATTTATCAGAGCCATGGAAATCGAGACTTCCATCATCGTGGGTACTTTGACATTTGTTCCTAATCAACGCATGCACATATTTTATTACCTTGGGAGGGAAGTTTGACCAGGGAAATAGTCCAGAGGCATGAGCGAGGCTTCCCTCAGAGCTGGGATCATGCTTTGTTCTCCAACGCAAATACCAAACTGCCACACGCCACTTCCACCGCACATCAGCTTGAAAAGGTGTTTTAGGGCACCTTCCTCCACTCTCCTTTTCTCTTTGGCATATTTTACTGAACCAAAATTCTGGCCGAAGGGACTATGGAAAGGTGTAGGTATGAAAAGTATTAAATTGAAATGATAATATCATTTGACACTGTAAAGAAATTCAGTCGAATTTTATTTGGGCTCCTGTACTTTCCAAGAGTCTAACTTCCACATACATGATAAATATGTGCTTGTACTTTCTTTGTTTTTGAGGATTATCAAAGTTTTATTTAAAACTCCAGAGCACTATGTGCTTGTACTTTCATGACCAAAGCATAAAATTAGACGTATCTAAGGTTTATACCCAGTCTGCTTTAAAAGAGGCCATGGGGCCTTTTTTCATATAAGGAAAACAAGACCAAATGAAATTGGCTAAGGGGAGCACAGCCACATGAGGTGTGGGGTCACTGGGGTGCTTAGAAAAAGGCCAGTTCTTAAGTCCACAGCGCAACTCCAGTTTACTTGTCCCAGGATGCAGCCTGGGCTTCTCTGTGTTATGTTCAAAGCTCACGACTGCTTCTAAGGCATCAAGCCCAGAGGAAGGAGAGCTAGATTCTATTACACCCCAAGATGAGCAACTAGGCAAGTGACTTCGTGTGTGCATTTCCTGACATCTGTGACAAAAGGGAAACATGCCCAGCCATGCCAATTCCATTTTCTGCTTAGAGCACACCACAGGTTGGCCTGCAGAGATAAGATGTCCTATTTTCCTGGAAGACCTCAGACTCATGCATGAGTCCCTGCACCCCTACACACACACACACACGAGAGAGAGAGAGAGAGAGAGAGAGAAAGAGACCTAAGAGGCACATCATTTGAGGGCTGTCTTAGCTAAATTTCAGTGTCCTTTGGCTGAATTTCAGCAAGTAAATGTGAGTTCCAGTAAGCCACAAGGGAAGAACTTTGGTAGCAATCTCTTTGTATATCTTAATGTAAAAACAAAATCCCTCACCCTTTAGGGGCGACTCTATTCCACAAATGAGAAGTGAGTATCAGAGGACTGGACTCATGTAACCTTCCATAGCCATGAGCCACGATGCTCTCTGGCTTGAGGACTCTATGTAAGCTTCCATAGCCATGAGCCATGATGCTCTCTGGCTTGAGGCCCCTGGGGTGTTCATACCTCCTCCCTTGACCAATCTGCTCCAATGATGCAATCATTTTATGAAATGTTGCCTCACTGTGTGCTTTTCCAGGCTGTGCTGTGTTCAACACGGAAGCCACTGGCCAGATGTTGCCATCTGTTTGCGTTTGCTTTCTGTTGCTGTGATAAAACACTGAATGAAAACAACCAGGGTAAGAGGGGCATATTTTATCTTATACTTTATAGTCCATCATTGAGGGAGGCCGTGGCAGGAACTGAAGCAGAGACCAAGAAGGAATGCTGTTTACCAGCTTGCTTCCAGACCTACATTCAACCCTGTTTCTGACACAGCCCAGGCCCTGGTGACCAGGGATAACACTGCCCACAGTGGGCTGGCTTTCCTACATGAATTAGTGACCAAGAAAATTCACCACAGATATACCCATGGGCTAATATGATGGGAACAGGTCTTCAATATTGAGAGCTCCTCTTTATAGCCAAGTTTAGTTAGCATGCTATTGAAATGAGTTAACTCATGAAATGGGTCCACCAAGAGACAACAGCTCTCTTGTGATATTTTATTCATGCTATAACAAATAAAGTTTGCCTGAAGACGAGAATGCAGAGAGCTAAGCCAGTAGTTAGCCATAGAGGCCAGGCAGTGGTGACATACCTTTAACTCCAGCGCTTGGGAGGCAGAGACAGATGAATCTCTGTGAGTTTAGGGCCACCCTGGGCTACATGAGAACCATCCAGTCTAAAAGATAACAGAGCCAGGTGGTGGTGGCTCATATCTTTAATGCCAGTACTTGGGGGAGGGGATCACATGCCTTTAATCCCAGCACTCCCACCTTATCACTTCCTCTCTTCACCCAGCCATATCACATCCTGTCTGTCTGTACAGACCTCCAGACCTCTATGGTTAGCTAGTGCCTAGCTCCACCCTCTGATTTTCAGGCAAGATTTATTTGTACAAACCAGAAAAAAAAATTTTGAACCTTACTTTTGGTTGCACTAGGCACATTTAAGTACTGGAGAGTCACAGATAGCCAGTGCTGTCATTTGGGGTCTCCAGGTCCACAGTACTTCTACCATCATAGAAAGTTCTAGAGGACAGCATTGATGGAGACCTGCAGTGTCTCACCAAAGGACTCAGGGGAAACAGTGGCTGGGGCTAAGGATGTAAAGGATGATTGAGTGTTAAGCGTAACCCATGACTTCCTGGGGAAGGGGTCATCATGCATACAGGGGGTTTCGTGGCTTTATCTTTATCGAGAGTATGTTCTTTCCTATGTCTCAGCAAACCAATATATTTGAAGGCTTGCTAAAAAATAAAAAAGAAGGAGCTTTAAAGTGATCTGTGTACACAGGATGTGCTACACTTGTGTTAACTGCAACAATATTAAGCACTAACAAAACCACTCATGATCAGACCCAGGTTGAAAAATCCGAGTGCAATATCACACACAGAACGCTACAGTCTTTCCTTTCTTAGATACTCCAGTCTTTGCAAGCACGTGCATAAATAGGCTGCAAGAAAGAGAGAGAGAAAGACACACACACACATACATCATGCATAACTGTGCATATGTGTATAACATGCGCCTATGTGTACATGCATGTATGTATTTGAGTTGAGGACCTCAGGAACAGAGAGGAGGGAAAGCAAGTTACAGGTAAGTCGGGTCACATAGCTGTGTGGCACAAGGGACAGAGCCAGACAGATCCTTGCCCCTCTAGCCATGTGATGATACCTTAAAGCCCCCTCCCCATTCCCACTGCCAGCTAGGGTCATTCCACAGGCCAGACAGGCCCCGTCAGCCCCTATGATGAAAAACTTCTCAAGGCACCTTTTCACAGGTTCTATTGACCTTTTTACAGGTCAATAAAAACAATTAACTTCCCTGAGGCCAAAGTGACAGTGCAGGGAGATTTCATTCTCACTGTTTCTCAAGCCAGAAGTGGGTATTCAGGGCAGGGAAAGCTGGGTGTGAATACCTTTCCACTTTCAACAGGGCTTTAATAGTGGGTGGGAAAGGTGTCGGGGTGTACCCCTCATCCTAGCTAGGTTCCCTTCAAGCTCCTGGGAGAGCCTCAGAAAAGGCAACATGGGAAGTGTAATCTGTAATGTGCTCTCTCCTTACAAGAACTCAAAGCAGCAAGGAGAAGTCCCTTAGACCCTTCCCCTTTCCTTTCATAGCCCTTAATCTGCATGCCAGTTGTCTCCACAAGTCACATTTTCTTCTGAATTTATCTGTCCAAACACTCTGTGTGGAAGAGGCTCTTGGTTTGCCAAGCCTTAGCTTTTAGGCGGGATGGTCCATGTTGTATGGTAGACTTTCAATGCTTGTGCCCAGACTGAGCCCACCCGTGTGACCCAGATGGTCCATACCTCTAATTCAGTCTCACTGGTGACAGCCTCTTACTGATGCTTTCTATTCACCTGCAGGGCTGTGCTAAGACAAGTTAGTGGTATTAGCACATCTAGAAAACACTCTCCCAGGAATGTGCTGTAAGGAAAAGTGGATTAGTACGGACGCACTGTGTGTAGGAGGAGGAAAATCTAGGAGAACCCTTAGCTTAGGTAAAGATGGAGCACGAGTAAGTGGCCCAGTTATTAAAAGTTATAGAAGACTTTTCTTTTGAGAGGGCTCATAGTATGCTGCTAGTTGAACAATGAGTCTTACGCCAAAATCTTCAGATTTAGTCTATTGCAGATAAAGGTTCCACTGACTTCCTTTGTTTTATTAATCTTTTTCATTTATTTTATATCTCAACCCCAGTTTCTCCTCCTTCCTCTCCTCCCATTTCCTTCCCTTGCCTCATTCCCCCACAAACCTCTGTCCCCCATCCACTCCTCCTAGTCATTAAGACTCAAGTAAATATTTTGGGATAACAAGACAGATTCTGGAGGCTCAGGTGTGTCTTAGAACCAGGGCATGTTGGCTTCACTGCTACCATATGGAAACAGCAACTTCTATAAGCCTAGCATACTTAAATAAATAAGAGAAAAGAGAAAGTCTTGTGTACCCAGGGGGTTGGAGGCTAGCTGCCTCCAAAGGCTAGAGTAGACCCTGAGCTTCTGTTCTCAAGGCTCAACAAAGAGCTATGTCTGTTCTTTCTACTCTTCAAAATAAGAGAAAGGAGGGTGACAAAAACAGACGTGTATGTCATTATCCTGCATTTGAGACTACCCATAGTGCACCAGTGCCTTCACCTGTCTCTCTGTTGTGCAAATGCCCACTGGAAGGGTCAGAGAATTAGCACTGCCTAGGGGTGGTGGATAAATATCATAGCTCCCTCACTCCTCAGCAGGATAAGTGAGGTATGTTCTGCTCTGTCTTCTGTGGTGATATTTTGTTTGTGATCTAACAAATAAAGCTTGCCAGAAGATCAGTGTGTGGAGCTAGCCACTAGTTAGCCATAGAGGCCAGGCAGTGATGATACACACCTTTAATCCCAGCACTCTGAGGCAGAGGCAGATAGATCTCTGAGAGTTCAAGGCCACCCTGGGCTACAGGAGATTGATATAGTCTAAAAGAGAAACAGAGCCAGAGGGTTGTGGCTCATACCTTTAATGCCAGTACTTGGAGTCCCATGCATTTAATCCCAACACTAGGGAGGTAGAGACAGGAAGGGATATGGCTGGGTAGAGAGAGGCAGGAGGATAGATACACACACACACACACACACACACACACACACACACACACGGCAGGAGACAGGAGCTCATTGCATTTAGTCTAGGCACTCAGTCTGAGAATTCCTAGAGATAGGATTGCCCAATTGGTCTGAGGATTGGTAGAGGTAAAGAACCCTCTGATCTTTCAGCATTAACCCCTAGATCTAACTTGGGGTTTTTATTATTAAAACCAATTAGAATTCATGCTACAGTCTTTTGAGCCCCATCCATGTTTGCCAAGTGGGATTGCGTTTCAGTTGCCCAAAGAGGTGTCTGGGCACACAAAGTGACGATAGCTGGCTGCCTTGTCTTACTTGAGTCAGCCTCTAAACATCTGTACCTAAACTCAGATGTCAGGGGTTTAATCCAAACTCACACCAAAGCAACAGCACGCCATTTCCAGAGCCTCATTTGCTACGTTAAAAGCTCACGTGTTATGTACATATTCATAAACAAGTTCTATAAGATTATCCTATCTTTTGCAATTGTTTTCTCTTTTGTATGATATTTGATATTCAGGATTAACTATGTTTAGTTCTTTTTTTAGGTTATGGGTTGCAAACTCACTCCTTGAATTCTTACGCTAATGGCTCTGGGAGGTATCTAGGGTTAGAAGACACCAGGAAGTTGGGGCCTCATAATGGGATTAGTGGCTTTGTGGAAACCAGAGCCTATGCATCCCCAATCCCCGCATGCCTTGTATGAACTTGTCTGTCCTCCCATATCATGATGCAGTACAAAGGCCCTTACCCGGTGCTGCTATCACACTCTTGGGCATCCCATCTTCCAGAGCCATGAGGGACACGCAAATTCAGTTATTCACAGTTTGCCCAAACCATGGTCATCTGTCAGAGCGACAGACAGCAAACAGCCCAAAGCACCATTCCTTTGAGTTGAGCTTTTCCTAGTGCTACATGATAAAGGAAATTGACATTTTGGTTCCAAGAATTCTTCCCATACCCAGATTTAAGCTAACCCTGGAAATTCATCACAGAGCTGCATAAATAACGCCCTACAAGTGTGGTTGCTGGTCTAGGCCTCTATATAGACGCCAGTCTTCCAAGCAACAAACCACAGATCAACTCGATTTCCCTCCTCTGCCTTGGTGCTCTGTAGCAGGTGGAGTCTTTTCCTTGGGAATATTCCTGACCCTCTGGAGAAGGAACCAAGGCCAGGCACTGGGTAGGAAGAGGCAGAACTGGCTATGACATTCTGACAAGAGCTGTGTCTGGTAGATACCAAATCATAAGTCCAACTGCTAGGATTGACAGGCCAGGCAGGCCAGTCTTTCCTCTTCCTCTTCCCCTTCCCTTTCCTCCTCATGTTTCCCTTCTCTGATTTGCTTGAATGTGATAGGTAAGTACTCTAATATTGACCTAAACCCCTAACCCTTAAAAAAGCTTGTTTTTGAGATAAGTTAACTAAGCTACCCAGGCTGACCTTGAACCTGTTTTCTAGCTACTCCTACATCTTAAATTAGCCCATTTCTAGTAATCTGTGTTTCACCACAAGGCTGTGGTCTGCTGGCAAGGGTCCCGGTGCCTATCTCCTTCAGCAGCTACATGGCATCTCCTTGATTCTGCCTACTCTCTCTCTCTGTTCTGCTTTCCTGCATGGCTTTACTCTGCCAAGCCAGTGGTCCAAACAGCTTTATGTAACCAATAAAAGCGACACATTTACAGAAGGACATTCCCACATCAACTATTCCCTAAACAATATAACATGGTAATGATTTATATAGTACTTACACTGTATTAAGAATTATAAGTAATTTAGAGGTGACTTGAAGTATAATAAAGATAAATATAATGTATAAATAAGCAATATAAGTAATACACAATTTAATATAAGGAACTTAAACATCCACAGATTGGTATCTCATCAGAAAGTAACCCCCCCGTCTCTGTCTCTATTTGTCTCTGTCTTGGTCTCTCAATTCTTTATTGTTCTTTTAATTGAGGAAACAGACATATATCTCTATTGGGTCAGAATTCAAACTCAAAGTAGGTGACAAATGGCTTGTATGGGACCTTCTGGAGACCATGGGATAAACTTGATTTAGCATGCCTAGATACTCCCTTGAGAGCTGGTTAGCTTCTGGATGCAGCAAACCCAGCAAGCTAAGGACAGTGTTCAGAAGGGCTGGACTTCACTCAACTCAGGACACCCCAATGTGTGCCACTCAACTCAAGACACCCCCATGTGTGTCACTTCTCTTGCAGGTCCTGAAAACCTCAGGAGGGATATGAGAGGGCATCCTTCAATTCCTTCCCAGGCCAGAAATGCATTCCAATCTTTAAAGCAATACCAATCTGGTCTGCTCTGGATATGGCTTAATTCAAAATTTTATACTTCCCAGACTACACCCTGGGACATCTCCCCACATTCCAAAGCAAGAGGAGGCCTGGGCATTTGTCAGATAACTCCTCGTTCTTCTTTTCTTGTCCCTCCTTTTCCTTTTTCTTTTTTAATTTAACATTCTTGGATCATTAGAGACTTGCTGAGAAGAGGAAGTAGGTAAAGGAACAATGGCAGGCCTGCAGGAGAAGCCTTTGCAATCTTTCCTTCCACGCTGAGGAAAACACAATGGTCTCTAATTAGCACACTGAGGTGCCAGCATCAAAATAAAGTGTTCACGGAGCATGCTCCATTGGAATATGCAGTCACAGCAAGTCGGGGAGCTACTAAGGTGCACGCTGTGACTTGGCAGCTAACTCACTGTGCTGCTGTGGGACATCACACACACTACATCCCGGAACACTTGCCAAGTATATTACCGGCTGACTTTGATGCCAGGCAGGCAGTCAAGGACTAACAGCTGCTGGAATCTTGCTCACATATGGTAGACCTTGGCCACCACATACATGACTCTTCTTCTTTGTCTAGAAACAGCTTAGAGAGCAAGGAAGACTGTCTCGACTCAGATGGGCAGTGGTTTCTGTCAGAGAGGGATCTAGGTCAAACAATGATCTATGAATTCTCTGCACCCCAAATCTCCTTTCAGAGCCAACACTAGGACAAGGTGGGCGGAGCAGCTACAGCACAACATATGAAGAGCCATCTGCTCTCAGCATCATGCCGCCCATGTGCTGCAGTCCCCAGAGAGGGAGCATCTCCCTAAGAGCAACTCTGTGGTTCCTTGGATCCTAGATACCTAAGTCACCTCACTCCAGTCTTGCCCTTCATTTCTGCTTCGTGGTGACTGAGACAGGGTTCCACCATGTATCCCAGGCTGGCCTCAGATACCTGGTCTTCCTCCCTCCTCCTAGTAAGTGATGGATGCAATCCTGAACCATCATTCGGGGTTCTGACTCTGATTCATTATAGTGAGTAGATCCAGAGACCTATGGTTTCCACGGATGGGAAGTAAGAGCATGCAGAAGCATTCAAATCCTCTCCCAACCCTGTCCTTCTGCAGCTAGCCATGTCTCAGAGATTCTCTGTCAACACACAAATCCCGAATTCTGGCCATTGGTTAGGAAACACTGCCAAAGACACATAATTGATTGGATAACTTGAAGCCTTAGACAGTGTTGTAATTTGGATATGAAATGTTGTTTAGTGTCTAGCTGGTGGTACTACGTGGGGGACCTTCAAGAAACTTCAGGAGGTAGTGCCTTGCTAAAGAAAGTATGTCACTAGGGCTAGGTGGCCCTAGCCCTTGTCTGTTTTATTTTCTCTGTTTCCTAGTCCACCATGGGATGAGAACATACTCCTGCCATCATGATATTCTGCCAAACACACCACCATGGGCCAAGAAAAATGGGATGAGTCCTCTGAAACCATGAATCCAAATAAATAGCTCCTTCCTTTCGACTATGCTTTCAGGTATTTGGTCAGAACAATGAGAAAGCTAATACAGATCATTTTGTCCTGGGAGTCAATGTAACACACCATCTACCCCCTGGGCACATAACACTCCATGATACTCAGATAGGCACCATGTAGTCACAGCTACAAAAGACAATAATAATGATCATTTGCCCTGAACCTCTCTGCCAATGGCTTGGGAGCTTAAATATGGGAGCTTTCTCTTAGAATTATTAAAGATGGGACACATGCCAGATAAGGCTCCTCCATTAACTGCCTGATGCTATATAAAGAAACACTGCAAAGGGCATACAGAAAAGTGTCTATACCAAGGGGAAATGAATAATACAGGGCTTACCAGCATCTCGTCCAGAGCCTTGAGGGAAACCCTAATGTAATGACCTAAGATATGTCAACTCTGCAGTATCTTATTTTATTATGAGTCTAGATATGACGGAAAGGATTAATGAGGATGGGGATCTAGTATCATTTTCACTATGTGACCTGGGCAAATCACTTGACCTCCTTGAGCCTTAACTTTAGAATGAGGGAGGGAAACTTGGGTCACTTTCAGACAACATATTTTTTTGCATAATACAAATTCAAAGATAAAAATCACTTCTGTGCTACTTTTTGAAAACTCAAAATGAGAATGCATTGCTGAATTATATGAAATAAAATAATGAATTTTACAGTTTAGAAGGTTGGTTCTACTGAATAGGAGAATGCCAATGAGAAAGTCAACACTATTTCTTAGCCTCACAGATGTTAATAGTGGGGTGCAATTGGGAAGAGATATAATGGGAAAAGTGTTCTAGGGTTCAGCTCTTACAAGGTCCCTAAGCTGAAATAGGAAGCCAGGCAAGTTCCATGATCCTCACAGCTTCAGCTCTCTCATCAGGGCACCATGCCCCAACTACAATTCTTTTCAACACTGTCATTCCCTGACCTGGGATACTGACCTGGTTTGCACCCCATATGGAGGAGGGCAAGGACATGAACTATACAGCTAAATGTTCCCAGGGAAAGGACCTTGGGGTCCTCGATCACTGAGCATGGCAACTACACAAGTGGGCTCAGAGAAGGCACGATCTAGGGCTAGTGGCCACAGGAGGACCAGAGTGTGGGTTCTCTTCATTGTTGTAGAAATTTTAGGTTGTATTAGCTCTGTATTCATATAATGTCGTTCTATCCCACAGCGTTTGCACACCTGGGCTGGCCAGCCCGGGTGGGAGCGACAGTGCTTTGTGAACCTGGGAATCAACATGAGATGTTCCAAACTTGTGAGCCCAGGTTCCTGCTGGAAGGATAGCATGAAGCGTCTGCCTTCTCTTTTTCTACAGACTGTCCTTCAAAGGCTACTTAATTGGGGACACAAATGCCTTTTTCTAAATGATGAGTCTGCAAGGTTAAGAAACAGTCTTATTGATACAGAGGGATGGTTTACACAAGATATCTCACTCCTGAAAGACTATGGGTAGGATGCCGTTGCTTTACTTCATCACATTCTACAAATACACAAGTGACTCAAAACACAAAACTGTCTAACATAAATGTCTGTACCTCCTGGATTCAATGAATGCCTAAGACATGCTACATGAGAAAACCACTATACACTGCCAAGACACTTGCAATTTCACTCTCCCAATCAGTAGTTCTAATTGTATAGTCCCTTTTTTTATGTGCCCCCCCCCAAGAAGCTAGCAATGAGACAGGGAGCTTATTTGAGGGTGATTCCAGGAAACTCCAATCAGGAAGTGAGAGGCAAGGTAGGGAGGGAAGATAGCCACACAGGACATGCTTGTGAGCTTTATTTCACTCAGCAACTTGGGCTCAGTCTCACAGAGGTCCTCTGAAAGATGCCATGGGATCCATTCTGGATTGGTCCATCAAGAGGCGAAGAAGATGTGATTTATTCATTCTCATCTCATGAGTTGAAGAGTGCTTCTGGTCCACTTATTCCTAGGCACTTTTAGCTTGTTCTAAATTCAGATTGAGCACATTTTCATGGCCAGTGAACAGCAGGCAGAAGAGAGAGGTAAGAACTCGTATGTGGCCCGTTCTGTTCTGTCATCTGTATTTAACAGCTCCTCCAACAGAACGGGGCTAATACCCAGGATAAATGGTTAAGTTGTGTGATAGGTATTTTTGGTTGCCACTTGACACACCTAGGAACTGTGTTTGGGTCTTCATTTCTATCCCACTGATCAACATATCTGTTTTGATGCTAACACCATAAAGTTTTTGTATTACTATACAATTTGAAGTATAGGATAGTGATGCCTCTAGCAGTTCTTTTATTATTCAGGGTTGTTTCAGCTTTCCTAAGTATTTTGTATTTCCTTATGAAGTTGAATATTTTTTTCAATTTCCATGAAGAATCATGTTGGAATTTTAATGTGGGTTGCATTAAATCTGTAGATTGCTCTTGCTATCTATATTTTGTTTACTCTATAAGTCAGTAATAACTATTCCTTAATAGATGCTTGGCAAGTTGAGAATTTTTGTCCACATTGAAGACAGTTCTCATAATTTGCTTTTTGTTCCTGTGATCAGATGCTGACCAAAACCAACTTGGGGAAGGGGGAGGGATAAAGGGTTTATTTGGGTTACAGGTTACAGTTGATCATTTAGGGATGCTAAGACAGGAACTCAAGACAGGAACAGGAAGCAGAAACTGCAGCAATGACCATGAAGGAACACTGCCTGCTGCCTTGTTCTATTTTTTTTTCTTATACAATGCAGAAACCAGCTTGATTTCTTATACCTGCCCAGTGGTGCCCCCACCCACCCACAGTGGGTTAAACCCTCCTTCTCTTAGCAACCATTAATTAATAAAGTGTGTCCACAGACATGTCCATTGGTCAATCTGATGGAAGCAATTCTTTAGTTGAGGTTCCCGCTTCCCTGGGGGCTCTAGTGTGTGTAAAGTTAGCAAAACTTGTCAGCATGCCTGTATATGAATATTTTAATTAAAATATTAATTCATAATTTCCAGAATTAAAAAAAAAGAACTCTTATGTGCGTTCATGAAAAGTACCCATAGGCAGCCTTCAGTGTTGGTTTAGGAGATGGGGGCCTGGCGATGGCAGCATTTGCTATTAATCCGCAATCTCACATACCATCTACCAGGCAGATTTATTCATCTACCTATAATGACCAGAAATGAACATAATAAAGTCAGTCAACCCACCGAAAACACTATATGAGGCTTATTGAAAATAACAAAGAACCAGAAAATCTCATAGTTACTGTTCCCTCTCTGTACTTGGAAATTTCAGATGACTATCTGACACCCATCTCTCTCCTTGCTCCTTTCTAGCAAAGTCCAATTCTGCCCAGTTAATCTGCTTTCTCCTGAGCAGATGTTCATTAGTTCTGGTCCATAGTAACTCCTCCACTTTCCATGCAAATGACTGGCTTGGGAAATGGCACGAGTTATAATAAGAGTGTCTACTGCTAAAGAGACATACAACAAGAGGTGGGGCGGGTGGAGCTCTAATAGTGACACGCCGTCTTCTCTTCTTTACTCTATGTGTACACCCCCAGTCATATGTGATCACCCTAGCATCAGCAGAACTAGTACGTACAAGCATTTTCTAGAGAATGTGCTCTTTAGCCAGAGTTCACCCACCCTGAATTTGTGCAGTTATCTTGAGAAATTTACATATGGGAGCTGATACATATCTCAATTAAATTTCCTCCCATCCACCTGCAGGCTGGAGAGAGGGCCTAGAATGTTTGTTCTTCATTATACTTTGTGGATACTCCTACAACTCTTTGGCCTTTTGCAAATCTGATAATTATGCATTTTATGTCTTCGCTGGAGTTCTCCATGGCTTGACTTTTCTAATTCTCTATCACTTGTAAAAATGTTGAGATTGTTGGGGTCAAGTATAGATATGCTATTAGAGAGGACCCCTCTCTGAGACCATTAGTTACATTTTGAAGCAGTTTTCAAATAGCTACTAACTTATCAGTGGCATTCCCATCTATAGCAAGTCATGTGTCTGGCCAACATTAGATACTGCAAATCCTATGTTGAAATCAATAAAAAAGTTATCCATCTCACTGTCCTCAGCTACCCACTCACAGACCATTTAAAATAAGAAATCATTGCCAATGATGCCTTTAATGGAACTTCTATAAGGGTTAGGTTTATATGTTGGCCAATATAAGGCTATGTCTTATTCCTCATTAGTTTGAAGACAGGGAATTCCACAGATGGGTGGGAAGTGAACCAGACCACCTGTGTAGCTCCTTCTCTCAACAACGGATTACAACTCTTCATATACATCATGCTTGCCTCTGAACCATTTGTTTGGGTGTGTGTCTCAACCCCAGCATCTATGCCCCACAAACTGAAGTGGTACATATACTAATTCCATGGTGGCCAGATGGCTTCAAGGGCAATTCTCTAAAGTTTAGTGACATTCTCCTAAAAATATTGGAGATAGTTGGAGATAGCAGTTTGTAAAGTAGTAAAATGGCTATTGTCAGTGGTGTTAGTGATCTTACGTTCAAATAAATACTTTAATAAATGAAGCCTTGAGGGTGGGAGATAGGTATAGATATGTTTTTAAAGTCATGCAGGGTAGCTTGGGAGCATTCTCAGCCTTTTTTTGCCATTTGTAATTCCATGTGTCTCCTTAATTTATCAGCTGGCAGAGCCTGCAAGTGAACTGGAAAAGGAGAGAGAGCCCGGATGGGAGTGAGAATGCACAGAAGTCCTTAAGAGGGAGCGGGAAGCACCCGCTGGAGGAGAGCAGATAGCAATGGCAAACGCTAGAGGAGGGCATATAGCAATAGCAAAAGTTGGTAGAGGGCATATGGAGGGGCCTGTTGAGCAAACCTGGCAAGCATGTATCCATCATCCCAAGAACCATGACCACCCCTGTCCCCAGGACCCAGTCTCTTTGGATACTTGGCAACTTTTCATTTGGGATCAGAAGTCAATGGCTTCCAGAATTTGATCAGGTTTCTGAAGGACGTCAGTGGGTAACTGCATGTTCTATGTGCCCACCAATAATCTCTTCACCCAAGAACCAGAATTAGGTGTGTGGGCAAACAGATCTTTCCCTAGATAACATTCTGTTGAAGGTCAAAAAGTACAGTGACCCACGGGCCCCTCTCCAGAAGGGTACCTGCTTTCTTCTGGCTGTTCCCCAGCCCTGCTTGGCCTCTTAAGTGAACCCAGAGAAATGCAGAGTATTGCTTCCCTCTCAATCATATCCATTCCCCTCCGATTTTAAACACACACACACACACACACACACACACACACACACACACAAACACACACGTGTTCTCACATTAGCCACCTTCTTTCCATTTTTAAAATTTTGCCCATGATGAAGTGTGACAACCAGGACAGAAATATTGTTAGAAGCCAGAAGCTGATGGCCAGAAAGCAGGTTTCAATATGAACCTTTGATAAATGGTTCCTGCCCCCGGGGAAATTTGAATTCTTTTCTTTACAAAGCACACCATCTCTTCCCTAGGGCTCTTCGGATGTGAGCCTGTGGCTACAGCAGTCCTAGTGCACATTCGGGATAAGCCTTGGCCATCTTATCTTTCACATGCAATGCTTCCCAGGAGTGGAGCTGGGCCTCTTTGGACTTATGTTCTCGTCCTGTGATGAGGTCTGGACATCTGAAAACAGCCACAGAGAGAATCCTGTCTCAGGATGTGTGGATGGACAAGGGACATCTAGAAAAGTAAGCAAGGAGAGAGGGAGGCTCTGGGAAAACATTTCCATCTTTCCCTCAATCGAGGCCAGAAGCCCATTTAAGTACTATTGGGAGGTAAAGAAGAGACAAAGTTGACTGCTTTTTTTGCAGTCTAGAAACGATGACAGTTGCATGACAAGAACGCTGTGGTCCACTCCCACTACAGATATACTAGGAAGAAGGAAGAAAACCTCATCACAGAGGGATGGAGGCTACAGAACAAATGACTGTTATTTACCAACAGCTCAAAAGGTCATCTCCCCAATGACTTTGAGAGTCTCCTACACAGACGTGTATTTGCAGCCAACACCAAAATGTCTCTGCCGCAGGGAGCTGCTATCAAACTTTTCATTTGTTGCCGTAAAAGCCAAAGGCTTAGTTCAAGTCTCTAAGCTCTTCAGCGTGCACAGGCCACCTCTCCACTGCATCACATAGCCCAGCCCTAGCAATAGAGCTGGCTCTGCTTGTAGGTACCAAGGATGAAACAGGAAGCCCCTCCTCCCCCATTGTTGGTTAAGGTGAGGATGGCCATTTATGGTTGTGCAGGATATGTAATGAGCAAGGGTCTCTGGCTGAAGAGGGGACTCAGTGCTGTAATCTTACCATATCATCCTCTTACCAAGCCATTGTGGAGGACAGATTACATATATTTCCCTTAAGGTTTTAGTAAATATCTTCAAAATATAGAATGCATACAGGTGAAGAGCCTAAGTCATAAGTCCCAGGCTTGATCACTTTTAGCTAACTAAATATACTCATACATTCAGCTCTGGGGAGAGACATGGACAACTAGCAGATCCCCAGGGGGGTGTCCCTCCAATGGGCATCCTTTAAAAGGTTTGAAACAAGGTACCATCTGTTCACTAAGCCATTACCCATGAGGCTGAGAGTGCCATACGAACTCTTGTTTTCTTTAGTTCTGCACAAAAGCACTCTATGGGACAGCAGAATCTAGAGAAAGTGACCAGACACCAGAGACCTAGGATAGAACCAAACACAACTGGCAAAAAAACAAAATGCCAATGGAATGATTCCTAAGTATATTCTTCTATATTCATAGATTGATTTGGTGCCTAGCCCAACTATCATCGGAAAGCTTCACCCAGCAACTGATGGAAGCAGATGCAGAGACCCACAGGCAAACATTAGGCAGAGTTCAGGTAACACTGTGGAAGACATAGGAAGGACTGTAGGAGCCAGTGGGGTAAAGGGCACCACAAGAAACCTCACAGCACCCAACAACCTGGGTTCATAGGGGCTCACAGAGTCTGAACTGACAACCAGAGAGTGTGCATGGGACTGAACTAGGCCCTCTGCACATATGTTACAATTGTATAACTTGGTCTTCTTGTGAAACTCCTAAAAGAGGGAAGGGGGGTTGTCTCTGACTGTGTTGCTGCTGCTAGGAGGAATGTGTCCTCCTAGCGGATTGCCTCCTTCAGCCTTAATAGAAGAGGAAATGCCTAGTCTCACTGCAATTTGATATACCATGGTTGGGTGATATCCATGGGAGGTCTGCCCTTTTCTGAAGAGAAACAGAGGAGGAGGAGAGAAAGGGAGAGGGTAGAGAAACTGGGAGGAGAGGAGGGAAGGGAAACTTTGGGATGTAAAAACAAAAAAATAAGTAAACAAACAAACAAGAAAAAGAAAGAAATTACAACTGTGTGTTGAAGAACGTGTTAAGCGAGAACACATTCTCTGTCTCTTCTCTTCCTTCCCTCTGTCAGTTTCTCCTTCTTATAGAACAAACCACAAAATATCATGATCAGGGAAAGGGGAGACAGGACAAGAATGAGGATTGCATTGGCTAAGAACAGACAGAAGGTGCAATCCACAGAGAACATCCCATCCTACGTGGAGAGCTGACTTGAGATTGGATGTTTCCCTTGAGCTAAGCTAGAATGTGGATGAAAGTCTGGTCGATCCCCATATCCTCTGAAGCATCCTCACATAACTCCTTGTAGGCAGAGGGAAAGGCTTGCCTTGGTAAGACCCAGGTCATCTGAACCACAGTGCTCCCACATGGCACCAAGGACAGACTCTCCAAGATGGTCTACAGACATGATATGCCTTCTGCCCTTGCCTCCCAAGACCACACATTTCTTCATGTTTGGAGCCTATAGCTTTGTTCCTTGGGAAAAGTTGGGAACACCTGGGAAACAATAAGCATGTGAATTACAAAGGTCATTTAAAAAAGGAACCCCACATTCCCCTATGTTCTATCTGACACACCTTTCTCAAAAGATTCAAGAGAAAGACCATCTAGGATGCCTGATGAGCAGCCGCTGAGGGGCCAGGGGTTGGACCCCAGCTGGGGAGACATGCGTGTAGCCTCACATTAGAGAATCCACAGCAGTCAGTTACTCCTTCTAAATGTGAGCTTTAGTGGAAGGTTTATAGCTACAACTGCCCATGAGGAAATTGTTGTCATTTTGCTTGTCATATGCTTTATAGTCTATGGAATGTTCATGCTCAATGACTGCAGAAGTGGGGACCTCAGTGCAAGAGTGTAGGCCTGGAACAAGGCACCACAGCATTCCCCAAACAAGGCTTCATCTACCATTCCACCAGGTTTGATTTTCATGAGAAGGTACATCAGATCTGGTTCACCCGGGGAGGCTCCGCATCTTGGACCCCTGTCTCACTGTAACCAGGAGGAGACTTCCCACAGCCCTGAGTTGAGTCTCCCAGCCAGTAATGGCTGTGGTTTTCTGCCTGTCTGCCTCTAGGCTCTCTCCTAGCAAAGCTGCTTAGCCCCTAAAATGCAATGAGTTGGTTTCCAGCCAGCAGCAGCAGGGGGTAGTAGGGACAGAGCTTAGCCAGGCGATCTCCCCAGTGCTAGCCACAGTCCCTCCTGCCCAAAGCAGGAACTTATTCAACATGACATCTTTGGTTGGAGTTTCTTCCTGCCCAGCCCTCCCTACTGTCTGTTCCCTGCTTCCTTATCATCATTTACCTGATAAACTACTTGAGTCCTCACCTCCAAAGCTGTTCCGGGGGACAGCATGGGCAAGGCTCCTATAATGTATTCAACTCTGAGCTGCAGCCCAGGAGGTGCTGAGTAACTGCTACTTGATTACATTGCCCAGATGTTTGGACTTCCTTTTCTTTATGAGTAGAAAAGGAGAAAATGGCTCCAAGGTCTGAACTCTCTAAAATATTAACAATTCATAGAGTGTTGACTTGGTGCCAGAATTCAGCTAAGCTGGTTCCACAATATTATGGCTTGAGTGTATCCCCAAAAAACATGCTGGAAACTTAATCCCAATGTAACACTGTTAGGGGGAGTTTAAGTTAAGAAAGCTTCATTTCCACTCTGTGTCTGTCTCTCTTTCCCCTCTCAATTCTTTCCTCCCTGCTCCACCCTTCCTGTTATCTTCTCTTGCCCTTTTCCTTCCAGTCATGGACGATACAGCAGAAGGTCCTTGCCGGACACCAGTCCCTTGATGTTGGATTTCTCAGTTGCTAGAATTGTATAGAAAGACATTTCTTTTCTTTATTAATGTCCTGGTCTGTGCTATTCTGTTATAGCAGCACAAAGCTGACTAATACATACAGATTATCTCATTGATTCCTTGGCAACTTCCTGGAAACAAAATAAATTGTGCCTCCCTGTGAAAGGAGGCAGCTGACTTCCGAATGCTGTACTACTGTACGGTGGGGCTCACATTTGAGTCATAGATGGTGTCTACCCAGCCTCACAGCTCTGAGTGAGTGAGACCTTGTCTAACTCACCACTGTCTCAGCATTAGGAACTATGTTGAGAAGAGAGCCCATCAGTACGTACTCTAGATGCAGACCCAAGAAAGCCCAAATCACTCACATGTATGGTGATCTGAAGACAGGTCTCTACCCCATGCTTCTGAAAAAGGCTTCCCCTACTTAGAGCCTGGAATTATAGTTATTGCCATCAAAGCTTATCTTTTAAGATATATATCTCATTTTGGGATGTCAGACTTTTGTGTTCTATATCTGTTGTCATATAATCAAGACAGGATTAGCTATCTAAGTCACCTAGCTCACAGTATTTAGTGAGGTAGTTCAGTTTGGCTGGTGATGCTGGGCCAGATACGATACACATGCCTTCTTGGTCTAATCCTTCAAATTTGCTTTGCTGTCCTATTCTCTGCTTTCTCTTATTCCCAATCTGCTAAGCATGACAGAGTTCCTAGGTCCTGGCAAATGGCAAGCTGAAGGCACTAAGCCGTTGGGCTTCTGAGTCACCGTGTGTGTGGGCGCTGGCTAAATACAGCATAGTCTTGGAACTTAGCAAGAATGATAAGCAGATGTCTTTGTTGATAAACTACTAACATCCATTATATCACCTATGATTACCATGAATCAACAAGGTACTTTTTGTTTGTCCTTCCTTCTAGGTTTACGGTATCCATAAGGTACCTTTCATAGTTTCAGAGACTTGATGCTATTCAGCTAGGAGATACTGGGAACCACAGGGAACATCAGAATTGGCAGAAGTGGCATGAGCTAGTGATAAATGTGGGCTGCAACTTACAATAAACACCATGAGCTCATGCAAAATCTTTTGGCAAAAGGTCCATTGCTCATTTGTTCACCTGTCTGGCATAAGCAGCGAAGAGATACAAATAGGACTTAACCACCATTACCAACAAAAAAATCACTTTAAATCCAGAGGGTCCTGTGGACTTGCTCTAAGGCCCACCGTGTGCTGACAGCAAAGCTGAGTGAGGGCTCTGTTTTTTTAAGGTGATTCAAGGTCACTTGAAGAACAGTCCCTTCTTCTGACATTTACTGTCACCCAAATACTTCAAGTGAAAGCAATGGTTTCCTAGAACACATGATTCCATGAACACATGATTACAAGTCCCTTGGTAATGGCTTCAGCCTGTGACCAAGCCTGAGACCTACCTAAATGCTACCAGTGGACCAAGAATTAACATATTTCCCTATTGCTAGGAAACAGAGGTTCAGTAATTATATTACACCTAGTAAGAGACCTGGCTCTCCAGACTTTTATATTTTTATCTGTAAATATTAGCTTTCCTATTGAAGCAGCTTGCTTTCAACCTCTTGTACTTCCAATGTTTAATTAAAAGTCTCCCAGAACTCATTATATTCTGCCCTCTAAAAGTTGGCTCAGCACAAGCATTCTTTGCCACTGCAGCTCTTTCCTCTTAGATGTTCTTTAGCATAACTCATTAAAGCCACACTCTGAAGCCCAGAGACTGGACAGGTTTGTCAGAGTGATGGTGCTGGCATATGTCACAGATAAATGATGAACACCTGCAACCCTCGCCTGGACAAAGGAGATGAAGGTTAACAGTGAAGTTCTTCTGAGGGTCTTGTCACTTAGAAAAAAAATGCCAAACATTTCAGCTTAAAAGAAAACAGCAATAATCTTCTCGCAGTATTTTGAATTCTGCCCTTAATTTATGTTTCAAATTTTATTTCAATAAAGCTCATTTTCTACTGTGAAAAAAAAGTAAAGGTAATAGATTATATATAAAATCTGTGTTTTAAAAATACAGAAGGATACCCTGTTGTTGCTCTGTGTTGTGGAGATCGTACAGCTTTAGAGACCTAGTGAGGGCCCAGCATCAATAGTATAGCAGAAACCAGAGGCCCCAAACTAGACCAATGCCTCTTTGCAATAAGCACTTGCAAATAAAGACATATAGACAAAGGGGTTTGTGGTGTGACTCACTTTGTCACATGGCATCTTCCATGATGAGATTTTTAATTTTTTCCTCCTAAATTTTGTTTTATTTTTTGGGGGATACAGTAGTTGGAGAGCAGATGCAATGGGATCAAGACACATGATGTAAAAAGACACATAAAATGAATAGAAAGAAAACACAGGAGAGGGCAGATCTATTATCTTGGATGGAAAGGTCAATATTGCTAATGTGTCAGTTCTTCCACATTCGATATGCGAATGCACTGCAATGGCAATAAAAATCACAGCAAGGAATTCTTTAAGCATGAACAAAATGATCCCCACGATCAAAAGGCAAAAACACAGCCTATCCAACAGAATGCTGTGGAAGAACAAGGCAGGGTACTGACCCTACTCAGCTTCAACACTTCCCACAAAGCTACAGTAACCACAACAATGCACTGCTGATGAAGAGATGGTTCAAAGGTGAATACAACAGAATAGGGGGTTCAAAAATCCATCCCCACAAATACAGTAAACCAATCTTGACAAGGTGTCAAAGGCTAGTCAATGGAGAAAAGGAGAAAAGGTGCTGGGAAGACTAAGTGTCCAAACACAAAAAAGAAAAATGACTACGGACACTGACATCACATCTTCTACAAAGTCGACCTAGAATAGACCACAGAATAAGTGTAAAATGCAAAATCAAGGGATGTGGGATTTCCTGCTGTATGCTGTGAAGGCTATTGGTTAATAATGAAACTGTCTTGGCCTGTGATAGGGCAAAAGAGTAGAGCTAGGCAGGGAAACTAAACTGAATGCTGGGAGAAGGAAGGCAGAATTTAGAGACACCATGTAGCGCTGCCAGGGACAGATGCTGGATGGAACCTTGCTGGTAAGCCACTGCCACATGGCAATACACAGATTAATAGAAATGGGTTAATTTAATATGGAAGAGCTTACTAGGAATATGCTAGAGTCATTGGCAAATCAATATTTTAAATAATATAGTTTTTGTGTGATTATTTTGGGGCTGAGCATCTGGGAACAAATAAGCAGCCTGCTATAACAAGTTGGCATGCCAATGGAGCTGACTAAACCCATGTAAAACCCGAGAAAGCTTGGAAAGGAATACCAGTCACAAAAAACAGTGTTTAACACAGCTTCTTGTTCTGTTTGCAGGCAGTGTGCTACAGCTCCTTTAAAAGAGGTCTTCCTGATTCAGCAGTAGAACAACAACAACAAAAGCATGATTTTGAAATGATTGCTTCCTGGACCGGGCTTTTGTGAGATTGGCTATGGAGCATTTAAATGGGTTCTGTGAGCAGAATGCTACAACTTACTTAATGGCAACATATACCTGCTGTGTGCCTACAAATGGGGCAATATACATGGCTCTCAGAGGCAATGAAAGGCTCCGCCATGCTGGACTGGGCGGAGCAAACAGGCAAGGCCATGTTGGTCCTAGCCACATCCCCTTATCATAATGGCACTTCTGGTTAGAAATTACAGATACACAATAAAGACATATTCAGATAAAAAAGACTCCTAAATGGGTCATAGTGTTGGATAAATGTACGTAGGCTTGGGAGAGAGAAGAAAAGGAGTATAGAGAGTTATAAAAAGAAGTAATTGGTTTGAGAAAACAAAGTCTTTACCAGAGTGCAGACAGTCATAGATTAAAGTAATAAAACAATAAGCAATGTATAGATGGAAAATGCACAGAGAGTTTGGATTATGTATATTATTGTGTTTCTTTGAATTTATTGACTGTGAAGGATCTAAGTACAGAGAGATATTTTATTGTATGGGCTGCTAAGGTAAACAAACATAAAAGTATTTTGATTTCAGTATTTAGGAAAAGAGATTCTTCTCTTGTTTCCACAAAAGATGAGAACCTATGGATTAATTTCAGACTAAGGTGGTTTGATGGACCAAGACCCCCTGAAAGGTCACCTTGAATACCCCCCAAAATTACTTCACCCAACAGAAAGTAGGAAGCAGTTTAGAGAGAACTATGCCCAAATTCCCTAATGATTGTTACAAATGATTGTTTACAAATATTTGTTTACATTTAAAGGGGGCTATGCTATAGATATGAATAATTTGCATTGGTATGGATCTTGGTTTACTGATACAAATTTTAGGTCAATTTTGTTATATGTATATTTCTGCTCTTGATTAAGGTATTGTGTTTGTGAAGCAAATTTAAAAATGTAATATATAATTAAATATAGGTTAATAGGTAGTCATCTATAATAGTCAAGCTTGTAGTCATGTTAGTTAGGTTTTCTAGAAATATAGAGATATATTTCAGTTAGATAGGCATTCTTCAAATTTCTCAGAGACCTTCAGAATATGGCGCTTAAAATGTTTTAAGACCTTAAGATTTTTCATGACAATGAGACACATCTGCTCCTGACAGCACCAATTACTTCAAGAGGATGATGAGCATTGAAGAGGCTCCTTATGGAGTTTGTTAGCCATTTGGGAAAGAAATTGATCTTTCCTGGACTGCTTGATGCCATGCTGTATGAAATGGACATGCAGGACCCACAGAGAAATGACTGCTGAACTTGCCTAAAGGTGAGATGGTCCTTCAGGGTTCCTGCTTCATAAAAGAGTCTACAAGACATTCTGCAAGACACAGAAGAAAGTGACTGACAAACTGCCAATATAGGAGGAACTGTTAATGAAATTTCCTGCTTCATGGTAAAGTCTGCTGAATACTGTGGGCCTGTAGGCTAAATATTGATGTCCCAATGGTACAGAAGAAGAACTGTAGGTGACTGTCCAGGCAGCAAGATGTCTCTGTCAATTCTAGAGTTTTGGAAGTTGCTTACAATCTATTTCCTATTTACTTGGGTAATATTATATCCTTTTGAAGTCTTTGATGGGGTTGAAGAATAGATAGTTATAGTTTTCCTTAGTCATGATAAAAGATAAAATACATATAAATATTATAATAATTGTTGCCTGATACCTATTTTGTTATATGTAATTTTTCTGTTTTAAAGTTAACACCTTCCTTTTTATTTAAAGAAAAAAAGGGGAGGTAATATGGGATTCCCCTCTGAATGTTATGAATACCATTGGTTAATAAAGAAACTGTCTTGGCCTGTGATAGGGCAAAAGAGTAGAGCTAGGTGGGGAAAACTAAACTGAATGCTGGGAAAGGAAGGCAGAATTTAGAGACATCATATAGCCCCACCAGAGACAGACACTGGATAGAACCTTGCTGGTAAGCCACTGCCACATGGTGATACACAGATTAATAGAAATGTGTTGATTTAATATGGAAGAGCTTGCTAGGAATATGCTAGAGTCATTGGCTAAGCAGTGTTTTAAATAAAACAGTTTCTGTGTGATTATTTCACAGCTGAGCCGCTAAAAACAAACATGTGGCTTCCTACAATAGCCAAGGACCTCTATCATGAGAGGAAAGTCTAGTGGATGAGCTTTTTGACTTAATAGAAAAGAAAATCAAAGTTTTGTGAACCTGAAAACTGCTCTACAAAAGATCCTCAGAGCACAGAAAGAAAAGCCACAGACTGAGAGAAAACGTTCGCAGGACAAATATCTAACAGAGGATTTGGCAGTGAATTGGACAAAGAATTTTTAAAACTCAATAATAAGGAAACAATAGACTTTAGAAAAATACTAAATCATCTGAAAACACACCTTACCAAGGAGGATGCCCCAACAGCATGTAGGCACATAAAATGGCACTCCACAACATGTGTCACTTGAAAAATGCAAATAAGACCAACATGATACCTACATGCAGATTAGAATGGTCCAGATTCAAAACACAGACAGCCCCAAATGCTAGTGAGGACATACAGAAAGTCTGCCAGTCATTTGCTCCTGGGGCTGCAAAATAGTACAACTATTTTGAAAGTTTGCAGTTAATCACAAAATGAAACACAATCCTGCTGCAGGCTTCAGGAGGCGTGTGCTCCTTGGAATTGACCCAAATGAGTTCAAAACCTAAACTCACACAAAACTTGCACATGAGTGTGTACAGCAGCATATTCTGATTTATCAAAACCTGGAAGTGACCAAGGTATCCTTTAGGATATGAACGGACAAACACACTGTGTTGTAACAACACAACTGAGTATTGGTGATAAAAATAATGAGCTAGCAAGACACACACACACACACACACACACACACGGAGGAGGCTTACATGCATATTGCCAAGTAAAAGAAAGCAACCTGAAAAGACCAAGTGCAGCATGGTTCCAATTATGTGACATTTGGGAGAAGTAGCACTATGGAGACAGAGACAAGGTCTTTGGTGTCTAGAGGTTAGTGGGTAGGGAAAGGAATGAGTATGCGTGGACCAAGCACAGAGGATTTCCAGGGCAGTTAAAATACTCTGTCAAATACAGTCTATTGTAGACACGGAACACAAAGCATCTAGTACATCCATGGAGCTGTGTATACATCAGGAATAAGCCCTGACATAGACTATGGAGTTTAGCATACAACAACGCATCTTCATTTGTTTATCAGTTATAACTAACACATCACACTAATGTAGAACAAAAATGATAGGGGAATCTGGACTGGGGGTGATGGACGCACAGGGGCTTTCTGTACTTTACCCCACTTTTCTACAAATCTCAAAACTGCTCTAAAACTAATTTAAAATGTCTGTCTGAAATGTGTGTGTGTGTATACACATGCATGTGTGTGTGTGTGTGTGTGTGTGTGTGTGTGTGTGTTGCCTTATGAAGTTAGAGAAAGTGTGTTCTGGTTGGCAAGGCTATGTGAATTGAGTCCATGCAAATGTCTGCTTCTACTGCTGTGGACTTCTCTGCTTCTAGATGCTCATGGCTCCTGACTTGGACACAGGGTGATAGGCTTAGATCCAGCTGTGATGCTTTGTGCTTGCATTGGGATGCTGGTTGTCATCACCCCCATCCCAGAGATGTGTCAAGGATGATGGGAAAACTTAATAAAGGAAACAAAGTCTGTTACTTTCAGAGTTTGAAAACAGGCTACTACTTTTCAAGGAGAGGACAGCCTCATAAACAGTCCAGCCCATCCCTAGGTTGGTGAGACAGCCTGGTTGATGAACATTTGCCAAAGTTTCAAAAATGGCCTGACCCAGGCAGAGTTCCAGAGCCTCGGGAGAAGCATGGCTACTGGTATGTGATATGAAACCCTGGAGATTGTGGAGTCTACAGCAGCCTGCTTCTCGTTTAGCAAACTTTGAATCTATCTACCTAAATACCCATCAGTCCCACTGAGAAGAACACAGGCCATGTGCTTCTCAACATCCATCCTCTCAGATGCCTTGTTGATCCCTGGCCACTAGCCCCACCACCCTCCTCCCTCTGATAAATGGCTCCTTGACTCTGGGCTGTCTCTAGTTCTTGAGATTCTACTAATGTTTTCAAAAGTAACTCTGCAGCTTTGCCACCATCCTTCTCTTGCCTTACTGACGCTAAAGCAGTTTGCTTTCACAGGAACCCATAGAGGGTCTTGGTAATAGCAAGAGACAGAACAGATAGTTGGATTATATGCCTGCTTCTCTCTCCCTACCAGACCTCCCAGCTCCTTCTGAAAATACAGACTGGAACTTTCCAATCTGAAGAAACACTACACAGATATTTGATAACTAGATGCAGGTAGATATAGTGGGGGGGTGGATAGAAGCGGGGGAATGAGCTTTAAAATGATAAATATTGAGTGATTTTGCCTGTAGATTGGTTTTTCATATCTCTAAGCTTCTAAATAAATTCACTGGGCTGGGGGAAAAGTGAATTGTAGTTCTAATACTCAAGGATTTGTAGATTGTTGTGTTTCAGCAAAAATAAGTGGTCAAGATTCTGTCTGATTCTCCTTTCTATATCTGAAAGTATGAATCATAGTCAACCTGTATGATTACATACTTCTATTGTAGGACCCAAGCTCCTGTAAACAATAAAAAGTCAGCCCCTAGCATCTCCCAACCACCCAAAGCTGCAAAATCAAGGATTTGGTGACCCAGGATGTCCACTAGATGAGGTCTAGTCCGTCTTGCTGAAACACACAGGTCAATGAGGGACTCTGTTCTCAGTGTTCAAAGGCCTCCTGAAACAGATTAAATTGAAGTGTTTCGGCTTCATGTGGACATGATTTATGGAGAAATGAAAAGGAGTATAAAAGACTTAGAGACATGGGAAGAAACAAGCTTGGGCTGCTTACGGTAAATTTTGTCCATTACTGATAACCATGAATGGGGACCTTAAAGTGTCCCTTACATGTGGCAGTCAAACGGTATGGAATTATATTGACAAAAACCATTCCAAGTATGCTACAAATACATCTCTTATCCAAAGGACTCTGTCCAAATATAGCTGTTTAGCCTTTTGCTTTTTCTGCTTGCTTGTTTGCTATATTTTATTTGGGCAGGCTACTCAGAACATCTGATTTTTGTTTGAGTATGGGCTTGTTTTCTACAGAAGATAAAAATGTTTAAGCCGAGGAAGAAAACTTTGGTGCCATATTCTTCCAGTGCTGGGGGGTGAGTGAGGCCTGATCTTCAGGCCTGGAGGGCTGCCCAGTGACATCATGCACTGCTCAACACGGGTCATCAGTACAACAGTAGCACAGAGTGACGGGGATGCCACACCTAGAGGACCATAGTGGAAGTGTCTGTAACAGCTGCACAGTATAGAGGGCACCCAAGCGAAAGCAGTCCGCTTAATTTTCAGGGAAGCCATATGGGTACAGGTGCCCACAGAGGGCAGAAGAAGGCATCACGTCTCCCAAAGCTGGAGTTATAGGGCAGTTAAGCTGCCTGATGTGGGTGCTGGGAACCAAACTGAGGTCCTCTGGAAGAGCAGCAAGTGTCCTTAATCACCGAGCCATGTCTCCAGTTCCAAGGCCTTATTTGAGAGTTCCATTACTCAAAGTCATTTCACACTGATGCTATCAGATGCCTTTTGTAAGTGGAAAGACAAGCATTTTCTTCATAGCTGGGTTCCAGGTACCCATACTCTGGGGACACGCATAACTCTGCTGACTTTCTTTCCTCCAAACACAGGGCTTCTGGTTCAACCCTGGACTGAGGAGCACACTGGTACACCCATGCCAGACCCTTATAGGAAAAAAAATGTGTTCTTGTTGCCTGGCTGGGAGTGCATGGAATATTCTGTTGAAAATGCAGATAGCTGCAGCAATGGCTTTGCCTGTTACTCCCTGTTACAGACAGCCTGTGATGGTTGTCGTAAGTAGCCAACTTAATATACTTGGGAAGAGGTAACTTCAATTGAGGAAATGCCTCCATCAGGTTGGTGTGTGAGCCTGTCTGTGGGGACCATTTTCATGGTTGCTATGGATGTAGGTGGATCCTTCAGACTGGTGACAGTGCCAGCCCTAGGCAGGCAGCCCTGGACTGTACAAGAAAGGTAGTTAAATGTGAACCTGGAACCAAACCAGTAAGTAGGGCTCCTCCATTAGTTTCTGCTTCAAGCTTCTGCATTAGATCCTGCCATGGCTTCTATTTATGGGAGCTAAAAAATAAACCCCTTTCTCCCCAAGTTGTTTATGGTTAGCATTTCATTACAACAGAAAGCAAACTAATGTGCTATCCCAAAAGAGAGAGATCAAAATCTTGTCATGGTTTTGAAAAATCCAAAGTTGGACTCCTTGGATCAGCTGATGAAAATGCATCTATTGGAGGGTGTAGACTAGCCTTGATAAGCCACATATAGGAAAGACAACCCCTTGGTTCCAGGATAACTGGGCTGTTTGATATGTTCTGGGGTAGAAGATGCATTACAGTGTGACATTGGCAAGAAGCAACGTAGCCTTTCCAACGCACATTTGGCATTTTCTTCTCCCTTCCTACATAAACTTTCTAATTAGGCATCAGGTTAGACTCACTGTTATTTTTTAAATGAAAAGTGAGTTTTAATTGTAAATTCTTTTAGGTAAGGCTGTAAAGTCCCTTTATGCTATAATTAGCCAAGAATAGATAAACACCCAGAAACACCTGTTTAGTTCACTGTAGCACGCAGAACAGCAGGGAGACTAGACTGGGAGCTCCCACACTATACTATAGGTACTAATGAACAGCTGGCCCTCCTCCCACACTGTACCACAGGTTCTATGAGCAGCTGGCCTTTCTCCCACACTATACTATAGGTACTATGAGCAGCTGGACTTTCTCCCACACTATGCTATAGTACTATGAGCAGCTGGCCTTTGTCTTTTTCTAGACAGATCATGAGTTCCCCTCTAAGTGGCTTTTGTCACAGTGGAGATTGGGCTTCTACAAAGTTCTCCACCATATCTAGGACAGGAAATGTTATTCCTACAGTATAAACTTTTGGGGACTGAGGTCACCTAAGACATACTTTCTAATTCCTTCCTAATATGTGCTCATTCACATGCCATCTCAGACGTTTTGCTTAGCTGTCTGTTCCTCCCTACAAAGCAGTCCAGGCCCTCACTATGGAGTGCCCAGAAGGGGCCAATGGTCTCTAGCTTCATAGGTTTCTAAGGGAGAAGACAACAATGAAGAACATGTCTAGGGATTTCTGCCTTCTAATTTCTGCATTTGGATGCTTTGAAGCAACAGTACTTGTTGGCCCTGGGACAGACTGTCAGTCTCAGGGTCAGCAATCCCTAACGACAATAAACAATTTGCCCAGAAGTGAAATACAAACCAATCAACCTAGGGTACACAGCCCAACAACTTTCTGCCTGGGGTTTCACATTTCATCCTGGGTTTCTATCTACCTGGTCTGGACTGGATTCCCAAAGCCTATGGTCTAGCTCCATGGACCAGAGTTATAAGAGTCATTTAGACCACAGCCCCCCTTTGCCTGCCCATTCTGCAACACCTGTTTCTTTCCATGGAAACCACAGTAAGGCTTTTCCCACCATTCTCCCAACTGGTCAGCTCTGGTTCTTCCCGGTGTGGTCCTGAATGCATATGCTCCCTCTTCTCGGAACCGAGTAACCAACAGTTCAGTGATGGCCATCCTATTTGTTGCCTTGCCCGCCACGCTTTCGATTTTCTATTAACACAATGTGCTTCAAGACAACATTGCCATCTGAGTCACTCACTGTTCTAGTTAGGTTTCTGTGCCGTGATGAACACGACGATTGAAAGCAACATGGGGGGAATTTCAGCTTAAATTTTTATTCCATCATAAATGGAAGCCAAGGCAGAACTCAGGCACAGGGCCCGACCTGTAATAGAGACCACTGAGGAACACTGTTTACTGGCTAGATCTCCAAGGCCGAATCATTTTGCATTCATACACAAGTTGGGAACACCTGCCTTGGGGTGCTATTACACACGGTGGGATGGACCCTCCCACATCAATCATTAATCAAGAAAATGTCCACAGGACTTCCCAAAGTCCAATCTATTGGAAACACTCCCTTGGCTGAAGCTCCTCCTTCCCAGGCAAACCAATGTCAGGTTAAAAATCCATGAACCACCATCCTTGCCAACTCCATAGCAATGCTCGCCCCCAGGCCAGCAGAAACCTGTTCGTGGCTTTACACTTACAGTCCTTCTCAAAGAGGGACACACCACGCCCCGTGACTGAAGAGAGGCTCCAAAAACTCAAAGCCACACAGATAAAAGTTTAATAGTCTGCATAATGTAGAAATTTTACCCAAAGTGACCCAAGTTTAGTCATTGCCCGATTCAAATGAAAAATCTCCGTGTGTTTTCCCTACGGAACATTCGTTAAAACCACCACAAGCATGGTTTCTGAGGAGCTGTGGATTTTGTAAGCTCATTAGTCTGTGGACGAGCATCCTGTGATTTGACCCAGTTTCAATTCCCCAACTCTGAAAATAAAATATAAATGTTTTATGCACAAGGATTTGATCATCTATCATTAGGCTGCTGAAAAAAATGTGGGTGCTATTGCCCCACATAGAACCTGAAATGTTCTAGGTGATATATCGCAAAGAGGAGGCAGACTCCATTAAGTCTTGAAGGAGGCAATTTCCTAGAGAGGTAGCTGTTTGCCTCGGAGAAAACATCTGGCCCTTAATTGAAATTACCTGAAGAATGGAACGATGCCACTGCCTTGTAAGTTACATAAGATGAGGACAATTACAGCTGCTGTCATCCACAGAAAGATCATGGGGAACACTAAACATTCACGTGAATTTTTCATTTTCACGGTTTACAGCAGTGATTAAGAGCAGTGCTTTAAGAGGCTCCAGTGAACACGTGCTAAATGATGTATCTGGCTACGAACGGCAGGCAAAGCCATCTTCCCAGTCAAGGTCGCATGGCTGAGCAGCTCTCTGTGGCACACCATTCCATGCTTTCTTGCTTGTCAGAAGGGATCCCAAGCTTAGGATGGCAGGCCTCAGGCTTTCCTTGTTGGCTTTTGTTGCTAATTTTATTATGAATGTCTTAGAGCTTGAGAAAGGCGAGGTGGCTGTGGAATCTGACATCAAGTTGAAATTCTCCATGGGATCCTTAAATGCATAAGGACACTAAGAATAAGCTCAACAGGCCAATCAAAAGATGAGCAGAGGAAACATTCAGGGGCTTTTTCCTTGATGAATTGGGGCTTTGAAGTTTCCAGTGGTTAGCAGGATGTTTGCCAAGAGTGCACGTACATATCTGTTTCATCTTGTGGAAAATGATATAGTGTTCTCAGAATACCTATCTTGGGGGTTTGCTTTTGGTAAAGACGGTGGGTGAAAAACATCTCTGACATTTCTGGGATCTTGGTAGCTGCACCATTCCCTCTCAACACTGCATGACTTTTGCTCAACTCAACCAGATACCAGGAGAGGCAGGGACTTTAGTGTGAGAGTCTCCCCTAAGATAGCTCCCTGTCACACCTTTGATCTCACAGTCCTCCACGCAGACAGCAGAATGTTTCCCAGCTGGACAAAGAGAGAAATATTCTTGAATTCAGACAGATAATACATCTTGTGAGCAAATGATTATTTGACTGCATTTGCCTTTTTATGTTTAAAACAAGCCTGTTCTTGACTGACCTCCTGATTTCCTGTTTCTTGTCTAAGACTGACTGCTGCAGGCTGGGACAGTGTCCCGTCTTCTTGCTCTTCAGTTCCTTTATGATCAGCTTCAAGGGAATCAAAGCAAGGAGGCTCTAGCAATTCACCTTGCAGGAGACACACATCTTGCCCATAACTCCATGGATCAGGCATTTCTATCCCATGCTTGAGTGAGTGTACAGTCCTTACTGAGAGCAGAGTTATCTTGATGAATACTCATTAGACTGCACTTCCATCCCAAAGGATGCTTCCAGAAGGCCAAGATTGCCTCCTGCTCCCTCTTCCCTTCAAGATAAGCCAACACAGTGGCTTGCCACTTCTTCCTGCCTTCTTCAGCTCCCCACTGTGCTTTGCAGACAGTTTCCTAATAAGACCCTTGTATAGTTCATCCTGTATCTGTATCTGCTTCTTAGTGGGCTCGAGCTTGAATAATGGATGGTCTTGCAATGTCAAGTGAAGGTCAAGTGAAAGACAAAGCTGATATCTTCAACACCCCATTTCTGCTGGCCAACTAGTTAGCTGAAACCTTTACCAATTGATGAAAGTTGGCCCTATGCCCCTGCCCCCAAAGCAAGCAGAAGTTGCTCCATTGAGTCTTAGCAAAGATGCCTGGCTGGGTTGGGGCTCGGAAAGTAAAGGAGTAAAGGCTATAATCCCATGGAGATGTCACTACTGATCAGGCTCAGATCAGGAGGCATGGAGAGGTGTGGGACAGCGCCCCCTCCATGTGAGTTCTGTGTACATGTGTGCCTAGCTGTGCATGTGCATCTCTCTGTGTGTGTGTGTGTGTGTGTGTGTGTGTGTGTGTGTGTGTGTGTATACATGTGAATGCATTGTGTACCTACATCTCAGCATACAGGAGCGGTTTGCATGTATATACATTCACGTGCCTGCATGCCTGTGTGTGCACTGTGTGGTGGCCACCTGAGGCAGGGGCATCTCAAGGGAGAAGAGCTGCCAGCATGGATCAGCTGTGTTTTTATGCACTACTTTGCCCATTATCATTCTCCTGGAAAGGTTACAAAAATCCTTCAGCACAGGTTTAGATTTTAATTTTCACCGAGATGAACCGAGAGAATGGCACCTCCTTCTGTGTTTCTCTGAGTCCCTCCTCTATCTTCTCCTTCTTCTCTATATCCACTCTTGGTCTCCCTCACCCTGAACTCCTCTCTTTCATCTACTTCCCTTCTTTTGGCATCAGGCGCCCGATCTGGTTGCAATGGCACATAATGCTGAGCTGGGAGGTTCTCTTGATTATCCACCTCCTCGGCTCCAGCTCTGCTTGCTCTATTCCGTGAGGCCCCAGGTTGCCTTTGGCCATGTCTGTGAAGCTACTGCTAGTAGAGCCCTCGGTTAAAGGTGGGCTCTACCTCAGTTGTGGCTGAATCCTAACTGACACAATTCCTACAATGTGAGATTACAGAGGCCCCTTCTGCTTGTCTCCAGCAAGCCTTCAGCTTCCATAGCATCCCTGCAGAATGCCCCCAGGCAGCTGCAAGGGGCTCCCTCCCTGCGCTTGACCCATTTAATTGCTCTCTGCCCAATTCCACTGTACACACAGGTGTTTCTGAAGCTCCAGATTAAACAGAAGAGATTTGCTGTGAGGAAGTTCTTCATGCTTTAGGGTGACATAATTTGAAATCAAATGATGAGTTTCTAGCCAGGTTCATGGAGGATGCTTTATATGGGACAGTAAAAAATAAAGACTGGGTGACTGGATGGTTGATGACCAATGACCACAGACTCACAGTGTTCCCGGATGAAGCATATGTAGGACTAAAGGTCAGAGACATTATTTATTTAGCATATTGGCAGCGTGGAGGAGGTAATACTCTGAAAAATCTCACCGTCAATAAAGGAAGCCGAATGCTAAACTAAATGCTAAACTAACACACCAAATTCATATCCAATCCCCATAGTCTTGCCCATGAACATGCCTCTTTCCTAGGCTAAATTACATTAGAGGGAACAAAGGCCTGGAGCCCAAGGAAACAGCTACGGGGACGCTGCAGTTCTACCCGGGCATTTAATTGACATGACATTCTATGTGGTTTTTCCTCCCCAGCATTTTCACCACAAACATGAGGGTCACAACATTGCAAACAGTGCTTTGGATAACCCTGAGCCAAGATTAAATTCTCTTTTCTTGGAAGTTGTCAGGTGGAGCCCAGGAAACTGTCATGTTTGTATTTCAAAAGGGATCAAATATTGAGCGCTTCCGATGGGTCAGCTGACTAGAGACAAAGGTGAGACTGGCGGGGGGGACAGTGAATGCTTGCTTTTGTCGATGTTTCCACACTCCTTCCTGCATTTGGTAATCTTCGGAGAAAGAAAGTTTCTGATAACAATTGCGGTTTATCGGTGGGGCAGCCATTTCAGATTGCTAGAAAAACAGTGTATTTTCAGGCTCAGCTAGATGTCTCCGTGGGTAAAGATGTCAGTCAAGCCTGACAACCTGAGTTCCATCGCCGAACTCACCCGATGGAAGGGAGAGTCACTCCTGCAAGCTATCCGCTGACCTCTACACGCGGATCGTGCCATGGACTTGTCTCCATTAACAAACAAGCCAGCAGCTATGTATAATAAAATTAAAAGCAAAATATTGTTATGTCCCTTTAAAATTCCTGGAGGTAGAAGGAGATGAAGAAATAGAGAGAAAATCTCCAAGACGGGAGGAAAGGACCACACGATCAATATAGCCGAGGGAAATCACGATGCTCGGTACCTTGTCTGATCTATATCTAAAATCCCCCCACGGTTCACTTAAGGATATACATATACTGATTTGAAGACTCCACTGAAGGAGCAAAGCTTTCTCGTAGCCACCAATTGAGCAGGGTGCGTGACAGCTCAATTTTAAGAGATAAGGGGGTAAATACAAGTAGGTTCCAAGTTGCCAAGACCATATGACTCAGGGATGATGGTGTACAGAATGGATCCGAGCTCAAAACTCCTGGCTCGGGCTTCCTTACCTCTGTCTCTAAGGTAAAGACTATGGATGGTCCATGCCACCCCTACCCACTCAAGAAGAGAATTCCGAGGAGTGATGAAATGGTAGCTTAGTCATCTGTACTGCCGGATCTCTGATTCTGAGGAGAAGGACCGCATACAGACAAATGCCAGCAGTAAGACACGACCATCTAGGAGCCAAAGTTCTTCCACGCTCTGTTTTCAAACTGGGGATTTCTCAGCCCTGGCAGGTGGTACCCTTGTAAATCAAGTGCTCTACAGACGACACATCTATGTTCAGCATTCTAGAGAATGGCTGGACTTGACTGGCTAGAGTACCGTGATTCTGGAGGGATGGAATGGTGCAGATCATAAACCCAAATTATCTTGGGCTACCTTAAATTTTTTAGTACATCACATCAGCTTTCCTAGCTTCCCTAGCATCCTTGGGATAAACTTCACAGAATATATCATGAAGCTTCATAGACATCAAGTCCATCAAGCTGCCAGTCATGAAAGGAAAAAGAAAGCATCTGAAATAGACTTAACAGACTGCCCCTCATGGCTATATCTGACCGGATGTTCAGTTCTGCAATGGGGAAATGTGAGGACTTATGATTGTTTCTTCTGATTATAAAAGCTAATGTGACCTCTTTCAAAAAAGAACATGTTAATTCAGGGTGACTTGAATCTATGTTCTTGGACTTGGTTAACTCACACTTGGTCCAAAATAATCTCCCATTTCTTTATTTCCTGGACCCTAGTCAGACGGCTACTTTCAGGAAGTCAGAGTTTCCTGAAAGTCACTCAATACACAGTACAAGCGACGTGCCCAATAAATACCAGAGTCCACGCTCACTCACTATTCCAGCAGCAAATAAACAAGGAGAAGGGCTGCATATGCATGCACTGAAAATTGCTGTTGCAGGCCAAGTAAGACAGCAGAAGTGAGAGCTGCAGCCACCCTCAGGGGATGCACATGCATGTGCAAACCCAATATTCATCCTAGCCCTTACTCAGGTAACCACAAATCCTGCCCACAATTCTTACTTTAACTTACTAAACCTGACCTTTATTCCAACCTGTGCCCTTACCTATCCCCAACCCTCACTCCAGGCTTAATCCAACCCCAGCCCTCACTGTACCCCCAACCCTCACCTAAGGCTTCATCTAACCCCAGCCCTAACTCTACCTCCAACCCTCACCCAATCTTCATCCAACCCCAGCCCTTTCTCTATGCCCCAACCCTCACCCCAATCTTCATCTAACCCTAGCCCTTTCTCTATGCCCCAACCCTTACCCCAATCTTCATCTAACCCTAGCCCTTTCTCTATGCCCCAACCCTCACCCCAATCTTCATCTAACCCTAGCCCTTTCTCTATGCCCCAACCCTCACCCCAATCTTCATCCAACCCCAGCCCTTTCTCTATGCCCCAACCCTCACCCCAATCTTCATACAACCCCAGCCCTTTCTCTATCCCCCAACCCTCACCCCAATCTTCATCTAACCCTAGCCCTCACTCTACCCCTATCCCTCATCCCAGGCTTTATCTAACCCCAGCCCTTTCTCTATTCCCCAACGCTCACCCCAGGCTTCATCTAACCCCAGCCCTTTCTCTAACCCTAACCCTCACACTAGGCTTCTGCCAATGCGACTGGAATTAAAGAGTTGCTAATTGATATGCACTAGATGCAGCACAAGAAAGTAAAAACTTTTCAAAGATGGCACTGAAATAAAACCTAAAGAGGACCATGTTTTTCTGCTGTTGAATTAGTGTCTGAAGGGATATTTCAATTATCTGTGGATGTGAATACCAGGAATGTGCCAATGCTAGATCCCAGGTGTGTTTCTGTAAACATGCCGTGTGTTGAACAAGTGGTTGATTCATACATGTGTCGTCAGCTATTTTGCATATGTACAGGAATGTCTTAGTCACTGTTCTATTGCTCTAAAGAGACATCATGATAATGGCAACTCTTAAAAGAGAAAGCATTACACACAGATCAGAGACTTGGTCCATTATCACTATGGCAGGGAGCATGGTGGCAGGTACGGCAGGCAGGGTGCTGGAGAAGCAGTTAAAGCCATATCCTGATTGACAGGCAGAGATAGAGAGAGGGGGGTATGAGAGGGAGAGACTGGGTCTGATATGGGTTTTTGAAACCTCAAAGCCCACTCTCCCAGTGACACACTTTCTCCAACAAGGCCACACCTCCCAAGCCTTCTAACTCCACCAAGGAGTTTCACTCCCTCATGACTTAGCATTTAAATATATGAGTTTTTGGGAGTTGGGGAGGCATTATTCTTATTCAGACAACCACAAGACAGCAGATGTTTTTCTGATTCCAAAAATGTGCCCACTGAAATTAAAGGTGTGCTTGAATGCACAGACTCCACCTTTGGCTGAGAACATGAGCATGAATGTCTTCTGATGGAAGATGGGGGTCTTTATTCCAGGGAAATTGGTGGATCTCACAGGACATGTTAAGAGAGAAGATTCCCAGCCTCGGAGTTCCCTCTGCCTCTGGTAAATATGTCCAAGTAGGATCTTTATCTTCCCTAAGATTTTTCAGAACAGGCTTGTGTAAGAAAGAGGAACATGAAGAAGGGTAGGGTTTTAGCAGTAAGCAATATCAGGAACAGCCTCAAGAAGGTCTACATAGCAGCACTTTCCCCAGTGACTCTCCTGGGACCAGGGCTGCCCTGCCTGCCCAAGTGGGATACTATAACATAGATGCCATGCTAAAAACTAGCAAACAAAGTCAACTTATTTTTAATGGTGTCAGTTTGCATCTTCACTCTCTTTAAAATGCAGGCTTGTGAGAGTCTGTTCCCCAAACTATGTATGTCCAGACTGAACTCATTCCAGTACCTGTGTGGTCACATGTGTGCATAAATCTCACTTATAACATAGGTATGTACACACGTGTCCATGCATATACACAGACATGCATGCAAAGACATATTACACATGCACACAGACTAAGATGCACAGAATAAATATAAACAAATAACTGCACATGCACTGAGAAGCATGAACACACGGACTTCCATCCTTTGTCCTTTTTAACCAGAAGGGTTTTCCTTTGCCTTTCTGCTCTTTTCCTCTCCTTTTGCACACATCCAATCAATAGCATAGCTACTTATCCAGCTCCTCTCCTCCCTCCCTAGTCCCACCACCAGAAGCCTGGCATCCACCTGGACCACAGCAGGCCCTCCTGTCCCACCCCCCTCTATCTGACCTCATTTCTGCTCAAACCATTCTGTCACAGAACCAAAGAAACCCCAAGTGGCCTGACCTGTATGGAAGGGAATGTGACAACAGCTCACAGAATTGCATATGGCTTTATCTTTCAACACAGCCATCCCCTTGTCAGGAGTTTATCCAGAAGATGTGCATGCACAAAACTGAAATAATTCGTCATAGCATTATTTGTGATAGAAAGCTATTGAAAATAACCCAAAATCTCATTCCTAGGAGACAAGTTAGGGGCATAATTTTATGTAGTATTGACTTTAGAAATGTATTTTATTTCCAAAAAATAAAGTTAAAACCCCTCAAGTTATAAACAAATGAATCTAATTGTTCACATTTATAACCACAGACACAAATAATACATTTCATCAATTCTTAATTAAATGTTCTAAACATTTACCTATTGTAGGCCATATTCTAAAAAGGAAGAGACCCAAAAATATATCACATTTTTATATTAAGCTATTGTGGTTAGTAATGTAGCTTCAGAGTCATTTGGGGAGATTGTGCATATAGTAGGATAGAAGGAACAAGTACATGTACTCATATTTTAATACTTTTGACACCAGTGCAGCAGAAAGACCCAGAGGACCAAGGGCACAGGGTTAGAAGGCCATGGCAGCTTCCAAGAAGGATTTGGCAGTTGCCTTAGGGGCCACAGTTGTGGTTGAGGCCCTGACCATGGTCAAGGCCATGGGAATCATGGAGGTAAAGCCAGCAGTGGTGGCCCATGACTTTAATCCCAGCACCTGGGAGGCAGAGGCAGGTAGATCTCAGTGAGTTCTAGGCTAGCCTAGTCTACAAAGTGAGTTTCAGGCAGCCAAAGATAAAGAGAGAAACTCTGTCTCAAAAAACCAAAAATCAAAAAAGTAAAAAATAAAAGAAATAGAGCAAAAAAGCCACATAAAGATGGAAAATACACAGAGGGTCTAGATACTGTATGTTATTGTGTTGTCTTTGAATTCTTTGACTGCTGAGGAAGGAGCAACTGCTATAAGACATTTGACTATAAATGCTGCTGGACTAATCCAACCTATATATTTTGAAAATGCCTTGACTTTAAAATTTAAGTCAAAAGATATGCTACTTTGAAGAAGAGGTTTTGCTTTTGTTTCCACAGGAAATGAGAGGCTGTGGGTTGATTCTGGGTTAAGAAAAATAAGGTTTTATTGAGGAAGACCCCCTGAAAAATCTCCAATGGGGATTGATGATCCAACACTTCAGAGTAGCCCTGTTGTGGTTTCTTCTAAGTTCTGGATCCAGAAGAGATTCAAGGCTGCTGGCTGAGATGATCCAGCCTCACAGAATACTCCATACTTGACTATAATCCTAAATTTTCTTTGGGTCTGCATAAGATTACCAGCACCCCCAATCAACAGGAAGCAGCCCAGAAAATTACACCCACATTCACAAAAAATGAATTATGGATATTTGTCTTTGTTTAGAGTGTTGGTTACAAGTTGTTATAGATAATGATCAGGGGAAAAAAGCTAAACAAACGAGATTAGAGTTCTTGTTTTGAAAAAACAAAGGGAAATTTTGTGGGGATAATGTTCTCATACACTGCAAAAATTTGTCACTGGTATTGGTTTAATAAAATGTGGATTGGCCAGTAGCTAGGCAGGAAATATTGGCAGGGTGACCAGATAAGAGAATTCTGGAAAGAAGAAAGGCAGAGACGCAGTCCCCACCCAGATGCAAAGGAAGTAAGATGAGAATGCCTCACTGAGAAAAACACAGACAAAAATTATGGGTCAATTTAAGTTGTAAGAGCTAGCTAATAATAAGCCCGAACTAACAGATCAAACTTAATAAAAGCCTCTGTGTGTTATTTTGGGACTAAATGGCTGCAGGAGCTTTGGGGGAGGCACAGAAACTTCCATCTACATACTTTAGAATCAACATAGAACAGGAGAAAGAAGAGAACAACCTTTTATTGTCAGTTTTTAAAACATAGATATCCCCAAGACTCTCCACTCTGAAGCAAGGACATCTCCAGCCACAGGTATGGTAAACACCTGGACATTAGCTTCCAACACCAATTTTGAATGAAGACATTGTGTTCCTCTGAGAAGTTAACCCCAAGACTAGATCAGAAAAGTACAAAGCAAGGCAGACAGCCTGTGAGTACTCAAAGTCAAATAGGGGCACAGGAGCTGCCTTTGAAGGGCTCCCATTGGCCCAATCTGGGGCAATGTGAGCACCAAGAAGCATAACAATGTCCATAAATTAGGCTATAATGTAGCAAATAAAGATGAGCCCATAAATCTACAACGATGATTTTAAGGGGTACAGTGGGAGATTTTCTTTACAGAAGAATTTCAGGCAGCAAATGGAATAAAAGTATTGTAGAACTGCCCTTAATTAGAAAGATTCAAATGCATCTTTAAAGTGGAGAGACTATGGCAGTACAGCCAAGTGAGCCATTTGGTACAGCAATTTGGTGACAAAACAGGCATCGTGAGTCTCTCACTGTGATACAATGGGAGGACATGCTCCCTTTTACATAGCTTTCTTGCCAAACTTATTTATCACACTCCGTGAGGGAATACATACACATCTATACTATGGGGTTCTTTACAAACTGACTTTTTACTATATGTTTATTTGTTTGCTTGTTTGCAATGCTAGGGGTCAAACCCACATGTCCCACTTGGTGGTAAGTGTTCTACCACTGACCTACATCCGCAGACCTACAGAAAATGTTAATTTGAATCAGTATCTTACTGAATTTTGTGGCCTGAGACTGCAGAATGGGACCATTACACCAGGCTGTCAAACAGTAATGTCAAGAAAAACAAAACAAGAAAGAAGTGGGAGATTATTCTACATTTAAAAGAGATAGAAGCCACTGGCCCAAACTCAGTGTCCTCCTTGACAAACTCTAGACAGAAAGCAAGAAAGCTAAAAGGTTCATTTAGAGAATTCTTGCCAAGGCACTGGTCCTAGAGGGAATCCAGTCCAAACTGCACTTCAAAAGGTAGAAAACAGATACAACATACTATCACACGCTTGATTCCACAGGTGTAACAATTGCAATGTGCTTATGTAGGACAATGTCCTTTACTCCTGCTGAGGGATGCTCAAGCCTTTAGTCTTGATGCCTATAACCTACTTTCAAAGCTTCTGAAAAAACTGTCAGAATGGATAAAGGCGATTTGGCATCTGCTAGCAAGTTGGGGATCCACATGTGGAGTACACAGTTATTTACTGTAAGACGTTTGTGGACTGGAAGCTTCAGAGGAAAGAGATGGAGCCAGTGTGTGTGAAGATCCCCTGCTCTTTAACAGAGGAAATGGTCCTGTCTTTGGTATATTCCCCTGGGTAACTTCTTAGTCATTTCCATCCCCCTTGTACCATTTTACTCCAGCCACACCCAGTCAACTGCTGTTTCTCAACACACTATGCTCGTGTTCCCATCTTTCCTGCGGCTCAGTTACTTCCACCCACCACTAAAGTTTCTTCCTTTCCATTCACACTCACCTCAGATAAGAGTCTCTATAGGATGAATGCCTTTTCTGTGTATCATTGCAACACCCAAGGCTCAAGCACCTGCTTTTATTATATCAGGTACTAGGCTGTGTCTTGAAATGAACTACGTGCAATTCAACATCTCTATCTGCCTGTAACCAGTAAGATCTCCAGGTAGAACTGGCTTTCATTTGTAACTGTACTACTAGTGCATTGTCATTCCTGGCCACCAAAAGGCATGGAAACATGATACCTGTTTAATCTCAGCCAGTTTAGCCAGGATCCACTTGCCTCTTTCCCTAGCCTAAAGATCTAATCTTTATGAAGGACCCCAAAGAACAATTAGTGCAGCGCCAGTATGCCCGGCATAGAGCCACATTGATCCGGTTCTGCTCTGTGCCTCACCACTTTCTGGCTGTAGGTGGGAGACCTTGACACACCTGATAATCACCTGCAGACACTTAGCCCTGTCTGCATACAATGTCTGGCCATTCTGTTCAGCATCAGCTTAGCACTGACCATGAAATAACATGGGGAAAGAGACTCCTGTTTCTCTGGCCTGGGATGGGATAATTCCAAGTTGTGTTCATCACAATCTCTAATCCTAACTGCCCACTGGGAAACCTCTGCCCCCTAAAAACCTACAGATACCACCTACTGTGGAAAGGACAGGGACACCACTAAACATGCTGCCCTCCCTAGACTTCTGTTCCTCTTGATGCCTGCTTTGGGTGAAGCTCTGAATGATGCTGGTGCTAATAGCAACAGCTTAGTCTTCACAAATCTATACCATTCACTGACTGGGTTCAAACACCAATGGAAGCACTTGAAGCTGGGAACACAACTGTGCATCCTTCTGCTGCTCAGGCCCCTTAAAATGCCTGCTGGAGGGGGTTCTTCCTGTGTTCATTTTTTGGGAAAGAAAGCAAGCTGTTAGTGTGTAAGTGGTCCAGCAACATTTTCTTCTGTCCTGTGACCACAGCATCTCTCGCTCTCAGCTACGGAGGCCCTTTATCACTTGGCCCTGTTGCTGGCAGCTGGCTTGCAGTTTCTGTGGTTTAGGGCTGTTCAGAATGGGCTAGGCAGGAAAGACTGGAGGAAGAGAGATGTTTGGCTTCTCAAATGTTTCTCTTACATGGAGTCTGGCTGACCTGCACACAGCAGAAGAAATAGAACATTTCCTTATCTGCCAAAGTAGCTTCCTTGTGGCTCATAACACAGAACTACTCTTGGCCAGTCTAGCTGAATGTGGAGCAAACCCCTCTGGTGTAACTGCCCTGAGCGTACTATATCCATGCTTCATTTGCAAATATACCCACTTTAGAAAGGTGGAGACTGGAGCCAGAGGATCTGAAATGAGGTGGCCGGTATGCAGGATGTTATGGGTAGAAGATGGGAGGAGTAATCCATTGCCACTATTCAATGACACAGGGACAATCATTCTACCTTAGATCTGTAGGCAAAAACACTTGACCACATTTCTCTCTGTGGAGTCTCATTCTCCCAGATCTATGGAGCTTTATAAGAAGTAAGAATTTCTTTCTTGATTGCTAAAATAATATTGGCTTGCAACAGGGACTCCCTGTTTAAGCGTTTCTAACTTTCTTAAGGATGTATGGATGCTCATTATGTCACCTGGGGGGGGCATTTATAAAGCTCCAGGAGTCACTGCAGACCAGTTATCTTCCTTGCTCTGGGTTGGGTGCAGAGGCGTCAGTGTTTTTCAAAGTCTCCTGGTGACCTAATTGTGCGGCCAGGGTCTGTGATTACTGTCAGCATTTTCACCAAGGCTGCCCAGACAGGGACAGGATTAGATCTGATTAAGAGCTGGCTGCAAAGGATGCTGAACTCTGGAGGGCAGCCCCAGTCAGAAGCCAGACCCCTGCGGGCACACTAGGAAGGAGAATCCCATTTCTTTCTGGAATACCCTGGCCCTAACCACTCCAATCCTTGTTTTTCTGACACCTGATATATGTATCATATCTGATACATGTGTAATCTAGGCAAATGCTTCCTGGCTCTTCCAGCTCCTGGCTCTTCCAGCTCCTCTCTCCCCCAGTTCCAAGTGTGAGTTTTATAAAAGATGCTGAAGAGTGATTTAGTGTGGCAGTCGCATGTTTAGAATCAGGGCTATCTTGGTGTGGCTCTGCTCTGAGACCTGTCATGAACCGGCTGGATGTGGGAGACCTTGACTTGCCCAGAGGCAGTTAGATCCTGTCTGCATATGATCTCTGTTCAGTGAGCATGCTCAGTAGCACACCAATGACTCAACTAATTGGGGTGACTCCTGTTTCCTTGCCTCCGTATGAGAAAATACCAAATCAGGTTTTCCAAAGATGCACAGAGCTTCTCAGAGGGTCTGAGCCACAACTACCTACTGCAGGAATTCCTCCCTGACATCAGTGCCTCTTGGCTGACTTTCTCATCTCTCTCCCCGCATCCTTCACTTGCTTCCTGGGATGGTCTCCTAGACTCCAAGTCTGGTGCAGGCTCAAGTCAGGTCCTGGTCCAGGTTCAAGTAAGAAGGAAACTGAAATAAGCACCATAGGCTCTGGAGTTAATGTCTTAGCCTATGGACTCCATCTTTAACGACTCAATAGTCTGAACTGGGTGAGGTATGCACACTGCCACTCCCTACCGTGGGAAAGACAGTAGAGGGTAGCTATGGAGAAGATCCAACCTGGCAAGCTTTATCTCCATTCCTGGCTCCTTCACAACCTTCCCCCCAAGGCAGTGGTTCTTAACCTGTGGGTTGTGACCACTTTGTGGGGGAAAATGAATGACCCCTTTCTCAGGGGTCACACATCAGATATCCTGCATATCAGATATTTATATTACAATTCATAACAGTCACAAAATTACAGTTATAAAGTAGCACCAAAATAATCTTGTGGCTGGAGGTCACCATAAAGTGAGGAACTATACTAAAGGTCACAGCATTAGGAAGGTGGAGGACTCCTGGCCTAAGGTGACGTGCAGGACAGAAGAACTGACCTGTTTGATAGATGGACAGCTGACCTTAACTCCTAATATCCTTCTGTGGAGAGAGTCAGGAATGTTCTCTTTGAGGCACCAGGTCACCTGTTACACATTAAGTCAACCACTTCCCAGAGACTACCCCAGTTCCCTAGTTCCTGCATACACCACAAACTGGGACCCAGCCTAAAATATTCCCTCCTCTCTTAAATAGCCAGGAACAGGGAAACTATGTTTTTATTGCCCAGCTTGTGCCAGCAGGAGAGGGCATTGGCAGAAGGCCCTCCCAGGTGGTGGTGTGCTTTCATCAAGAAGCAGAAAACCACGGCCTTGGCCTGGGTCCTTCACTCCGCCGGGAGATATGACATGGCAAATCTCTCTTTTGTCTTCGTTCTCTTTTGTTTCTTCCTTGAACTACTGATTTAAAGCAAAGCCTTCTCCTATCAGCTGCTTGGTAACCACTTTTACAGGAAAGACATAAAAAAAAACCTTTGATTCTTTCTTGTTATTTATTAGCTCTCAATGAGTTGGATTGCTAGCATCTTCCAAGCCAATGGGCTTTCCTGTTTGGAAGGTTCATTACAGTCGCCTGGTTTGAAACACACCTGGTGCACCGTGGTGGTTGTTTTATGGGATGCTGGAGTCATTACTCTCTGGCTAGTGGAATTGCTCCAAACTGGCTCCCGAGTCCTTGCCAACCCAGGCTTCAGTGAGTTATTTCTTGTTTCATTTGACACAGTGTTCCACCTCCAATGCTTCTTGTCTTGGCCTGCAAATCGACCATTTTTTTCAGTGACTTCTGGTTCCTTTTGGGTGGAATAGTCTGTACAGGAGGGTCTCTTAAAAGTCATTGGGATGGACACTTAGGAGCTCTTTCAGGATAAATAACCCATGGCTGTGAGTAGCAGCACACTTTTTGTGTTTTTATTTGATGATTTCTTCCCTATTTATGTGTTGTTTAGGAAACACCTATCTGGATGCTAAGTTTTTAAAACCAATATCCTAAGTTCTCGTTGATGGTTTTATTCTACTTTTGGGGAGATTTCAACTTTATGGCATCACTATGCTATGGGAGCTTTAATTTTGCTATTGTCTTTTCTCCCTATCGCCTTCTCTGCTTGTTCCTTTCTTTATAGTATGCTGTTCTTATTCCATGATGAAGCAACTTCTCTTAAGCCCAAGGTTAGTGCTTATCGTTTTCTTCTGTTCCTTTTCCTCCCTTTTCTTTCTCATTTCCTTGATTTTCCTGTGTGTAACCTCTCTATTTCTTACAAATTTCTGTCTTTCTTTTCTGTCTCTCCTCTTCAAATGTCTGATGGTTCTTTGTGAATCATTTATGCTTAAGGGATGGGCTAAAGTATTGACTGAGAACTCTGCTTCTCTGGAGGAACAGACTGTCTCCAAGAAGGCTTCAATGAAGAGAGGTCAAACAAGAGCCTAGCAGCCTTTCTGGGGACTTACAAGGCCAATGTTACATGTGCCTCTTACCTTGAACTGATCAGTACCTACCCAGAGTATTTTCTAATTTTATGTCTGGGGAAGCACAGGCCTGGCTTCTGTTTCAGGGTGCCGTGCTGGGGTCTTACCACACAGAATGAAAACAATTCACTTTTGCTTTCGCAAATGGCATGCCTCACCCCACTCCCTTACTCTGCCTCCTACCCGAATCACAAAGTTTCTGGGTTATATCAGAGGAGGCATCTTCACAGATTTCCCGAGGTTAGGGTGAGGCTGGGTTTCTGATTTCAAAATATGACAGGAGGAAGCTAAAAGTCTGCCATTGTTTCTAATGAAAAGTCAACCGATCCTTCTGTTCTCATCTCTAGCCAAGTCTTTGTCTTGATTTACGAGCTTTTAAATGCTTTCTGAAATTAATCAGTTGGCTTCTAGCTGGCCCTCTTCTTCCCCATGCATCACACAAAAGCAGGCGCCCAACTTTATGTATCCCATCGATGCGGTGCCCTGGTTCTATCCCCCTGACATCCTTGGAAGCAGAGCAGATGCTGTTCTTCTCAAAGAACTGTCCTGACAATGAAAACCCAGACTCAGCAAAACATGGATACATGCCAGGTTAGTGGCTATAATAGAATCAAAACCACACTAATGAACCTGCCTGCCAGTGGCCCACTGCTACTAACTTGGCATTAATATCACAGCTTACAGAGTGGACATGACATGTCAGTGCTACCCACTGAAACTGGAGACTGGGAGGAGTTGCGACCGGGACCAGTCCTCTCCCCTTTCTCTTGTCCTTGCAAGTACAGAGGGGTATATCTGTCTGGTTGGCCAAGGTCAAGAGTTCATAGTCTGGGGAGCTAGAACATCAGCACTGGTCTTTTATGTGATTTTGAATGTTGGTGACTAAGACTTTTACCAGGGTGACCATTGTAGGAAAGGACCTCAACTTGATAGAAATGAATTCAGATGCTGGTGCACAATACATAATCAAAATCTGCCACTTGGCTGTAGCTGTCTTCGACAGTGTAACCCATAATTGCCTCGATGACTCCAGGAATATATGGAGGTAAGATGAGCTCACAAGTAACTGGAATGTGCTTTAAGAAAGGTTCAGATGGAGTTGTGGATGCTCTTCTAGTTAGCTTTAACTGTCAACAAACACAGTGTGGAGTCATCGGAAAGGAGAGCCTTGGTTGAAGAACTGTCTAGCTCAGACTGGCCTGTGGTCATGTACATGGAGGACTATCTTGATTTTGAATTAGTATAGGAGGGAGGGCCTAACCCACGGTGGGAGGTCCAATTCCTAGGCAGGCGAACCTGAACTGTGTAAGAAGGCCATCTGAGCCTAAGCCCACCTGGCAGCCAGCAAACAGCAACTCTCCATGGTTCCTGCTGCACCTTCTTTGATTGAGACATGAGTTCCTTGGTTGGGGTTAATGTTGTGTGGGATAGCAAGAAGTTCCTGCCTTGTGCTCTTATCTTGCTTTCTCTCAAAGACAGACTGTGATCTGGAATTGTAAGCAGAAATGGACCCTTCCCCCTCTAAGATGATTCTGGTCACAGCATTTTATCACAGCTGCGGAATAAAACTAGAAAAACGCTAGGGCGGAGTCTCATCAACATGGTCACAGTCCTGGTTTCTGGAGCACATGGATATGGCACATATATCTCAACTGAGCCAGAAGGGGCCACAGTGTCCTATCATCTCATAGGTAAGAATCTGCATAAGAAGGAAGAATTGTCAGGCAAGTGTGCTGAGGTAAGGAATGCATCCAGGGACCATTGGGGACTTCCAGGCCTAGCTGGGCAACATAATAGCTTCTTGACCCCAGGAATCTTTCTGTGTCAAAACCAAACAACTTGATTTAAATCCTTCAAAACTGCCACACACAAATATTTGTCTTGGTTCTGAATCGCTGCTACGCAAATAGCTCTCCTCCCCAGTGAATTCCTCCATGGCAGACACAGGAGCTGTGGCACTTCTGAATCTCTCTGGCTTGACTAGATTCAGACCTGGCAGATGCCACCCATGGTAGATACTTCAGGGCACAGGAGAAATTAGAATTTCTCTTCCATGAGGGAAATGACCTTCTTTCAGCTGTTCCAATAGAACAGTTCATAATTATATAGAGCGGCCTTGTCCATACTGAATGTTCTTCCAGTTCTCAGCAGAGGCAAGCGGGCAAATGAGCGAACCGTTCTGTCTCCTGGGGTTTGCTTGGTGAAATGGTGACAAAGAAGGAGTGGCTTCAGCGTTGGTTCTCAGGATCTCATGTGAAAAGACTGTGAACAGGAAATCTCGAGACATTCACACCAAGTTCCAAGTATCTTCCAAAATCCATGCACCAAACCTTCTAGAATTCACACATTAATGCAATGAAAACACTTTGCATTGCTTGTTCCATACGTGGCTCTTAGTGTAGAAAATCCTGGACAAATCCTCCCACCGTGGCAGGAATGTGTGCAGATGGCTGTGGTTGCCTTCATAGAAATGGGTAGAAACAGCCGGGCGGTGGTGGCGCACGCCTTTAATCCCAGCACTTGGGAGGCAGAGGCAGGTGGATCTCTGGGAGTTTGAGGCCAGCCTGGTCTACAAGAGCTAGTTCCAGGACAGGCACCAAAGCTACAGAGAAACCCTGTCTCGAAAAACCAAAAAAGAAATGGGTAGAAACAGTCTCAGCCCACTAGGCCATGGGGTACCAGGCTGGCGTGCTAAAATCACCATCACACATGGCCACAAACAGCGGGTGAAAGTTCAGAAGGGAGGATCTACGTGTTCTGGTTTATGAAGCAGCTGTTTCCAGCTTCCTGTGACCTTGCCTCTCTGCATCAGCTTACCTTGGATCTGCTTCTTCTAAGGAAATGTGTTAATGTATTTTGATGCCCAGCAAAATAATCTAGGTAGGGGTGTCTCTGCTGCATACCACATATGTCCACTGGTACTGAACCTGTGCCTTGCATATGTGTATCAAACACTCTGCCACTGAGCTATACCTCCAGATCATTCTAGGAATATATTAATCACTCCATCTGACATCTAAGCTAACATTAATTTGCCCCTGATGTTTGGAAGTACATCTTTGGAGAGAATGTTTTTCCAGCTATCACAGGTGTGATCTTAACAAACAAGAGACACTCTTAGCCTATAAGAATATATATAAAATATGTAAAGTGACACAGAGAAGGGGGGACTTAAAAGTTCAAATAACCATTTATTTTGATAAAAGTAGTGTACTTAATTTCAGCTCTCTGGCGCTCCAAGAAGAAATGGAAACATGCTATGATACGGTGCATCATTTATCCATCTGTGGGATATATGAGATAACGTTCAACCAAGAAGCCATCGATCTGGAAAAGGGCATCTAGGAGGTTCATTATTCTTTCTCTGTTTTAAGGAGAAAGGATATCTTTTCTGGGAAATCTGAGATAAAATATTTGAGAAGCAAACAGTAACTCCCTGTGATCCTGTTGCCCTGAGATAACTGATAAGAGGATTTGGAGACTCCTCTACCAGTCTCTCTCCATTGGAAACTATTAAACAGTCAACCGCGGTATCCTCCCGGCTTTCTGCTGAGTTCCCCATGTCAGCAAGAACTCCGTATCCATTATCATATTTACTGGCTCTGCAGACCATGGGCTGGGTGAGCCATAATTGCTGAACTCTTACTTGGTGTACTTTGGTCCATTTAAATACATCATGCATCATGAGTATCCAGTGTATAAATGAGATCTCAAGGCCTGGTGACCTATTTAAGAAAATGAATCCCTGAATCTGGGTACACATTGGCATGTCTCTTTTTGGACCTTCCGAGTGGCAATGGCACTCTACCTCGCTACACCTTCCCCTGGAGCACCGCTTGGGGATCCTTGCTAAGTCAATAAAGGACGTGAGTCCCTCTGCCATTTCAATCTGCATTTTCAAAACCAGTGAGGTTGGAGCTTCTATGTTCTGTTGACTTTTCCACTTGCTTTTATTCTTTAGAGATTTCTTGCCCGTTTCTGGATATATATTTTGGGTCTTAATGGTTTTCTTATTGATTTGTATGAATACCTATTAGGAATATTCATATTGTTATTCTGTCATATTTGCTTCAAACCTTTCCCAACTTGAAGCTCGCCTGTTGATTGTGTCTTTGAGAATTACAGGTAAAACGCTAACCTGTAATGAAGTCACGCCTATTAATCGTTTCTATTATGTTTTCATTCAATGCACTCACTTTTAGCGATTCCATCACAGAGCCTTCCTAGAACAGTCTTCTAGGGAACTAGAGTAAGACAGTACCACGTCGTTGGCTTTTTCTTATGCTTAGCTGCCTCAGTCAGGAAGCTGCAAATATGACCATCAGGATGACAGCTGGATCTTATGTGTCCCTCAGAATGCATGTACTTGATCCCCAGGGCAGATTGAAAAGTAGTTGATCCTTTAGGAGATGGAGCCTAATGGGCCATCTCTAGGTTATCGGGGGTGTATTCTAGTAAGGGACTGTGGGACCCTGTCTCTGCCCTCGGCAGTTCTGCTCTGGTATGGTATGCTGTCTCATTGCAAGGCAAATACACGAGGTCAATTAATTATTCACTGAAACCTTTAAAACTGTGAGCCCAAATGCCCCTGTTCTCTGGGAGTCGGCACTGATGGATGGTTGAGACAGCCTGCATTTTAAAGTGAAGTTGAATATCAAGTGAAAAGGGGATTACTGAGTGCCCTTCCTAGGAACTAGCAACTTCGGGCATCTTCCCAGATGGACTCCTTGAACCTAACACTTTTCTAATTATAGAGGATGTGGGAAATTGTCCCAACTTTTCCATCATTTTTTCCTCCAATTCCCCCACCCCACCCCCATCACAGAGGCAAAGAATTCCGACATCTAAGGCCGCTTGTTTATTTAGGCAGCAAATGCTCAGGGTATCTTGTTTTGACCCAGGAAATCTCATGAAAAACTGTCAACCACAAAACCAGCCATGTTCTTACATTTGTAACCTCCTAGAGATCCAGGCCAGTTCTGGGAGAATGATGGTAGGCCCCAGCGCTAAACTTGTGAGCTTGGCCATTCTTGATGATTTAGAACAAAGGAGGCAAAAGGGAACATTACTTCCGGCACTAAGCAGATGGTGAGAATGTCCCAGGTGGCCGCTAATTAGAGCACTCCCAGAAAGACGGGGCATTTCAGTAGCAAGTTTGGATGCTCTGGCCTGCCTTGTTCCAGAGTTTCCAGTCCTGATTATCATATTTATCCTAAAAACACTGCTGTGTGTTCAACAGAGACACATCAAAGAGATGGATTCTACAGAATAATATCAGCTGGCCATCGGTGAGGGGGGCTGGAAGCCAACCAGTGAGAGATTGGCAAACGGTTCAGTTGTTGTCCGCATAGGGAACATATAAGGGGTCCAGGTCATGAGAGGACAACATCTCTCCCCTCTTCCGCACCACATTTGACTAGGATATGCTGTGGGAGAGCCTGGGAACATTTCATCAGGACATGCTCCTGTTTTTAGATTTTGCTGTTCTTTCTCTTCCTCTTCATGTTCAATTTGACATTTCACCCACAAGGGAAACTGAACAGGCACAGCCTTTTAGTTTCCCCAGCTCTACGCTACAGAAGGATTTTCTCTGGGAGTCTTTGGCTCTGTCTCACTACATCAACAGGACTTTTTTTTTCCTATCCACATACCCCTCCCTCTGTCTGTATAATTTCATGAGGGCTTAATTTCATCAGGTTTTAAACAAAGATGCATTTGACGAGTATGAATAAAAATGACAGGAGGTAAATTCACAGGTCAAATGCATGAAATTCTTAGAGTTGCCAGGGTTGGAAGGTTGCCTAGTACAAACCTGGATTGTTCTGTAAGAAAGGGCTTGAAGTGCTGTAAACGCTCAGTTAAAATGCATGAGGAATAAGTGCTGAGTTACAGAGCTCGGAGGGGGCGATTTAGGGGCCTTTCTCAAGCTCGCACTGTGAGTTTCTTATCCCATAGCAGGTTCTGAGAAGAACACAAAGTTCAACAACTATGTAAGAAACAACATTCAACTATTTTGCAAGCAGCAAAGGAGATTGAATGTCCCCACGTCCTGAGTTACAGAGCACAGACACTGGAGACCAAGTGCTGGAGCTGCTACAGTGAAATGCTTGCACCCTCAAAGCAGAACCCAGTTAGTCAAACCAACGGAGAGGTGGCCAGGTCTTTGGAAGAGACGCACATGAGACACTCCTCAAGTGGTCCCCTGCTGCTCCCTATCTGCTTTCCTCCAATCACTCCCAGGTAAGCCTTGCTCGACTCATACACTAACAAAAATAGACTGGTAGCACTTTCAGTTGCTTAAGCAACCCAGCTCTATCCCTGGTGCATGAGCTAGCTTGCTGCAGCCCTTTCCCTATGGTGGGATGCCATGCTCAGCCTTAATGCAGTGGGGAGAGGTTGGTCTTGCCCCAGCTTTATGTGCCAGACATTGATGACTCCCCATGGAAGTCCTTACCAGCGGGAAGAATGGATAAGGGGTATCGGGGGGGGGGGAGTGAAAGGAGAAGAGGAAGGGAAAACTGTGGTTGGAATGTAAAATGAAATATAAAAAAATAAAAATAAAATAAAAAAAAATAGAATAGCCCAGGTGGCACATACATGTAATTTCAGTGCTCAAGAACCAGAAACAAGATGATCTCTGTGCGTTTGCAGCCAGTTTGTTCTCTTTATATAAAGAGTCCCAAGACAGTCAGGGCTATGTACTTAGACCTTGTAATTAAAAGATTAATAAAAACAAATGGCATATAAAGAAAAAGAAAGAAAGAAATCCAACTCCCTTATTGCTGCTGCTGGTACTTAAAAGTTCCCAATTCCAGAATCAAAAATAATGAATCATCAGTCTGTTAGGCGATATCCAAAGCAAAGTCTGAATAAATCTTCAAGTCCAAATATTGACTTCACTGTCCTACCAATGAAGAGGCTACTGTAGGATTCTAAACACTTGTACCAGAAAAATAAAACACATTAATTCATAGAGCCATTGTCTTCCCACACTCTCTACTGAAGCAGGAACCTGAGGAAAATATATTTCCAGATCCAGAGTGGGTGGGCTCAATTCAGGATGGACTAATCACCTATTGAAGAGATGGGGCAAGAGTATATCGAAGACTCATGTCACTCCTACCATTCTGTGCCAGGAGCCCAAAAGACTTCCTCCTAGTGAATAAGTCATGGTTGCCTTGAACATGAGAGAGGAACATGACCACTGGTCAGGGAGAACAGGTATTCAGGAGTCAAATCAGAAGTCTCATGCATGGTCATGCCAAGGCCCTAAGTAATGCCTAGAAGAACTGTGTGGTCTTTCTTGAGATTCCAGTTAAAAATGACAAGAATGTTTCAGAATTATTTCCCACTTCCCTTTCACTATCAAATGCATACTCATTAATGTAGTGAGTCCCAAGACTCTATTTCGTTAGCACCTTTGTCCAAATCATAACTGAGCACTTGTGGTGTATTGTTGCCATTGTGTAGCTGATCTCTTGCAGAGGGAACTATCTGATAAACATCTGCCGGAGAAGTGGGTAGGCTTGTGTGTGAGCGTGTTTTTGGTGCTACCTTGAGACACCTGAAACTCCCGGTGCACTGGACTACTTTGTTTACTTGTTTTCAGCATTTGCTGAACGCCCTGTTACGTACCAGGAAATGTTCTCAAGACTGGAGCAAACCTGCACATGGCTGAGCTTGTGTGCAAACGCTGGCAAGGTTCATGCCCAAACGCAATCAGTGGGAAGATGTGCGGAGAAAGATCACAGGGAGGGCTAGGAAGCAGTGAGAACTGGTTGTTCAAAGATGTCTCCTTTTATAACAAGCCTCCTGGGGATCTCAAGGGTTTCACAAAAGTAACCATCTGAGATGCACTGGCAGGACCTAAGAACCTCCCATCTTTAGAGTCCACAGGATTTACCACTATATCTCCTCCAAGGGTCAAGCTTTTACTCATGTGAACCCCTGGTCAGACAAAACACAGCAAAAGTAAGTCCCATTTCCTTGGGGAAATGTTCTATATTTTATTTGCCACATTGTCAGGTTATATTTTATGCTTGGAGAATTTCTTAAATCTTGTAACCATCACTCTTTTCCTAGTATTTTGCTTCTAGGAGTCTTTCCTGATTGCACAGACAAAAGTGGAGCCACTAATTTTGGCACAAATATAAGCATGAGAATGAAGACTTGAATTCAGATCCCCAGCAAGCAAGTGAAAACCCGGGCGTGGCAAAGTGGACTTAGAATCTTAGTACTGGGTATGCAAAGACAGGAGACTCCTAGGGGCCCACAGGATAGCCAGGCTAGCTGAATCAGTGAGTTCCAGGAAGAGACTCTACTTCAAAATACAAGGTGAAGAACAACTGAGGAAGGCATTCTGACATTGACCTCTATATGCCTGCACACACATGTAAATGAGTGCACACACCTACAAATGTATACACATAGTCATGCATACAAAAAGAATCATGAAAATGATAATAAATATACCAAATATTAATGATATGCCTGAGCAATAAAATTATGATTCTTCTTTATGTTTTCAGTATTTTGTAACATATGTCCAATCAGCATGCAATTGTTTTATAATTAGTAAAAGCATAACATAAAAAATTTCAATTTGGGGGGTATTGATAATCAACATTTTCCTTTACTTTTTTTTATAGGCACAGACAGGTGGCCTTCTCTCCCATTCTTAGGAGTGGTTCTGCAAGTAGTAGTTATTTTTATAAAGTGTTACAGAATGTTCAAATGAAGTACTTGTTTTGAAAGTTTACTCCTCAATGCAAATCTGGGATTGATAGCAGCCTTTATTCTTGGTATACCCCAATTCCCAGTAAAGTGAAGAGCAGTTTCAGGATTTCTCTCTCACTGACACCCTTTGCCAAGTTCACAGCTGTGTCTAGGTGAGCACAGAGTGCAGAGACAGGGATGGACTCTACTGTTAAATGGGCAAATGAACTCAACAGACAGTTCTCAAAACAAGTACAAACAGATAACAAATACATGAAGAAAATGTTCGCAACACACCCAGCCATCAGCAATTGAAACAGAGAACTGTGCTGAGATCCCATCTTACTCTGGTTAGAAAACGAACAAAAGCAACACTGGCAAAGATGCTGGGGGAGAAATAAACCTTCTACACTACTGTGGGGAATATAAGTGAAAGGAGCCACTATAGAGATCAATGTGAAGGATCTACGACACAATGACAAATAGAACTACCAGCTGATCAGGCCAGTCCACGTCTGTGACTGAATGAATTCAAGTCAGTACACAACAGAGATACTGCACACTAACACTCACTATGGCACCAATGTAATAGCCAAAGAATGGAACCAGTCCAGATGCATCCAACAGATGACTATATTTAAAAAATGTGATATATGTGTATGTATGTATACATATAAATATATAATATGCATGTTATATGTATGTATATATATACACATATGTATACATACAATGGAGTTTTATTTGACCATAAATAAATGAATTGTGTTATTATGAATATGAAAGAACTGGAATCAGACACTAAGTGAAATTAAACAGATACAGAATGACAAGTGTTGCATGTTTTCCCTCACACTCCAAATGTGTATTAAAAACAAATGAAAGTAGAGGGAGAACCATTTGAAAATAAGGGGGACACCAAAGGGGGGAGATGGAGGGGGTCTATGATCAAAGTACATTATATACATATACGAACATGTCATAATGAAACCTAGTTTTACACAGTTGCTTACACATTAATAATAAATTTAAAAAAGAAACATATCCTTGCCATTATATCTTTACCAAAAGACTGAAGACTCATTAATAAAATGAAAAATCTATTTCTGTGAAGCAATAAGGAAACCTAGCACATACTATGATCATCATCATTGTTGGTTTTTTTTTAATTTTATGCCTGAGAGTAATCAAAAGTAAAAATCCCTTAAAATAGACATTTATGTGGCTCGTTCATCTTCCTTGAAGCTCTTCATCTGCTGCCTCCTTCCTGTAGTCCTCTGAAGCCAGGAGAGCTTTGTTGTTATTTTCCTTTCTCTGTTTCTGACATGAAAGCCATCTCCACCCTGCCAGGTGGCCTCCCTCAATGTTCGGAGCAGCTGGAGCAGCTGGAGCAGCTGGAGCAGGCTCCATCAGAGCATAGCTTGTCCCTTCCTCAACTCCCAGGAGAGAGACAGAAATGAGGACACAGCTTTGGGAAACAGAACATCTGAAAATGACAGATACTTTCTATTTGAAGGGCATTTCCAACTCTTCAGAAATTTCTCACCTCCATTTGTTTAATTGTCCATCCCTCAAGAATTCCTAACTCTTTCTAAGCCATAAACTTCCCACTTTTCAGTGCTCTGTTCAAGTTCCCCCTCCCAGCATGCCCTACCTTCATACCTATGGGCTCTAAAACAAATGAATGATGGTATAGCAAGTAGCCGCTTGTTCGTCCTGGCCACCCACAACTGAAATAATCACATAGAAACCATATTATTTAAATCACTGCTTGGCCCATTAGCTCTAGCTTCTTATTGGCTAACTCTTACATATTAACTTAACCCATTTCTATTAATCTGTGTATAGTCACATGGCAGTGGCTTACCGGCAAAGTTCCCAGGGTCTGTCTCCAGTGGGGGACTACATTCCTTCTCTCTGACTCTGCCTCCTTCCTCCCAGCATTCAGTTTAGTTTTCCTCGCCTACCTAAGTTCTGCCCTATCAACTAGCCAAGGCAGTTTCTTTATTCATTAACCAACAAAAGCAACACATAGACAGAAGCACCTCCCACATCATGATGGTTCTTCGGACCCTCCATTATTCTTTTATTTACAAATTCACTGAGTGCTACTTGCCTGTACAGCTTCTAGAAATCGACCACTTGATCACAAGTAATAAGTATTGCAGAGGTAAGCAACCCTAGAATGTTTTCATCCCTCGCTAGACTAAAAATTTTGAAGGAAGGAGGGGAAATCCTATTTGTTCAAATGCACCAACAAGGTTCTCATATCTAAATACTAACTAGGCACAACCCTGCTTAGCTTGATCAGATGTACTCAGAGTTGTTTTACTGTAGGTAGAGCTGTTACAGGTCTTATTAAGAATTTTTGAATTGAGCTGAACTGACTCTCCAGATGAAGACTGAAAAGTCAATTATTTTAGTCTTTGCACAGATATTAAAGGAAAGGAGAGGCAGAAGAGCTGTAAAATCCAACTCCAAGTTCCTCGATTCTAAATCAACTTTGCTAATCCTTAGTCATTTCACAATTGCTCTCACACACAAGTACAAGAATACTTTACATAGAATTTCTAAGAAGAAATATTCCAGATGGGCTATGATTTGGTACCAACAGTCAAGTTCTCTCTGTGCCCCCTTTCTCCTTCCATCCCTCCCTCTTTCTCTCCTCCCCCATACAAACAGTAACACATATTTAAGAAAAGTAGGCATTCTGCTAAAATACTAAGACCTTTTGGTTGAATATCCCAATGTTTTCAAAGTTAGGTAAGCCTCAGATTGAATTTTAAAGACTTTTCAAGGCAATCAAATAAGGAAGGAAGGATAGACACAAGATTTTAGCAGGCTCCATGAAGCAATTCAAAATCAGATTTTCAGAAGTTCCCTTTTGAAATCCATTTGCTGACAGAGTCTTTATTAATATAATCCTCACCACAGGAAATCATTCCCTGAACAAACCTGAATGCATTTCCAAATCCGTGTGTTAAAACCACTTCATTATTTTACCCGAAGTCGCTGCTACAAATAACTTAAACCACACCTTCATGCTATCCTAGCCCAGTATGCGCATCCCCATTAGCTCAGAACTGTGTCTTTGGATAAGTAAAATTTTATTTGAGTAGAAATAAAATGACAATTCTTTAAAAACTTCCCAGCTTAAACTTATTGGAAATCATGCTACGGCACACTGGGAACTGGGTGATTTGTGTCACAGTGATGGCCAATGAGAATGCAGAGGAGATAGCAACTAGAAGGGTATACAGAGTTCTGTTTCTATGAGACTATGGCCAGCTGCTTCGTTGGCTGTTTAGCTTTGCTGATGCTTTCACGTATGATGGGTCATCAGTGGCATTTTGCCTATGTCTCCCTTCTCTACTTCAAAATCAAAAGGTGCTTTAAGCAGGTAGGAGGATACTCAACAACATTTTGTTTTCTAAGACATAGAGGTGGGTTTTTGTTTTTTGTTGTTGTTGTTTGCTTCTACATGTAAGTTTTATTTTGCAGAGGGAATGAATGAAAAGAGGGAACTGAGGTTGACTTGTGGCATGTGGGGGACGTGGTTTTCCTAGAGAGCTGTTAGAAGACATGGAAAGAGTAGGTTCCAAGGCTTCAGCGCAGTCGCATCAACTGCATGAAGGAAATTTTTTTATTGGAACACTGTTCAGTGAGCATGCCAGAGACTCCATGACCAGGGCCGTGGAGAAACTGAATCTTGGAATCAAGACTACAGACATAATGAGGTTGGTGACATACACAAAGGTGATTCCTTACTTTTGGCTAGAAACCACTCTATGTGCAGAGGACTCTCAGCCATTCAATGTGTGCCAACTAGTGGTCCCTGGGCAAGGGTGTCTTTATTATCTATCTGTTCAATATACTCTAAGAATTTCATAGGAAGAAACTGTGGTTCCTTTTACTTTATCTTTTATTTTGTGTTTATTAGTCTGTCTGTCTCTCTGTCTGTGTACTTCATGTGTGCCCGTTGCCCCTAGAGGCCAGAAGAGAGCATCCAATCCCACAGAGTTGAATTTATAGGTGATTGTAAGCCACTTTGTGGCTTCTGGGAACCAAACCTAGGTCTTCTGCAAGAGCAGTAAGCATTTTTAACCACAGAGCCATCTCTCTAGTCCCAGGATTAAAGCTCTAGAAGCAAGGCTCTACAGACAAGCAAATTCTTCACCACTATAGCACTAACAAGCTTAGGAGAAACTTAGATCACTTTTCGTTCATGCCTGTTGGAAGAATAGCCACCCAACTGGAAAGAGCCGATCGCCTATGCAAGTGGTCTTCTCTGTGTCAGCCATGCCAAGGCTCAGGTGAAGGATGGCATGCAAATGATGAGAAAAGCTCAGGTGAGCAACAGACTACACCTGGCTGGTCACCTTGGCAACCACACTGGCTCATACTGAGGTCCACATAGAACTAGACTGAAGCAAGAGGCCATGATCCACAAATGCATAAAGAGGCTGGTGGGAGGCACAGAAAGAACTACCATGCATACCTCACCCCCAAGACACAGGTGACTTTTCCTTTGGTAATGTAGTTCAAGCTGTACTAACCAAGTACTTAACACTCAGTGACTCCATAATCATCTCTCCATTTCCTTATGTGACCATGACAACTGGATAAAGCAAACTATAAAAATAGTTTCTTTCTATTCACAGTCCTGTCATAAGAACTTAAGGATTTCCAAAATTAGAGTGTCGATGAGCTTGTCTAGCCCAACAGTCCACGGGAGTGTGAGCTCATAAAACTGAGCTGCGGAAGAGGTTATGACTTACTGTGTTAATTGATACGCTCCCGGCTTCCAGGAGCATACCTGACATGTACTTGTGGTTCCAAAAATACATGATGGGCAAAATGGGATTCTGAATCAAGATTTGGAGCTTTTCTTCTGCAATAATGTGATACGGCGCCGCTTTGCATTGGGACCTCGGCCATTTCCCATGTATGCTTTGGACTTTGGGTTCCTCAGGTGTGAGTTAAGGATTGCCTCTAGCAGTGTCTTTTACCTAACTTGATGTTCAGACCCAAAGCTTGCTGGGGTCTCTTTCCCTTAAGGATACATAGGAAAGCTGAGCATGCCTTCATCCACTGCACTGTGACAGTTACTTAAAAGACTGACAATGAAAATCCACTGCCAATAACAAAAGGCTGGAAAAGTTACTGGGATCTCTTATCCCTATAGGCTCTACTACAGGACTAAAAATAATCTCTTAAGGTTTGTTCTAGCTGTAGTGTGTGTGTGTGTGTGTGTGTGTGTGTGTGTGCACGCATGTGTGTGGGCATGTACATGTGTGTACATGCGTGTGTGTATGTGTTGCATGCATATATGCGTGCTCACATATGTGGAGGCTTATGTGTCTCCCCTTTGTTTGTCTCTGTCTCTCTATCTTTCTCTGTCTGCCTCTGTTTCTGTCCCTCTCGCTGTCGGCTTGTCCTAAGGATCTCTGACTTCACCTTCTGAATTCAGGGATTACGTGGAAGTCTCCACTCAGCATCTACTTTGGTCCTGGGTTCCAACAAACTCCAGTCTTCACGCTTGCATGCTAAGAGACTGACCCACAATGTTGCATTGTTAGTCTTACAATTTACAGAAGATCTTAGCTTCTCCAGCGCCAGCATCCATGCTGTTCCTTCGATCTGGAATGTTCTCTCCTGCCCACTCACTGTTGCATCTCTGCCAGACTAATTTCTACTCAAAGTTACTTCCCCAGGAAGGCCACCTGTCACCTTCAGGTGAGTCTGAGCCCTGTTGCTGGCTCTCACAGGATTCTGCCCTGTTAATGATGATACTTGCACGGTCGTAATTAAGTAAATCAATGTAATTATTGGTCTGACGTCTGTTCCTCTTCCTAAATTATCATCTCCTCATCTTCCTGAGTACGAAGATGCAGACTGTGGCTGTGTCCTCAAAGATGAACTCATGTTTTAATGACTGTTTCCTGAAGAAATAAATGAGTGAATGACTAAATAGCAGGCACTCTGGTGGCAGAGACCTGTGATCCTAGCCACTCAGGAGGCCGGGCAGAAAGGTCCTAAGTTAAAATTGGCCTGGACTATCGAGTGGGCTTGAGGCCAAAGATGGATACTTTCTGAGACCGCTACCTCAAAATTAAAACAGAAAACAAAAGCCTGGAGGCTTAGCTCAACAATGGAGTGGGGGGAAAGAGTAGCACATGTGATGCTTGATACACACACACACGATCCATGGGGGGGGGATTGAGAGATGGGGGAAATAAAATATATTGCATAGGGTTGCACAAATTGCATCCCACACAGCTTATTATGTTGGACAAACCTACGGGTTCTGGTGACTCATTTATCTTAGAAAAGATGAAGAAACAACACTCATTCTCTTGTTCTATGTGTCTCACAATGTCAGTCCAGTGGCTCCTCTGAAGCATCTCAAACAACCCTGGGATACATCCTGGGTTGCATAATGTGAGACTCTTCGAGCCACACGTGTTAAGCGAATTTACAGTGATGAAAATTAAAAGATAACAATTCAGTGCACTCACACTAGCCTTTCATTTAGTGCTCAAGAGTCCTCCATGGCTGTAGATGCTACCTATTGCCCACACTACATAGATCATTTATACCAAGACACACGGGCACTGCCCTGGGCCCTCTCCAGTTCTGCACATTCCATGTTTTGGGTCATCAACCTTATTTCCTACTTGGGCTTTCTCCTTTCTTACATCATAATTACACCTTTTTACAGCCAAATAGTTACCACTGATCTTTTCTAAAATGGTAGAAACAAGAAAGGTTTTTAAATTGCTCATTTGTCAAATAAACCAAGTTCTCCGGTTTCCCCTTCTGCCCAGCAGATATAATGTCCTGTCAGCTTTTTGTCATTTTCATGTTCTTTGCTGACAACAACTTGCCTTCGAGGTTGACCCTCCTACCTCTGTCTTTCCATCACTGGGTCGCCTCATCTGATGTCTCTTTAAGGATGCAGTCTCCTTTTTGAGGTGTCCTGACTATGTGGAGTCCACAGTAAATGTTTGGTTGGCTTCTCACCATGTCTATCCTTCTGACAACATAAGTAGTTCCTTGTTGTAAATTTCTGAGACAGGGTCACGTGTAACCCAGATCAGTCTTAAACTTGGCTTCCTTTAGCCGCCACCTCCTGAGTGCTAGGAGTTATGCATCATATGTGGTGCTGGAGATCAACCTAGTGTTTCCTGTATTACAGGGAATCTCTCAACCAACTGAGCTCCATTTTAAGGCCCTTGGTTAGGGTCTTTTGGAAGCCAAGCTTTGGGTGGTTGAGCCACTGCTCCAGCATCTGCATTAATCCCTCACAGTCACACGACAACGAAGAATGACTGGAGAGAGAAAAACCTAGCAAATCTGCTTTCCTGGGCTGAGCCTTCTTCATTTGCTGCCTATTCTGGCTGAGATCATCATGGATTTGATTATTTTGTGATCCTTTCTTTCAAGGCTTCTGTCTAATCTTTAAATTAGAGCCTTAGAGCAGTAATTCTTTCTTTCCTATTTCATAACATTGCATTAAAGAGGGATTTCTGCCTTTCCGAAGGGTTGTAACTGGTTCACAGGTAGCCTCTCTCTTAGCTTCGGTTCTCCCAGAAGCAGATGTCAAGACAAAACTATACAGGCGAACAATGTGCTATTGGGGCTGAGGCCAAGAAATATGACCTAGAAACAGAAGGACAAGAGAGTGAAATGATGACGACGAATAAAAGGCGTGTTGGGGAACCAGCCCCTCTAAACACATGCAGGTCCTAACTCCATGTGACTCAGAATATGCGAGCTAGGGTTTGCACCAGACCCCAGAAGCATTCTTCGAGGGTGATTCCCAGACCAAGTGGTATTTTTCCACATCCCACTGGACAGGCATAGTGTGCTTTGTTAGTCACAGAAAGCCCTCCGAGGAGGGCGGCCCTGAATGCATGGGTGGAAACTGGACCCTATAAATATAAATATAAATTCATACATGCGAATGGGAAAAGTGCAGGTGCTGGGAGTCAGGACACGGATGGGGATGCCCTGAAATTGCAAGGCTCTGGCCAGGGCCCTGATTGTACCATGCCACCTTCAAACAGGTTCCTAATCTATCTGTACTGGGGATTCTTGGGGAAAGACACTTAACCTTTCCATTGCCTAATGAAGGGTCAAAAGTAGATGGTTTCCAAGGTTCTGAAGACCCTGTAGCCTCTCTGAGGCTTTGGATTAGCTTCCAGGTATCCAAGTGGATTTTCTACAGCATCTCTGACCTGCAGTATACCATCAGACACAGTAGGCTTCTTGACCCATCTATCACTCGTTTTTTTTGTTTGTTTGTTTGTTTGTTTTTCGAGACAGGGTTTCTCTATGGTTTTGGAGCCTGTCCTGGAACTAGCTCTTGTAGACCAGGCTGGTCTCGAACGAACTCACAGAGATCCGCCTGCCTCTGCCTCCCGAGTGCTGGGATTAAAGGCGTGTGCCACCACCGCCCGGCCTATCACTCGTTTGTTTGATGTCTGGGTTCTCCTGTCACTCCAGGAAAGCTTGAGGTGCATCCTGTTTCCACTGTGAAGAATATTCTGAAAGACGACAGAAAATAAGTCATCTGTGGCACCTCTATGAACTTCAGGCAACCATGAGACACTCCCTGGAAAAGCAACAAAGGTCCATCTCTTTTAGACCTCTGACCTAAAAGAAGGACATGTGCTATGTGACTGAAAGACTGAAATGTTCTCAGTACTTGACATCCATCAGCTTACACACTCTGACATCAGTCCTGTGAACTAGGACTAAAAGTTGAAAAACCAAGGCAGAGGTTTAAACATTTGCCTGATATTCAGCTATTAGACAGTATTAGCCTACTATAAATAAACAGAAAACACACAATCACCTTAATAGACTAATAAAAAATTATCTGATGAAAATCAATATTCATTTTCAATAAAAAAAATTCTCAATAACCTAGGAATAGAGAGGAACTCCTTCACTTGATAAATGATACCTACAAAAATTCCTACAGTTTATATCTTATTAAGGAGATAAGACGGTATCCATTTCTCAAAAAGAATAGGCAAGATAAGGTTATCTATTCTTTCTACTTAAGCTAGTGCAGTACAGAAGAAAAATAAATAAAATTAGAACAATATGTCGAATATACATGTATGATACAGAAAATAGAACAAATATAATTATAAGGTCAAAGTAAAAAATGCTCATTATTTACAGACATTGTGGTCCTTTGTATAGAAAACCTAATGCAGTTAATGAAAATCTATTAGAAGCAACACACGAGTTCTGCAAGGTTATAGAACACAAAATAAATATACAAAACCTATTGTGCCTCCATGCTATCAACAGACAACCAAAACAAAATTAAAATGTCAAAACTAAAAGGAAGTTTAAAAGCAATATATTTAGCACTAAAACTTTATAGTCAGGGGTAAGTCTGATAAGAGGTATACAAAAATCTGTATATTGAAAACTACAAAAGATTGCTGAGAGATGCTAAACACCCCAGCGTTGGGGAACTGTGCCATATTAATGTCAGATGACGCAGAATCATGCTATCAGTTCTCTCTAATTCGATTTATATATTGAAGAAGCCGCAATCAAAATCCCAACAGGCTCCCTTTTTCTTTTTAAGAACAAAAAGTTCAGTCCCTTTCCGTTAAATTAAATGATGAGGCAACCCAACAAGGAGTTTTATAAATTTCATTATAAGCTGGATGAAAATTATTACTGGGGGAGGAGAGAGAAGGTTCCAAATGTCAAAATAAATAAAACATAAAGATTTGAAAGCGGTCAAGACAGAAGAATCGTGCAACACCTAAAATTTAATAGAAACACCATATAAGGAAAACGGTGCCCCCTTCCCCCCACAGGTAGCTCTTTCCCTTGCTTGTTGAGGGAGAGCAACCATGATTCTTAGGTCCTGTTAGCATCGTCCTTCCTTCTGGGATTTCACTTCCTGTTGCTGCCCTGCATCCTCAGGGAGCAAAGCTATGGCGTGCTATCCCTACTCTTGCTGGTACCCACATGACATAAAGACTTAAGAGCCCTTTCAATATCATGATAATGGATGCAAAGTAGGTTACTTCCTGGAAGCTTCCCACTTATATAAGAGATGAAAGACCGGCTATGTTTGCAACCTTTAGCTCTACAATCTTTACCTCTCTGCCCTCACCACCTTCATTTCCACAGTAAAGAAAAGGCATGTCACTCCCCTTTGTAACCACTGAAAGGCTAACATTTGTAAGGTAAAAAGGAGCAAGGCATGGGGGGTGGGGGAAGCTTCTGAAAACAACAAATGCTTGCCTTATAAACTGATGTGAGAACTTTATTTCCCCTCCAAGTGTGTAAGCCCTGCTAAACTCCTGGGCTCAAGGCGAGTTTGTTTTCCAACTGCTGTATTCTCCCATTAGTCTGTGATCGTGATTGGAGGGCTGGGCTTTGCTATGCCACCTCAGAGGCTATGGCATACGTTGGCAAGCATCTAACTGGTTATGATGGAAACAGAGCTTATTTGGAAAGGATAAAAGCATATGGCTTGTAGGAAAAAAGAATGGGCAATGAGAAAAAAGGGAACGCACAGTTTAAGGGTTTCAAGTCTACAGATTAAAAATAGGCCAGATGTAGGCGGAGGGAAAATCTGAAAGGTACATCTAGACTGTGTTTAAATTGAGACCCAAAGACTTGATTCTACAGCATTGGGTTGATATGTATGAAAAGATGCAAATGTTTACTAGCAAGTCTTAAGCGTATGTGTCGAGTGTGTTTGTAACGTCTACCACGGAGTCACGTTCATCGCTACTTTCTCATGCAGTCTTCAGCCCCACCTGTATTAACACTTAGCCAGGTGTGCATCAGCTTAGCCTCTCCTAACAGGCAGGGAAGGAATTAGATCTGCACCTATGAGGAGAGGCTGAGTGGGAGATACTCCTACTGAGCATGTTTTATTCCAATCACATGCATGGCTCAAGGCGCGGCTGCTATGGCTCTTGAAGTGCCTGCAGCATATTATATTTGCCGTGTGGATGTAGCTACTGCAGCACGTGGTATTCATGATGCTGGCCGTCTGCCCTGAGATAGCTGGGTGTGCAAAACACGCTGAGGTTTGAAAACCAGAGATTAAAAAAAAAGGAGGACTTGAGAACATCATCGATAAATTTTATATTATTTTCATGTAGAAATGAAACAGCTTTAATAATGGGAGAAATCAAATATTCTGTTCAGCTCACTTCATCTGTTGCCTTTTATTTTATTTAAAGTAGGTGTTAGAACATGTATAATGTTTGGCTGTGGGTCTGCATCTGTTGCAGTTGTGTAGCTTGGTCATCTTGTGGAACTCCTAATAGTGGGAACAGGGACTGTCTCTGACTCTTTTATTGACTTTTGGGACCCTACTCCTCATACTGGGTTGTCCGGCCAGTATGGGGAAGTGCTTAGTCTTACTGCAACTTGATATGCCATGTTTTGTTGATCCTCATGGGAGACCCATCCTTTTCTGAACAGAAATGGAGCGGGGAGGGGAAGTAGATTTGGGGGGTAGGAAGAAGGGACTGGGAGGAGAGGAGGAAGGGAGGGGAAACTGCAGTTGGGATGTAAAACAAACAAACATATTTGTTAAAGAAAGAAAACATGTAAGTACATTGTATGTCTTGCATTCTATCTCCTGGAGAGCTGTCCTGAATGGTGGGGATGGATAACTTCTGTGACCTCACTACTTAGGTCTATTTTAAAAACAACATGAAGAGCACATTCCTAAGAGTCTATTTTCACATGTGCAAGAAGTATAATCCCTGCAGGAGCCAACCTACTTGGCATTTCCCTTTTCAGAGCTATAAATGGTTAACTTCATGGCTCGCTGTACAACCTTCATCAGTGACTACCAATCGCTGATGATCCCTAAGGCTGCTACTGCTACTGAACACCATTCCCACTCTTTAAAACCAGCATATCATTGGGGGGTCAGTAGGCAGAACATTTTAAATAGACAGACCCCAAATTGTTACCCCAAACCATTCGCTCATGCCTCACCACCCCTTACCACACTCCAATGCTCCAAACGTACTTTTTCAATATTCCCCAAAAGCATTACAATTTTTGTGCTTCCCTATCCTTTAAATATATTTCCTACTTAGAATGTGACTTCCTTTCTCTGTCTGCAAAACTCCCACTCAGATATTAACATAACACAGACACCTCTTCCTATGTAAAATAAATCTGTTCTGATCTTGTAGTTCTCCACTTTTATCCTTTGATCACTGTGGTGCAGCTAGGTTTCATTGCAATTGTTTGATCATGCGAGCAGAGTCCAGGTCATGTCATCCGTACCATTCTCTGCTGGTGTGTTGTTCATGCATGTGCCTACGTGAACCCTTGCAAACAAAATTACACGAGAAGGAGAAATCAAGGAGAGTTACAGATCAGGTATTTTGGCATATATCTACCACTAGATAGGTATAGCTCAATAAAAACAATAAAAATGTGATAAAATAATATACCCAGAATTTCCTACCACAACCATTTGTGAGTAGACACCTCAGTAGGGTTAGCTGCATTCACATTGTACAACATTCTCAGAACTGAAAGTGTAGATCCATCAAACTGTAAGTCTTCATGAGTCTTCCTTCTAGCCCGTGACAACCAGTGCTTAATTCCCTGTCCTTGTGAGCAGGGCTACAAGGACACAAACCCCTGTGGCTTTGTCAAATTTTGAAATCAGTTAGTGTAAAACCTACACTTTGTCATGACTGTTAGAGCTATTTGGAATCTTTAAAGATTCTACATGAATTTTAGGATATGTTTTTCTATTTATGGAAGACTATTATGACTTTTATATAGACTGCACGAAATCTAAATACCACTTTAAATGCAACTCTCATCTTAGCAATATTCTATTTGTGTCTCATACTTTTTCTTTAGGTAATAATTTAGATAATATTTAAATGTAATTGCTTTCTTAGATTCCTTTTCATATTACTTATTAATGGTTTATTGAATTGATTTTTGTGTGTTGATTATATGTGTCTTTATATATGTAATCTTAGGTCTTTTTAAATATAGGCATGTTTCTCACAGAATAATTTTATTACTTCACCCAAATTTGGATTTAAAAATAATCGTCTGATGGCTCTGCTAGGCCTTTCAAGACTATGCTGAATACAAATGGCATCCTGATCATGTCCCATGCTTTAGACAAAAATCAACTTTCAACCTTCCACTACCAAGTAGGCTAACTTTGAATATCAGTCATCTCTTAATATTTCTTATTATAAATTTCTCATAGGCATTGGGCAGGGATCATGAATAATTTTGTAATTCAGTGAAAATTCACTTAACAAATAAGAATTTATTGAGCATATTATGACTGTATTACTTCATCACAGAAAGTCGATTCTTTGCCCAAATGTAACCAGATGTTATCAGGAATAAGAGATAAACAGGAAGTGTGGTATAGTTTGTAGCCTTTGTAACAGAGAAAGAGATCTCCCCTTTGGATGGTGAACACTTCTTACCTTGACAGGTGTTGTCTACTTAATTCCTACTATGAGGTCACAATGTCACAGTGGCAGTCTTTCTCTGATGATTTATCCGCAGGGCACATTCACATTTTAGAGTTATATATTTAACTTTTTCTCGGCGATACAGGGCTTTATACACACTAGGTGGGCTTGCTTCTACCAGAACACCACACACACATTTGCCATCTGAAATAAATATGCATGGCACACGTGTATGCTAAAGACCAATGGTTGAGAAACGTGTGCTCTGACTTTAGGATGGCATTCCGGGAAAATTAAAGGGGGCCTTTGCCTCAGAAGATAGAGGTGACCACCAATTTCAATAGCCCCGAGAATAACTGTGGGTGCCAGGGATGCTTGGATGTGGCTTCCTGAAGACAGCCTTTTTGGTCAGCAAAGTCACAGAGAAACTCACGATCATGCTTGAAAAACTGGGTGCTTTGTTGGAATGTTTCTCATGATTTCTTCAAGTCCTCTCCAAAACATTGTCCACCAAGGGGGCAGGGCTCATACAGCCTCGTCTCTCAAGCGAGGTAGTGGAAAATGATGGAATTCAGGGTTAAAACGCTTGCAGGGCCTTTATGACAAACTGAAACATTGTTAAGTTATTGTGTTCTCTCTGTGGTCACCTTCCTACCTGCCCAACAGTCAGGTAGCTTGAAGGCCTAATACTAGAGGCCACTAGGTGTGGCTGTTGCTTATTTATCCCCAAAGGGCCATAGCTTAGCCTAGGAAAACTGTTGAAACATGGTTATTAATTCCTTTTCTGACCTCTAGACAGCTAAGGTCCATTTGTTATCTAACTGCTCCGAGTTAGGGCTACACAAAGATAAATGATGAGATGCCCCAGCCCTGGACACACAGAGTTCAAATGTTCTAAGGGAGACAGATGGCACACACTCTCCAGTGACTAAAACATCCATTTCCTTCTCCATCCATTCGAATTGAAATGCTACCACCTGCCAGATGACCCATGATCCAAGCAGCAGAGGCAGACGTTCTCAGAAAGTCCTCACACACAGCCTCAGATGAGGGCCTTGGAGAATGGAGGAGTGATGCTTAGCAGATACAAAATGACAAAAGCAGTAACAATAAAAACTTCTGTATTTTTCTGAGACATGCCTCTAGACATGGGCCTGGAAAGTCTTCTTGATAGTCAGCGATACCTTTCCCAAAGCCTGAGGCCAGCTCCCTGTGGTACAATAGCCAAATGTACTGTGGCTTGGCCCATTGCTCCTCATGTTTGGAGAGGACTCTAGAATCTAGAATCCTGGTGGGCTGACCATAAAATACACTGCAGGGCACCATGCCAGGGATTCAGATTTAAGACCTGAGATGTGTTCTGAGCCTAGGGAATGCCGCCTGTGTGGCTGGATGAGGACCACTCCGAGAAGCACTGGTTCTGACTTTCTATTGATGTACAGACAAAACCTAAGCTGCAGGATCCAATACCTCGAAAAGAATGCAAAAAGTTCTTCCCCAGACTAGACAGTCCATTAACATTCTTCAGTGACACAGGTCTGGGCTCATGGCGAGCAAGGCATGTTGACTCACGAATGATCCTTCAATCTTTTAGTCACTAAGAAGCTTCACTGTGGGCTCACGATAGTTGTCAACATTAAAGGGATCAAGAGCTGTCTAGAATGTGCTGTGGGGTGTGTTTGTGAACGTGCTTCCAGAGGAGAATAGCGTGGAGGGTCAGTAGGCAGCTGCGTGCGCAAGCTCTGCCAGGAGCGTGGGCAGCACTACCCAACAGGTCGGGGCCCAGCTGGAAGGAAACAGCAGGGGAAGAGGGAAGCTCGTGTATGTGCATGGCCCTGGCTGAACAAGCTTGAACTGGGCTGCGGCTGTGTTACCTGTGTCCATCAGAGTCCAGGTTCCTTGGGCTCTGAGCCTGGATCTGCACCACAAACCCTTCAAGAAGCTCCCAGGTCTTCAGCCTTGAACTGAGCATCTTTGGTCTATTTTAACTGCATCTTTGGTCTTATTTTGCTTTGGGATTCCCAGCTTGTGGCACTGAGTAGTCCCTGGCTTATCAGGCTTTCCTGCTTACAAGCAGCCATTGTAAGATGTTGCAGCCTTTAATCATAAGAGACAGCCCAATAAATCCCCTCTTATACTTGTATATAGTCTATTGATTCTGTTCCTCTGGAGACCCCGGACTAATACGTTTACTATAGCCTGAAGCTAGTATGAGATATAAAAGGAAAACCTGGAATTTGGAATCTGACCTAGGATGCTCAGGGTCTCGGCGGGAGTGGGCAGAGCCTCCCTCAGATACGTTAAACCAGGCAGCCTGGGGTTACATGCCAGGTGATGAGTAACAGCGCTATACCACGGACACATCCTCTTCTGCACATATGTGAAGGTTTTATTAGGGTAGAACTTCTTCAAGCACATATGCTGTGTTCAGGCCTGGAGGAGAAGCTCATCCAGTGATTCATGACCTTAGTGATTACCAGTTTCGTTAGTTACGAAAGCAGACAAAGGGAGATCCCAGGGGAGTCACTGGGCAAATATGCTACCCACCCCCCTTCCTAAGACAGACTGTCTTTCTGAGGTTGGCTGCAGGGGCTGCAAACTTCAGATTAGGACAATCATATTGGAATGAACTCAGCAAGGTCTGAAGCTTCCTATCTTCATTCTTACTCCCACTTTTAATTTAAAGCGTATCCTGCAATTTAGATGAACAGAGAAATGGGCAGTGAGGCAAGTCTAGTAAATGCCAATAGTAAGATCTAGGTAGTAGCGACATGAATATTAATGAAATGCTCTTAGTTTGCCTGGAAATTCTCACAACGAAGTAGTGATAGAAAAGGAAGCCTACAGTTTTGGAGCAGATATTGAAAAACTTAGAGGCTATAATATGAGCTCAAAGGGAAAGATGTGTAGGACAAATTATAAATAAGAACAGGTTTTTTCTATTGATTAAATTTTCAGATGTGATCTTTGGCTTGAAATTCAACAATAAATAAAATAAATCCCCTAGATTAGTTACAGAACATGTAGTAGGAGACGCGGAAAATTAACAAATAAATCTATGAGACATTGGATATGTCATCGGCAGAGCAGTGCGATCATGCTAGCAAGGTTGATGCTCTCACAGAAACAACCATCGAACACCAATCCATAGAGGCAAATAGCTGTGAGAGCTGAGAAATACAGATGAGAGACTCTAACACCCACAGTGCAGAAAAGACAAACTTTTTTAGTAGGAAACTTGAGTGCCAGGAAAGTACAGGCAAAAATATAATATTATTGAAACCAAACATCCACCAGGCACAAATGCTTTTATCTGGTACACCTGTCCTTCAGAAGCAAAGGGGAAAGACTTTCCCAGGCAAACAGAGAAGGCAGACGTTTATTAACATTAGAAGTTTTAAAGTTTTAAATTCTTAAAACCAAAGTGAGGACACAGACAATTGGAAGGCATATAAAAAGACAAAATTCAAAAGAAAAGTTGGAATCAGATGAGACTGCTCTAACATTATAACAGCAATGTAAAAATCACTTTTAGGTTCATTATAGAATTTAGATGACGGGTTGAGGGAGGGGCTCAGGGTAAAGTACTTGGTTGGTATAGCCAAAATCCTGGGTTAACCCCTACCACTGAAAAAAAAGTGTTAAAATACAACTATTTTTTAAAAAACTAGAAATACCTGAAATTACTTGGTGGTAGATACTGACACACAAAAGACACAAACAGCTGTATTGGTAATACATGTTGGAGAAGGATACATCAAAAAGGGATTTTTTTTTTAAAAAATGTAGTCAGTGATAAGTTGTGGTCAGATTAAACTGCAATAAATAATCATAATATGTTTTGCATAAGTTTTATGCTAGCCAGAAACCATTAAGAGAAAGGAACCAATTTGTATCATTATACAAGCCACCAAATCACTAAGAAAGATAAGGAAGAAAGCAGGGTGGGAAGTATGAGACATAAACCACCGACACAATGGTAAGTAGCACATTCTTCTTTAGCAATGGATAATTAAATGTGGATGTACTGAATTCTCAAATCAACAGATATAGAATGGATATACTCATTCCTCAAACATACTTTTTAACTTTAATTAAAATGTAAATACATCATTTTCACCTACTCCATTCCTCCTTTCAAGTCCCTCCCATGTTTCCCCACCACCCACAACTCAACTTTTCTTTGATTACTAAAAAACAACCATTCTATAAAACATGTATGCTAACTTCAATGAAATATATAGGCTGAAATCGAATGTAGTGAAAAAAAAGATATTCAATGTGAACGATAATTAAGAGAGAACAAGCTGGCTAGACCTCAGACAAAGTTGATCTTAAGTCAGAAAGTCTCATAAGGGATGAAGAAAGCTATTATCTAATGATAGGAGTTGACTTATCAAGATTCTATAGCATACACACACACACACACACACACACACACATGAAGAAGCATTTCAATATATACAGCAAATTATTTATTTGAAGGGCAACATAGGTACAGTACAATAATAGTGTGGGACTTGCACTTGAACTACTTTTAACAAGAGATAGATCATTAAGAGAAAAAAATCAGTATGAAAACATCAAGCTCAAATAAAACTGCAGACCAAATTCATCTAATGTGTATCTACAGAACACTTCATTCAACAGCAGCAGAATACACATTTAACTCTATCTATCTATCGATCTATCATCTACTTATTTTTGAGGCAGGCTTTCTCTGTGTAACCCTAGCTGTCCTGGAACCCAGTTTGTAGACAAGGATGGGCTTGAACATTGGATATCTGCCTGCCTCTGCCTCCTGAGTACTGGAATTAGAAGTGTGCACCTCCATACCCAGTTTAAAATACAGGTTTATTTTAAGCACACATACAAAATTTCTCAAGAAAAGGTCATGGGTTAGGCCACAAAAGTCTTAACAAACTCAAGGAGACTAAAATCATATCAAGTATCTTTTCCAACCCCAGTGAAACTGTTAATATAAAACAGGAAAAAAAGAAAAATACACAAATATGTAAAAGTTAAACAATATACTGCTGAACAACCAATGAGCCAAGGAATACATCAAAACCTATATTGAAACAAATGCAAACGGAAGCATAAAATCCCCAAAACCTATGGCATGTAGCAAAACTGACTCTACGAGAGAAGTTCACTGTGATGGAAGAATGTTCTGGAATAAACAGCTTGGCTTTACACCTTAAGGAACCAAAAAGAAGAAAATTTATACCTCAATACCAAAATGAAAGAGATAATGGAACCATAAACAGAAAAAAAAAAACAACAGAAAACATAAAAATCACATAAAAGATTACTGAAAGTAAGAAATATCTTTTTAGAAAATGTTAGCAGGTGTTAGCCAGACTAAGTAAACAGAACGAAAACTCAAAATTATTAATTAATGAGAGACATCATAACTGACCTAACAGAACTATCAGAGATGATGTGGATTAGATAAGTAACTATATGACAAGTTGCATTAAGAAGCAAAGTTTGTTCAGGATGTGGGAAATCAATGAAAACAATACAATTAACAAAATTAAAATTCTTTAAAGATAGAAATGCTCAATAAGTTATGGATAAACAGAAATTTTATCAACACAAAGAAAATATTTTACAACTAAAAATTAAATTGACTATCTAGTCAACTGGGGGAAGTCCTTGTTTTTCCTCATCTTTTTGTTACAAAGCAAATCTCACTAATTCTGTTTAACATTGCACTAGAAGTTGTACCCAAAGCTATTAGGAAACAAATAAGTGAAATATTTCCAAATTAAAAAGGAAGAAGTTAGATTGTTTGTTTTTGTAGATTCAATAATTTTATATATAGAATACCTTAACCACTCCACAAAAATATTCATAAGCCAATTCAATAAACTTGTAGGGTATGTATAGAATCCACATATAGAAGACAGTAGGGTTTCTATACACTAATAAGGCATTATCTGGAAAAAAATTAAGAAAATAATGCATTTATAGTAACATAGAAAGAAATACTTAGAAATAAACCTAACTGAGGTGGGGACTGCACATGGAAAGCTTCAACACTGATTGGAATTGGGTAAATAGAAACATATTCCCAATTACTTATAAGAATTGATTTTGTTGAAATACCCATACTAGCCAAAGCAAGCAAAGATTTGATGAAATTATTATCAAATTACAGTGGAATTTTTCAGAGAAATAGAAAAAAGATCATTACTCAAATTAGCATGAAACTATTAAAAATCCTAAAAGCAATCATGAACAATAACAGCAAAGCTAGAGGTATCACATTACCCGATTTAAACATATACCAAAGAAGCCTGTAATCAGAACTAGGTACTAAGATAAAAATGGACAAATAGACCATTAGAAGATATTAGATCCAGAAACAAATGCTGGCAGGTACAGTTAATTGGACTTCAATGTAGCTGCCAAGAGCACATCAGAGAGAAAGTTCAGTCTTTACAATAAATAGTATTGGAAAACCCACTTATTGATATTACATGGTGAAGATTCAGATTGGATCCTTATTATATACCACTTTCAAAGTCATATGAGAATGTAATAGAGACTCAGATGTAAAACTATAATTAGCAGAAGCATACATGCGGGAAAGGTCTAGGCAATTAATTTTTGGCAATAACCCCCCAAATATAGACAACGAAAGTAGTAGACTCCCAAGATTACTTCAAACTAAAAACCATCTATGCAACAAATGAAGCAGTCAACACTGTGAAGAAACATGATAGAGAAGAGGAGGCAATATTTGCAAAAAAAGGTTAATCTTGAAAACATGTAAGGAATTTGAGCAACTCAATAGCTAGAAGATAACCTGACTTCAAGATGGACAAGGACCCCGAATATACATTCTTGAAGAGACGACAGTAGCGAAAAAGTACATGAAAAAATATCTATCAGCATACATTTGCTGTTGGAGTAAGGCAATTCCAGCCAATGGACAAGGATACCATCCCAACCCCAGTAGAACCCTTAGTTGGGATCCCAAAGGGAAGGAACTGAAAGCGAACTATCACCTAGGTAAGTGTTGAGTTCATAAGCAGTCAATAATTGATGGCTGAGGAAAGCATTCAGCGTTGGGAGGTAAAACAAGTGCCCGTGGATGAACCAGGTCAAACCAGAAATAGCTCCCCAGATTTCCAGCTGCAGGGCCAGTTGGCACATGCAACAGCCATGCAAATATACCAAGTGTTGCTGTAGTGAAGCCCAGAACAATGAACGTGTCAAACAGAACAAACACGTAACAGGGAAACCCACAGCCTGATGGTGGGTGGACATGGAGCATCAGCAAATGTGCATGAATTATCACACATACGTTATCATATGGTTATATCAGTGCACAAGACAAATGAGGTCTCCAACTTGCCCAAGGAGGAAGGAGTAAAAGACACAATTTCTAATGAAAACTGTAAAATCAGAGAGGAGGACACCCTGCCCCATTTCTAACTTTTCTGGTAACTCAAGGGCATCCACAAAACTATCAGATTCCTCTTCATAAAGTATGGGGTTCCATTGAAAACTCCCAAGACCCTCAACGGAACAGCAGCTGCTGAGGTGATAGCTATAGAAAATGGACTGGCTCAGTCAGGCAGCACAGAGAAGCATGTCTATCATTATGATTGCTTCCTATTTATAGCCTAGCCTCTGGGGAGGGTTTTGATCAGGACGGCCAGAAAGGGTCAATCAGTTCATTCCAACCAGATTTGGTGATTTGACCACTTGTGGTTTGAGCATTAGGCTGAAGTTACTCTACAAAGAGATCACCCCCCTTCTTCTACTCAGACAGAGCCTCTGTCAGAAATTGACAGAAAAGATGTTTGGTCAGCAGGGTCAGTAGCCACTGGACAGAGCTGCATGTTTGCAATTTTGTAGGCTTTGCCATAGAGACTCTAGGCAGTCAGACTAGATCAGAGTGGCAAGACCAAAGCAAACTGCCGCTTCACCCTTAGCAAGATGGCATCATGCCCCAGCCTCTGGCCCAAGTTCCCCAGCACTCAGAGGCTGTGCATGCTTCAGAAATCACTTTCTAAGTGGGGGGACATGGGCAATGAGAGATGATACACCTTAGACCTGCTGTCTCCTTCTTTGCATGTTGATACCAGTTGGTCAGGCAGTGCCAATGTATTCTGAAACTTTTGCTGCCTTAAAAGGGGAGCGGGGACAAAGGGGCAAAGGGGGAGGAGCATACGATGACAGTGAGGGTAAAAGCTCTGCAGAGCTATGTGCTCTCAAGGCCCGGAGACACACGCTCTGCTGTGTCTGCTGTGTGTCCAGGGCCTCTATTATAATAACCACTAACTTCTATTAACAAAAGCAGATTCCTGTCCAGGAGGAGTAGTGAGCAACTCTGAAAAGGAGACCGATATCTGCTTTCACTCTTCTCTCCTTTTCCCTAATGCTTTGATTTCGGCTTTCCCCTGCCAGGTTAGGACCGGAGCCATTCATTCACTGAGCAAAGAACCGCAGAAGAGACACCTCAAGAGTGTTAATAAGTCACAGGACCACTGCATCTCCTTTTAGACAATATGTGAAATTCTCCATTTATCCAGTCTCACGGTGACTGGAGAGGCAGGCCCGCTCTTAAGCATGACGCACGGAAGGAAGGGCCAGAGGCTGACACACTGAAGCCGAACTGGAAAGGAACACATCCGTAGCCGCTGTCCCTCCAGTGCCACTACAGCATCTGCTCCCCATTCCGGGGATGGCGTTCCCTGCCATGAACGTTGCTCCTGACATCCATGTGGACGTCTGCCACGTGCCAGTCCTTGGCTGGGGACCAGGAAGCATTCTTAGCATGTCAACATCTTGGTAACATTGTCAGCAATTTGTGACTCACTACATGTGACTACGCCACAACTTTTCCCGGCTGACCCACCTCCCAGGGCTGCAAATGTGGTGGGAGAGGAGGGGTGAGAAATGCACAGCCTCGAAGCCTGAAGTTGCAGAGGACACGATCTGAGTGCGGGGAAAGGTCGAACAGCCTGATGACTATCGTTGAGGATGATTGACTGGAATGAGGTAGGATATTTAGCAGGAAGAGGAAGAAAACAGTACAAACAATGAACAGGAAAAGAGAGTGAGTTATTTCTTCATAAGCATCACGACAATTGAGATTAGGCAACGTCTTCATCTTTTCAGAAGACAGACAACCTAGCAATGCTGCTGTTATGTGTTTATCCGGGGACTTGGGTGTGGCACGGCTGTTGCTCAGTTTCCCCCAATATTCACCTGGATCACTGCAGATTACGGCCCCACCCAGTGTCATTTTCACCCCCAAGATCTTTTCTGATCGCCAGATCCACTCATCATCCACATCTTTTGCAATGTTTTTCTAAACTCAGAAGCACAGATTTGCAAATTATGATCTAATCATCTGCCATACTTACCACTACTTCCCAGTAATACGGAGCAAACTTCACATATGGAGATATGCTTCATAAAGATGAGCTCATGACCTACTAGATGAATGAACAAATGCACAGAGAATCTTCACCAGATTGTGTCGGGAATACAGCATCCCTACTCAGAGGCTTATTAGCAATTCTATGAAAACACCTATGAAGTATTTTATACATATTTGAAACAAGTATTAAAAAATCATATTCTCTCTCAGTCCCAAACCCAACGCTGAAGGTATAAGGAGAGAAATCTAATTATGGTGCCTGTGTTGCTGTTGCTATTGTTGTCAGTGGCCTGGGGGCAGTCAAGAGGGTTTTTGTGGGGATTTAATTATTTCTTTCACTATTTGCAGTAGAAGTACTGAGTGGCATGGTCTGTGGAGCATCAGGCAGTCCTGACTGTCTCCTAGACGGGAGAGGTAACTGTGGGTGGCTGATAACTCATCCAACCCCAATCCCTACCCAAGGACCCACAGAGGCACCTTCTCCAACACAAACAGCAACGCACTCCAGTTCAGGTTCACCCCCAACTGCTGAGCTGGGACTCATCAAGTCCCTTTATCTTAAAAAAATCAGAAACTGGCTCCTCACTGATTATGGATTCAACACCAAACCCAGAAAGATAATGACTCCCTCGTACTGCCAAAGATTCTCCCGCTTCAGCTCTCCGCCCTACAAGAGATGCAGGAACAGGCACACATGGCGGCGCCCGCTGGGCAGTGCAAGCGTCTAGTGCAGGGCCAGGTGCCCCAGCGGCTTTCAGCATATAGAACAGATTAAAAGGGCAAACATCCAGCCATATGATCAAATCAGCAATACCTGTGCTACAGGGAACACAACCACAGTTCTTTATCCTGTTCCTGTCATGTCTCGGGGAGGTACAACATACCTGCTCATAGCCACTGTAACCTGGAATGGTTCAAGAATAGTCATAGAAAAAATAAAACCTGAGACTCTGCAAGGTGTGTGTGAAGGGGCCAGGTCAGCTCCCTCCATGTGATGATGTTTTGTTTAAGAGTAAGGGTATACCTATTGATCCTTCTTGCCTAAGATCAAATTCTTTAAGGAGAAAGCCGAGAGATGAAGAAACTAAGTACTTGCCAAATGAAGAAAGGTGGAACTTTGGGACTCGTGTGTCTCGTTATCAAATCCTCCGGGGACCTCCTGCCTTGTCATGAGACTCATCTCAGGTGGAAGGGCAAGAGGAGAGGGGAGGTTTAACCTTTATTAAAGGAAGTAACAATGCAGAAGGTCTTCAGCTAAATGACTCATTTAGCCCCAAATTCAAGCCTAAGTTTTTTATATTGGTTCAATTTGTTCCTTCATTTGCTGAACAAACACTGCCAACTGCGCTGATGACGCTTAACCAGACCACATTCGCCTTCTCATTATCCATTAGTTTGGCTTTATTTTCTGTGCAGGGGTAATTCCCAGCCAACAGCTTGAAGCTTAAAAATGGAGTCTAGCTTTGGTCTCAGACAGCTTCCAGGCCAGATTTATTTCTTCTCTCCTAACAAAGATGACCCAGAAAACTTTTATTTAGACTTTATATAGGTCAAGGTGTACAGGTCCTTGGCATCATGTCCAGCAAACTCTATGGGTTGAACAACTGATCTCAAAGAGTGGGCACACTCCTACACTGTCCTATCCTGTCTTTTTCTAGGAAGTTCTCTCCCCTAAGCAGCACCCTCTGTCAGAAAACTCCACCCATAAATGGTGATGTGAAAGGCGCCAAACAGAAACGGTTCTTTACTCTCATGTTCACAATCTTTTCCTATAAAGGGGCATGTTGACCGAGGTTTCTGTACTGCTTGGCTGCTGTTCAGTCCCAAAGAAATCAGACAGAGGCCTATATTAATTATAAACTGATTGGCCTAGTAGCTCAGGCTTCTTCTTAACTCTTATAACTTACATTAGTCCATAATTCTTGTCTGAATTAGCCACATGACTTGGTACCTTTTTCAGTGACTTGGTCACATCTTGCTTCCTCTGTGTCCGGCTTCCTCTCTCTCTGGGTCATGACTGCAGACTCAAAGTTCCTCTTCCCAGAATTCTCATTGCCATGCCTCTACTTCCTGCCTGGTCACTGTCGCCCCACCTATACTTCCTGCCTGGCTACTGGCCAACCAGCATTTTATTAAAAATAATACAAATGACAGGATAAAAGACCATTGTCCCACAGTTGGGGCAGAGATTAAACCCTTCAGACTTGTGGTCCATTGGGCTCAGGGCCAAGCTACCTACCTGTCACTGAGACAAGAGAGCAATGACAGTAAAGACACAGAAATGAGTGGGTAAGGCTGTGCCCCAAGACAAGTTTACATAGATAAATGGATGTAAGTGAACCTGGCCAAAGGCTGTAGTTTGCCGCCTACAGTTACTGATTTTGCTTTACTTTAATGAAAGATTTTTCACAACAGCTCAGAACTGGTAAACTCTGGGCCACTGAGACTTGTCCTCAGGATGTGTTGACATAAACTGACTGGGATCCAAACCCATGTAAGGTCAAAGCACTGAAGGGCTTTTCACATACCTGGCATTATTTACCAGGAAGAAAACGCAAAGACTTCAAAGGGCACATTAGACAAATGCTGAAAAAAAAAATCTTTATATCCACATATCCCTCACCCAAGAAGCAGAGAACATGCCCACCATCCTGTGGCATTCCTCTGTGTACCCCGTGAACTCCAGACACCTATCACTGTGGCTTAGATTGTTTGTGAGCCTCCAATAACCCAGGTTGGCCTCCAATTCTGTGTAGCCAAAAAAAGACCTTGAACTCCCAATCCTCCCATCTCCACTTCCCTAATGCAAGGATTACAAGCACGTACCGTCACACCAGTTCATGCCCTTCTGTGAAAGAAACCGAGAGCCTCATGCACGGTTAAGCAAGCACTCTAGCAATTAGCTACACTCCCCACCCACCACAGCTCAGCTTAACTTATTATGGGATGCGCCAAAATGGAATCGCATGCAGCAGATTCTAAGGCATTGTGTCTTCTGCTCAGTTGACTACATTTGTAGTCCAGCCATGTGCTTCTGGAGCTCTGAGCACCCATTTCTTTTGATTGCGATGCTCCACACTTATTCCGCCATCTATCTCTACCTCTTCACAACAGGGGTGCATCGCCCCTGATCCATAAAAAATCATTTCAAGCCCCAAAGAGAAGAAATACCTGAAGAAGTAACTAAATTGAAAACACATCCAAACATCTGCATGCCATTCAAACTTCTATACGATCCAAGTTAATCCCCCACACTATCTACACACACACACACACACACACACACACACCAAAATGCCCATCTTGGCTCAGAGAGAAATGTGCAGCACAGTGCCACTAATAAATAATTCCTGTGTCTCTAGAATCCCAAGTAGGCTGCCCTGGCAAACCCTCTAGAGTCCATGAATGTGTTTCGCCCAAGCTTTTCACAAGCCACGTGATGGACAGGCCTGTGGCGTTTCCTTTGCGAACACTGGACAGCCAGGCTGGGCTGCATAATTAACACCCATGGTTATTTCTCAATGCTTGCACCTGCCTCTCTTAATTTAATTATCTCTCCATTTCTACAATTCACTGCACACTGGTGATGGCTCCACCTGGCCATCCTTGCCCCGAATCTCCACTTGCCTGCAGGACTTTTCATCCAGAAATAATTAGGAACACAGGGTCCTCTGTCTTGTGGCCAACTGAGCCCTGAACACTCCTGGACCAAGGGGGAAGTTTTATCTCCAACAAACGGAGTCAGCTCGCCGCGGTGTTAAAGGGGTAGGATTGACATCCAAGTATTTCTGCCTTGCTAAGAGCTACCAAAGAAAAAGTGGCAGTGACCTTTCAGAACGCTTGGAACACACTAGCTCTGGGAAGATCCTTTTCCCTTGGCTTGCTCATGGTAGAGAGGAAAATGACTTGGAATTTGCCTCCCATTAAACCTACTGCAACAAGCTGCCATGAATGTCCACTGTGAGGACACCTGGGGAGCAAAGCAGAGGGCAATCTGGAGAAGACTCTGGGGTCTCGCTGATAGGACTCAGTTGGTCCTTGCAGCTAGTCTTTATGTTTTAATAATATTCACCAGAACTCTAACCAAGGGGCACTCTTGAAAGACAAAGAGTCCCCCATTTGACCTCTTTTTGATTTCTACTGAATCTGGCCACTTAGAGCCTAAAACTGTCCTCAAATTGGCAGTTTCAGTCACAGAGAATAGATTTACAAGCAAAACGATAAGCAATGTCCTCCATAAGGCTCCCTGACGCTTGCACATCCTATCATGGATACTTATATGAATGCACACACTCTTGAGCACTCGTGTCTGTCTGCATGTACCTACACACAACTGTATATACTCATTCTCATACTTCCACATTTGTGGGAGGGTAAAATGATGGGGGTTTGATGATCAGATCTAAATCAAGAAGGGCAGGTTGTATTCAACATCTTATCTTCATTTCAGTCTCTTTCCACATACTCAAAAGAGCTTTCTAGGCAACGGTAATAATTTCAGAGATCTGGCCCCTCATTTTACAGCCCTTCTTTGCTCACACGATAAATTATAGATCGCCTCAGCAAAGTGGAATAGGTCCTTGAAAACACTGGTGCTTTGCTGGGCTTCTGTGATCTTCAAGCATGTTCAGAAAAGGCAGAGTCCCACCCCATCGTGGCCACCCCAGTAGCCCCTCCCATATCCCATCAGTCAGAGGTCCAGCAAGGTGGCTGAGGATACATACAACCCCGATTCCTGGTTTGACATACCATTTCATTTCTAAGCCTCCACGAGGAGGTGGCCACACATACCTCCCATGATTTACAATGGCTGTCACAGGGCTTGACATGGTGCTGCCTCCCTGCACATACCAAGGCCATCTGCCAAACAAATGCAACAACAGCATAAACTCTGTAATCTATCTTGGTGTCATCTTCTTCCCAAGCCAGAAGTTCTGACGCTGGATATTCCCTTTGGTCTCTGCCCACCCTGCCTCTGTGTTAGGCAACTTCTCTTTATGGGAAAGAAGTGTAGCATCTGAGAGACTGGTTGGGAAGCTTACAAGGTTACTCCGGGACCTTCCGGTTTTCTTTCTCCAATACTTCACTGCACACACTTGCGCCCCAGGATTGATATGGGCTGTTCTCCCACTGGAACATGCTCTGTCCTTCCTTCACAGGGCCTGGATAAGAATATTCACCCTTAGCCAGGCGGTGGTGGCGCACACCTTTAATCCCAGCACTCGGGAGGCAGAGACAGGTGGATCTCTGTGAGTTCGAGACCAGCCTGGTCTACAAGAGCTAGTTCCAGGACAGGCTCCAAAACCACTGAGAAACCCTGTCTCGAAAAACCAAAAAAAAAAAAAAAAAAAAGAATATTCACCCTTAGAAGGAAAAAGCCACACTATGCAGCCCAAGAATCTGGAGTCTCAATGAGTTTTCCCAGTCACAGACCCAGAAAGCGTGTTTCAGTTCAGGGGACGACTTTGCAAGGTGAAGGCATGCCAACACAGAAGGCAAGGGAAGAGATCCGACAAAGCACGTGTCCCACAGTCATGGAGCACAATAGAAACAGGTTAACTTCTAGCCAAAAAACCTGGGGGAAATGCAAGACTGAAAGCCCCTTGTACCTCAAGCGTCATCTCACCCAAGGGGTCTATGTACATCTTTGCCCTTCTATCATGACATGGCTGCCTTGGGAAGCATTCACGCCGGCCATTTCTGGTTCACTACAAAGGCAGGCAAGAAACTTTTAACTGGTGTTAGTCTGAACACACCCCTATATAAGTATATTGACTCATATACTCGTATATTTGACTACTTGGTTCCCAGGTGGAAGAACTGTTTGGGAAGGACTAGGAGGTGTGACTTTGTTGGAGAGGTGTGTGTCACTGAGGATGGGCTTTGAGCTTTCACAAGTCCACACCATTCCCAGTTAGCGTGCGCTCTCTCTCTCTCTCTCTCTCTCTCTCTCTCTCTCTCTCTCTCTCTCTCTCTCTCTCTCTCTCTCTGCCTCCTATTGGCACGTAAGATGTAAGCTCTCAGTAACCTCCTTAGTACCATGCCTGCCTGCCTACTGCCAGGCTTCCTACCATGACGATCACGGAATTACTCTCTCAAACAGTAAGCACCCCCCCCAATAGACTCTTTCTTCATGATGTCTCTTCACAGCAATATAAAAGTAACTAAGACAGGTGGCCAGAGGAAGCCTTCAGACAAAGGACCGCGGCTTCCCTGAAGGGTGTGCTGATGGAAAGCAATGTCTTCTCATTGAACAGAGCGGCGACAGCCCTGTTTCTTACCTTCTGTAACACACCTATGTTCTCATCGAGAAAACAGTGCCAGCATACCTCCTCCATGAGGATGTGAACGGAATTAAGTCGGATGATATCATGAACCCACTGTGCAAATGAGAAAGTAAGGTAATCACGCTAACCGCTCTAACCTTCAGGGGAGCTGGGAGCCCACCAGGCGCTCAAAGGGAGAGTAAATGCAGACATTGGCCTTCTGCATCTTACAACATGCACAAAGGGGAGGCTCATTTGCCATTCAGGATTCCACTTGACAGAGAACAGAGTAAGCAGGTACTCAGCATAATCTTCAAAGAGCGAAGTGCCAGCTCACTGCTCAGCCTACTTTGTGAAGAGCTCAGGTGAATCCAACCTGCTTTGTCAGAGTACCGGCTCTGAGAAAAGGTGTCATCCCAAAAGCGTTATGTTTACTCACCTGTGACCAGACAGAAAAGGCACTTGAGCAGCATCCTGCACTTTCTCTCTCTCTCTCTCCCTCCCTCTCTCTCTCTCTCTCTCTCTCTCTCTCTCTCTCTCTCTCTCTCTCTCTCCCTCCCTCCCTCCTCTTCCTTCTCCTCCTCCTCCTCCTCCTCCTCCTCCTCCTCCTCCTCCTCCTCCTCCTCCTCCTCCTCCTCCTCCTCCTCCTCCTCCTCCTCCTCCTCCAGAGTGATATTTGAATCCTATCTTGGGGTAAGATAAACAGATACACGGGGCGATGTTGCTGGTTTCGAAGCATGAATGAGAGTCTTTGCTTTGCTCTCAGCCTACAGACTAAAAGTGTCACTGCATACTTCTTTAGAATGAGGTTTTGTGTGTGTGTGTGTGTGTGTGTGTGTGTGTGCAAAGTAGCTCACTGTGTAACTCAGGTTAGCACAGAACAAAAACCTGTATCGCCCAGGGCAAGAAATTATGCAGCCCAAAGTGGCCTTGAACTTGTGATTCTCTATAGCCAGGTATCATGATGGATAGCGTCTGAGACCCCTTCCTTATTGGGTCCTTAAGCAAAGACATTTTAGCATCAAAGTGTTCATATTTCCTTAGAAAAAAAGGTAAGAAAATCTAATTCCAATAGCTAAGCAACAACCCATCCAAGGAGATTCTAAAAGAAGCTATGACCAAGCCCAAGAGGGGTCTTGGATTTCTCGATAGACAATACTCCTAAGTACACCACCCTTACCACCTCACACAGCTTAATACTAGGTGTTAAATGACTCCAGCAGATACTTCTACATCCCGAAGTCCACTCTCTCCAAAAAAATTGGCACCTAAAAGTAGATAAAGCTTTTCTTCCACCTTATCATCCTCTTTATATCTGTCTAGACAATACCTCTCTAACCTGAGATACAGGGCCTGGAGATCTACAGGAAAACTTGAATGTTCTTAAATACTGTGCAAAATTTAAGTCCAAATTTAGAGTCACAACAATCAGTTTACTCATGAGACCCCTAAAAGTTGGGAACCACCAACCTAGTCTAAAACAATACCTAGGACAGATATTAAGATAGAAAGATCTGTTGTAGTGGCATAAGTGGTTTGCAGGTTGTTCTGGTAACTAAGAAATAAAAATATGAGAAAAAGATGAGCTTTTAAGTGTTATGTTTAAGAACTGCTACCCACAAGTTGGATGCTACTGTTTTACACGTATGAAATCTGTTGTTTAGAGTCAACACTTAAAAGTATCTTTAAAATCAAAGCTCATTTTACCCCAAAAGCATGATGATATAGTCATATTAATTTTAGCTTAAGAAGTAACTATGCACCCCCCAAAATAACTTATGTAAAACCATGCCCAGATGTCAGTATGAGCTTATTGAGTTTGGCACCCAATGAAGAACAGAAGGACAGTCCTGTAGAGAAGTGTGAGATGTCCCCAGAGCACCCAGGGGAGATGGAAGGGTAGCCCCTGGCATTCTGGGCACTGCTGGCAGCAGATCAGTCCACGTCCTTTCTGGACCACAGGATTTGGTCCTCATTGTTGCTGTCTTCTCTTGGGGGGGGGGGGTTGTATGTTATGTCACCATATGCTTTTGTTCTTCCAATGTAGAGGTCAGGTCTTCAAACTTGAAATGACTTCTCAAAGTCACGTGGAGAACTGGATGGGAACATATTGACCAAGAGTCCCTACCAGGACCCACTGGGGTCTGCCCAAATTCTCCTCTAGTAATTGGGAGTCCTTCATTTATTTCTCCCTTCCTCCTTTCCATCTTCTCACCCCCTCTTACTTATTTCATTCGTCTTCCATTGTCTGAACTTTTGACACCATAAGCCAACATGGTGCTTAATTTCTCACAGACTAGCAATACCCAGTCAACTTCCCAACCAGATGAAAGATGAGCTGGGCTTCCATAGGGTCCTGCCTTTGCAGAGGAGGTGGCACTGGGGCTGATGTTGGCCAGCAGGACCAGAACATTCCAGTAAAGGTCTGGTTTCCTTTGGGTCTGCCAAGGGAGAAACTGGGTCATATAAGTCAGAGTCTCCTGAGGAACAGAAACAAACCAAAACCAGGCCCGAAAAGCATCCTCATGAAAGGACGAAATGAGGTGAGGGCACAGAGCCAGCTTGCAGGCCCCCAAGCCCAGTGATCCAGAGATGCCAGAGTAACAGCCCCCAGAGATCACAAAACTTAAGGCATGCACATGTACCTGTACTGGTGCTACCCACGCCCACCCCTTACCATCCAGCCTAAGCATAGACCCTCTCTGTGTAGCTCATTTTCCTTGCGGTCTCATCCAGCCCCCGGCCGCCACAGGAAATGGTGAATCAGAAGAACTTTCCATAGACAGGCACAAATATTTGCCCTCTGATGCCATCTGATGAAGTCTCAACTTCTGCCCGCTGGAGTAATGAGATTTAGTGGTTATTCTTTGTCCTTGGCTTGGCCCTGAGCAGGTGGAGGGAAAGCTTTGCCTTGCATGTTTTTAAGGTTCTGTCTGGAATCGGCCCCACTTCCTGCTCTAACTGCCTCTTTGCCACCGAGGAGGTCAGTGGAGCTCAGGGAGCAAGCTCATTCCCAGGGTTCTCCCTCTAGCTGGATGAGATTCTTGGTTACAGAGGCTGGAAGCTTCTCCAAGCCTTGGTCATGTGATGTCTATGCTGCTTTGTTGCTCTGTTTTGTCATGCTTGCCCCATTTGGTTTAAAACACACACACACAAGAGAAAGGCATTCAGGACCCATATCATACAGCACTAGGAAGACAGAACTACGGCTTTATTCCCCACGGGCCTGCATCACCGCCACCACCACCTGTTTTCAGTTTTCGACTTTTCCTTAAGAACATCCCTCAGGTAGATGGCAGGGAGGACTCAGATGTGGCACCAGTGTGGGTGGCCTGAAACATTTCTGTCCTCTCCCTGTGCCTCAGGACGGTTCACTTGTTAACAACACTTCCTTCCTGTCTCCTCACAGCCTCACTCCTGTGTGGTGTCTTCCTCTGAGTTGGACGCACAGAAGAAATGACATGAAAGGGCTCAAGAACTTGGCCTGCATGGCTTGGACCTGCCCAGCAGGGACAGAAAAAGGGAGGGGGAAGACAAAGAAGGAAGGACAGAGGAGAATGCAGGAAAGTAGCAGCGGTGTTGGTGGTAGTCAAAGGTTTTCACCTATATGGGGGTATGGAGAAGATTTCATGGGGGCTCCCCTATCAATGGGTTATGGATGATGGGATTCATTGGTGATCAATGCAAGTCGCCTGGTTCGGCCCTACTCTTTTTCTCACAGCTAGTCAGACAATGCCTGTCCCTCCTGAGCATGTCTTTGAGTCTACGTAGACTGCTCCACACATCAGCGTGCATCTATCCCAAAGACATGCCTGGTGTACATTCCAGAATACTTATTTTCTGCCCAGGACTCTTGTCTCACTCCACTTGGCCCAGCACCAAAAGGGCAACATGTCAGAACCTGTTGGTGCATTGCTGCTGTTGCTCCTCCTCTGCCGTCGCCTTTCAGTGTTTGCCAGTCTTCCGCACTGGCATCTCTTAGCCCAGATGTGCAAAGAGCAGAAGAGCAAGGAATTGGCATCCTCATCCCACCGTGCAAAAGCTTTTGGCCAAGGACTAAAGGCAGTTGCCACAGTAACCACAGCCTGGCTCCTACCTCCTTGGAGAAATATGTATGAATGGATACATAGAGAGTCTCGTGGTCCTCTGCTGTGTGGGCGCTGGGAGCTGCGAACAGAACCCTGACCACCACCCAAAAAAGAGAGAGAGAGAGCCCCTTCTCTCCCTTAAAAGCAATAACATCCACAGACTGAAGACCACACCTCTAAGTCCAGTACCCCAAAAGCTATTGACTAAATGAATTCCCACAACAGTAGACTATGCCTTTCCCCACGTTTCCAGAATCTCTCAAAAGAGTTGTACCAGACTGTGGCCAAGTATCCCAATCATAAGTATGTAGGGGGAGCATTTCAGACTCAACCTAAAATAGCCTCTGCATTGTCATCTGCAAATAAAGGTCAGCATCACGTCTGCCTCAAGCGCCATGACCTTGCAAGATGTCAAGACCCTGGTGTTGGTTTGGTGTAAGATGCATGCTTCAATGCTCGAGCCTTGTGAGCCAAGGTCCAGCCTCATCTCACCAGAGTGAAATCCTGCTTCTGCTTCCCTGACCTGAACTCTCTTTACTTCCCAGACCTGATGTATTTGCATATCTTCCCCTCCTGCTGTGCTGGGCTAGTTGCAGGGATTCACTCCAACTAATTTGTAGGCCAAGGACTTACAATATCCTGGCATGGGAGTGTGATCTGAAAAACCACAAATAATTTCTCCAGATTTTGACAAGGCAGGAAGCTGACAGACAAGCCTTACAAGGAAACCCCTGTCAGTGGCTTGTCAGGTTCAGTCTCCCAGAGTTGTGGAGTTGCCTTCTTCTGAGAGCTGCTCCGATGTGACAGGGATATTCCTCAAGAGAAAATCTTTCCACAGAGGTTAAGAGTTCCCGGAAAGTCACCTTTAGGGTCACCCTTTGTTCCTCCCAGTCAACGGAAACGTCTCTCCCATCTGCTAGGTCTCAAATATGATACATTATATAATAATGTCAATCACAGCCACCAATCAATTGACAAATATTTATGAAGCTCCATGTGCCACTAAAGGAAAATAACACATAAAAGCAAATTAGTTTTAAAAAAGTAGTATGTACTGATGAGAGAATTCACTGAAACTGTGAAGTAGCCACTGTGGGAGATTTACACACCCACGCTAATGACTTACGCATTAAGCTATTTTGGAATCATTTTGGTACTTATTTTTATTCTGATTTAATTTTTTATTGAGGCATAATTTGCCTACAGGAAAACATGCAGCTTTCCAGTCTAAATTTAATGAAATTTGTCAAATGTGAATTTCTTTGTAAACCACAAGCCATAAAGCCGAAGAGCACTTCCCCACCCAGCTGGGTTCTTTGTGTCCCTTCCAGTCCGTCAGATACCATGCCCTTGAATGTCCAAACAGTTTAGTATATTTCCTAGGAACGCGGCCATTCCCTTCCATAACTAACACAAACTTGTCAAAACATGGAAATGAACACGGATAGCATTACTATTTATCTAATCTTCAGATCTTCCCCATTTTGCTCGTTAGGACACTAATGACTTTTATAGGAAAAATGATAACTTCTGGGTCAGGATTCCACCAGCCACATGCACTTAACTGTTTCATCACTTCCACTGCCCCATCGCCTCCTCAATTGCCCCATCGCCTCCTCAACTGCCCCATCACCTCCTCAACTGCCCCATCGCCCCCTCAACTGCCCCATTGCCCCCTCAACTGCCCCATCGCCTCCTCAACGGCCCCATCGCCCCCTCAACTGCCCCATCGCCTCCTCAACTGCCCCATCGCCTCCTCAACTGCCCCATCGCCTCCTCAACTGCCCCATCGCCTTTTCAACTGCCCCATCACCTCCTCAACTGCCCCATCGCCTCCTCAACTGCCCCATCGCCTCCTCAACTGTCCCATCGCCTCCTCAACTGCCCCACTATCTCCAATCCTGGCCAGTTCCTCAGCCTTGTGTTGTCTTTCACACCCTCCTCATTTTGGGAGATTACACACGAGAAATTTGTTTCAATGCCTCAATCTGGGCTTGCCTGATGACAGCCTGGGATTCTCAAGCTACACAAGTTAGGCAGAAGGGGCCAGGAGATGCCATGGCTATCCCAGGCGCATGGCTCACCCTTCATCAGACAGCACACTCCCATGTCTGCCTTCACTGAAAATGTCAACAACAAAATCTCACAAGGGGTGGGAGTGCGCCAGGCTGTGAAGCAACCATGTTTCCCTTTGTAATCATCAACTATTCTGTGGGATCCGCTTTGGGAATATGCTAATGTCCTGTTTACCAAGTTGTTAGCACTTGGTTTAGGATTCATTCACGGTGTTTGTCTGAAATAATTACACTTCTGCATTGCTCTATGATATGCTCTGATAAACATATCCTTAAGGGCTGAGGTGTAGATGGGTGGTAAGAGTGCTTGCTTAGTATGCATGAGATCCTGAGTTCACTTTCTAGCCCAGGAAGGAAGGAAGGAAGGAAGGAAGGAAGGAAGGAAGGAAGGAAGGAAGGAAGGAAGGAAGGAAGGAAGGAAGGAAGGAAGGAAGGAAGGAAGGGAAGGAGGAAAGGAGGGAAGGAAGGCAAGCAGGCTAGTTTAGCTTAGCTAATTTTTTTTGTTTTTTTCAAGACAGGTTTTTACTGTTTTTTTAAGGGCCTGTCCTGGAACTAGCTCTTGTAGACCAGGCTGGCCTCGAACTCACAGAAATCCTTCTGCCTCTGCCTCCCGAGTGCTGGGTAGTTAAGTTATCGTATAAGCATCAGAGACACTTACAGAAACCACATATAGATAATCCACATCTAGACACTTTGGATACATACACCCTCCCCCCCCAAAGATATACACATATATAATAGCTTAGGAGCAACAGGCTCATATATGTTGTATATATACACACATATATGTACATACACACATACACGTGCACACACTCGCAGATACACTATCCTAGGGCCATGATAAACAAAGTCACACAGGTTAAATCAATCACAATAAAAAACTATGCAACCAAGAGAGACAAAGTAAACATAAGACATATGTGGCTCCTTCCAGAGTACCATGGCATGCTGTTTTACAGTGACGTCTTTTGATAAACAGAAGGACCATGGTTTAAAAATAAGTTTGAAGTGGCAAATAAAGCCATTAGCAGTCATTTATGAGCACCGAGTGTTATGTTCTGTATATAACAATGTGCTACGCGTTCATACACCCGGCACTTCAGGTGTCCACATTGTCACACTGCAAACACGGGGGTGTGTTACACGATACATGGACGTGTGAGTGTGTCATGATGAAGATAAATGTCAGCCACAGGAATCTTTCAAATCCATTATAATCCTCTGGAACCACTGTCATTAGCAGCTTATCAACGACTGAGCTGTTATGTGATAGATACCCCTTGAACGTTGAGTGCTCCCAAAGTTCCATGGAAGTCTTGGTCCTTTAGGTGGTGCTATTGAGAAATGCATAATTGAAGGCCTTAAGATGGTCTTAGTGGATGGTCTTTAGGACATCGAGGGTGTGCCTCAAGGGAGACCTGGGATGGAAGGCTTTTCCACTTTTGCTTCCTGAGCATGAGGTGGCAGTTTGTTCGACCACATGCGCCCCGCCATTGCTATCCTCCATGCCTTCCAGAGGCCTCAAGCAATGGAACAGCCAGATAAGGGGCCCAAACCATAGTGCTGTGGAACAAAACCAATCTTCTTCCTCTTTCTCAAGAGTTGTGATGGACAGATAGAAAACTGACAAACACAGCTACACATGCTGTATCATCACGATGCCTGCTAAATGGTTAGTACTCAAATTCCATCGTTCTACTCACATTGTTCCATTCTTCTTTCTGTCCCCCATTCCTTCTAATGAAAATTCATAGATTCTGATTTTATTCTCCTGATTATAATCTGCAAGTGTCTTTTTTTTCTATATTAAAATTATCTCAGATTTGGCCAGTGACAATCACTTTAAATCAACTCATATGCCTTTTTGACATACCAGAACTATAAAATTCTCCCGGATCCTAAGGGACCATGGGTCTCATTTCTGATTCAGAATGGATTTAACTATTCTTGAGTGTCTGTCTTTAATTTAGACATCATTTCCTATGTCAATTTATGTTGGAGAAAATGGCTGCCATGGCTGTTTGTTACACCCAAAAATGTGAAGCCAACTGGGGCCCAGGGCTGTGGAGGGAGTGCAGATGGCTCCTATGAGAACCCAGGAAGGAAATTCAGTGCCAGAACCTCAGCTGGGTTCAGCAGATACTGTGGGAGGGACTACGAATCATGTAAACAGAGGGCCCTCAACAGGTTCCAGAGCCAGAATCAGGCAGAGAAAGTTTCAAGGGACTGAGACCCCATCAAGGGCCCAAGCCAAGAGGTATGATGGGAAGCCAAGATTGAAGGAAGAAAGATGTGGATGTAAGAACATAGAGGTGAGCCGGGCAGTGATGGCACACACCTTTAATCCCAGCACTCGGGAGGCAGAGGCAGGCGGATCTTTGTGAGTTTGAGGCCAGCCTGGTCTAGAAGAGCTAGTTCCAGGATAGGAACTTAAAAAAGCTACAGAGAAACCCTGTCTCGAAAAAAAAATCCAAAAGAAAAAAGAACATGGAGGTGGAGTGCCAGATCCCCAGGACGATCTTCTGACCTTGGTTTGATGTTCGTTTTTTGTTTGTTTGTTGTTTGTTTGTTTTTTACTTTGTCTGTCCTGTTTTTCATTCTGGCTACACCTTTCCCCATTCATCATCATCAGCTGGGGACTGTCCTGCACTGCTATATCAGCCATGATTGTTCTCAGGGTCAAAGCATCCCCAAATCCTTCTAACAAGTGTTGCTGACTTATTGTCACCATGGCATTAGGGCGTCTGTGTACACCCATTCATTCCTATTCCTAGGCTACACCCAAAAAATAATACCTGAAGACTATTTCTTCCTGTCATTTATTCCAATAATGCATGTCCCTATGCACATACACATATGAGCATCATTGGCTGGACTGAGCAGGTTACAGGTTGTATTTATACGTGGGTGATGTGGGAAGCCCTTCTGTGTATGTGTGGCTTTTATTGAATAATGACTAAAGCTGTTTCAGCCAATGGCTTAGCAGAGCAAAGCCAGGCAGGAAATCTGAACAGAGACATAGATCGAGAGTAGGCAGAGTCAGAGAGATGCCATGTAGCTGCCAAAGGAGAAAGATACTACCAGCAGAACATTTCCAGTAAGCCACAGCTTCATGGTGATACACAGATTAATAGAAATGGGTTAATTTAAGATATAAGAGATAGGCAGGAATACACCTAAGCTATTGGCCAAACAGTATTGTAATTAATAGAGTTTCTATGCAAATATTCGGGTCTGAGTGGTTGGGAAATGAAAGAACAATCTCTGTTTACATGTGTGTATGTATGTGTATGCATATGTGTGTGTGTGTGTGTGTGTGTGTGTGTGAGGGAAAGAGAGAGAGAGAGAGAGAGAGAGAGAGAGAGAGAAAGAGAGAGAGAGAGAGAGAGAGAAAGAGAAAAAGAGAAAGAGAGAGAGAGTTTATAACACTAGTAATTAAAGAAGTCACAAAGTCGAGATAGAGTTGGGGCCATGAGAAGTGTTGCAGAGGATGAGGGATGGGCAGGAACTATGTAAATACAGTCCTCAGATATCATTCTCAAAACTATAAATGTTAAAAAGACTGCACATTTTAGCTTCCAAATCCCATGTTTACATGTTCTATGGGTAAAAATGATGCTTCTCTTTGTACAGGGACTGGAGCGTGAGGCAGAAGGAACACAGGTTCAAAACCTATCTACTGAAGAACCATCTCAGGGTCAGTTTAGTCAACTTAGAAAGACTGCCTCAAGATAAAAAGTTTAAAAGGGGGTGCTACTGGGGGTAAAGCTCAATAGCAGAGCACTTGTCTGGAATGTGTGGGGCATTCGGCTTAATCCTTACACCACAACAACAAACAAACAAACAATGTACTGATGCGCCATTGAATCGCATAGAAAACACACACAGCAGACATCAACAGTGGCAATTAGCCAACCGTTGCCAGGGAACATTTCCAAATAGAACTGCTCTCTTAGATAAGCATGGCCCCCACACTAACTGAAAATGGTACCAGACACCACCTGAGATCTTCCAGCCTTTGTCTGGGACGATTAAAAAAAAATTTCCTGCCTCTCGTCTCATGATTCTGGTCAGCAAGGGCAACATCAGTTAGTTCTCTTTCCTTCTTTTGTCCCTTTCTCAAATGAGGGGTGGCTCAGCAGGGCGGGAAGACTGGACGAGGTTGTGAAGCTAACTGAAAGCCTGGGCATCTGCTCAGACACCGGCTCGCTCCACCCTCTCCTAGCCAAGGAAAGGCTCCGTTTCACTGGAGAGAAAACCTAAGGCCTCGATTTTCTCATTTGTCTAAGAAACAGTTGCTTTTTCTCCTCTCAGCCTCCAGGTTTAGAGCTGAGAAACAACCGCCCTTTAAGAAGCCAGTTTGCTCCCCAGACCTCTGACGCGTGGAATCATCAGGTCGCAAGGCTACAGGCTCAGTTCAGCTACGTTCATTTCCTTCCTCCCAGCTACCCAACATGGTAGACACTATAGATGTGACTATTTAAAGTAAATGCTGATTAAATAAGTTTCAAAATGTAGTCTTTTTGTCACACCATGTGTCAAATGTACAAGAGACAGAGTGACAATACAACTAAACGGGACAAAGAATCTACATGTCCCTGTAAGCGCTGTGTAACCAAAGGAGAGGAAGCCTGGGTCTGAGCCACCCAGTGAGTCCTCAGACTGTAGTTTCCATATGGCCATGGGTGGTAGTAAGCTCCCAGACATGCGCAGCTTTGAATGTGGGAGACTTTAACTCTTCCAACCACTAGACACCTGCCTTCTGAAGATGACACACTGTTCGTTTTTCAGCAAGGTAAAGCATGCTTCAACAGGGTGCTGCATCACTAGCCCCTACGCTAAACCTGGATTAGAGAAAGTCAATTGAAGTCTACCCAAACCCTCCAGAGCTAATACACCTGCTTCCTATTTTTCAAGTTTTCATGAACAGAGAAATCGGGGGGGGGGCGGGGGGAGGAGGGGGTTTATTCAGGGGATGTTTGATTATTGCAATTTTGTTTTGTTTTTAAGGACAGGAAAAAAAACTTCGGATAAGCATTAGATATTAAGAATAAATTGGGGGACAGAAGGGAGATGGGGGATTTGGAAGAGAAGAGAGGGATGAGGGGAAACAGAAGTTGGGTTATAAAAATAAATTAGTAAGTAAGATAAAAAATAGTAACGGAAACCTGTTGAAGAAATATACAAAAAATTAAATAAATAAATGGAGGAACCACGGGAGAATAAAAATTCTCCTAGGACCGTCTCTCTGTTTGAAAGTAATTCTCTTTGGAGATAATTACCGGCTCACTTACGCCATGGGCAGGAAGGATTGAATTCATCACAGTCGCTTTCCCTTCCAGAGATTAGAGTGACTTTCAGAGCAGTGCCTCGAAGATGAACTTGACATTCATCATAGGTACTGAAGACTGTGTGCCTCGAAAGAAGGTACCCTTTGCATTTTTGCTAGATCAAGCTCTTCAGCAATGGGGCAGGGGAATTAGGACCCCCGTTCTCCCCCTGACCACCAACCACTAAAGGAAAAAGCTGTGTCAAATAGTACTCTAACACTTGGAAACCTGAGACATATTTGAAAGTTAATCCCAGGGGGTGGGCAGGTAGGAAGATGGACTTCCTGTCCCAATAAAGCCCCTGCCAAACCCAGATGTTAGCAAGGGGAGAGCTATTTTTAAGGCCTGCAAAGTTTGAATTGGCTTAAACATAGTCCTAGCCTGGAGGCAAAGAGAAAAACCAGATAATAAACAATACCTGGACCCACGTGTCAGAGCAAAGTCAGGAAGGAAAAAAGAAAAAGCTGTGTTTTTACAAATCACTGTCCCAAACTAGAAAATGTATGCATGTTGTTATTGGACCCTGGCAGTGGAAGGGTGGAGGCCGTCATAGTGGCACCTCCCACCACCGGCAACTGCAAAAATAGCCCTGGAAGCAAACCCAAACTTCCACAGTTGCTTACTCTTATGTAAAGCATGAACTACAGCACTAGGGTACTGATCCATATCACCTAATTTACCAGCTGCGAGTGTCTCCATGACAGTGAAAAAGTTCTAAGTTACCACTCCAGCAGATCTTTGCCTTAGATAGCCCCCAGAGACCTCCCTTCGAGAAACCTGATTGCACCTGGCATCAAGTACAAAATGGGAAAGACTAAAGAAACGCCCAACCTTGAGGGCACGTCTTACCTGGCCATCTGTTTCTTTTCTGCATAAGTCAGTGTGGTTTTGCCACAGCTGGGGATTTGGACCAGGAGAGCTCCCGTGAGGGGCTTCAGAAGACTCAGCCTCCCACACTGCCTCCAGAATTCCCAATTTGGTAGGTCGGGGACGGGGCCTAAGAATCTACATTACCCTTGTACTCCTACAGGAAACTAATAATGGGGTCACTGGATCACCGGATCATTCTTTGAGGCCTTACCACTTGAACGACTCCCAGTGTTCCTAGAAGTTGGTCTGAAGGGAAGTCAAGTTGAAGTGATTAGCGGGACCAAATCTGTTCTTGGAGTCAAGCACACAGGCCTCTCAGGATGCCTCTGTCACCACCCAGCCCGGTGGTGCGGCTCCAGGATAAGCCACGCTGAGAGTGCCATTCTAAACACATAGTGTGCACTGCCCTCCCTCCCCCTGAGGTCTCCTCTCTGTGGTCTTCAGGGAGACTGTACATTGTGGCTTTGGTTAACTTGCAAGTTTGGTTGCTTGCTTTTTCCTTCTTTTCAGGTCTCAGCTGCTGCACACCCTTGCAGCTGCTGATTGGCAGGTTCTTGGCCCTGCAGGTAATGGCACGGCCCAAGGAAAACCAGGGTCTGGGTGAGTTTCCCAGGCCAGCCCTGGAAAGGCTGAGGCAACACATGGCTTAAAAGCAAACTGCCCCTGAGGAAACCTAGGACTATGTATGAATCCTGGGGACTGGTTATCATGCCAGAGATCTGTTCCCCATTAACTCTCGGACAAAAGCTGTTCAGGAGCCCATATCCCTATAGGCCAGAGGAGGCAGAGCCTTTACTGCACCTTAAGAGTTCCCCTAAGACTCTACTGGGTTCTCCCTAAAGGCAGAAACCATTTGCCTTCAAGTCTACCTGCCTAATCTCGAGTCTGTTTCCCCTACCGGACACTGAGCCTCATTATTCCAGAGAAAATGACATCTTCGAAACTGGACCCAATGGGCCCTCTCAAGTTACAAAATGACCCTTGAGTTGTTTTCATTCACCAAGAACTATTTTTCCTGGCATATATGTAACACACAAAGAAAAAAAAAACCTTTTGCTTTTTTTTTTTTTATAAAGCATCCAATACAAAACAAGCGATTGTTAAGGCTCCAAGCAGTCTGTTGTAATTCTCTAGCATGCTCTAAAAACAATAAGCCACATGAGGGTGTGTGTTCTTTGGCCTCAGCTTCTCTCCCGGGGTTGGCCCCAGTATACTTTGTTCCTTCCATGGGTTCTGACACGACACAAAGCATCCTGAATGGGCATCCCCAGCTAGACACATGCTGCCCGGACTCTCGGACTCTCCCCTTTGAATCAACAGAGCACCCAAAACTCAAAAAGCCAGTAAGATTCTCCAGCGAACTTCGCTTATCACTTCATACTGTAAATAAGACTTGTTTTCATTCCTGATGATGACCCTAAGAAGACGCTCAAGCCTTTACTAGAGCTGAGGTATTATGATTAGATATGATGCTATACATCTCCAGAGCCAGCACTCTGGAAGTAGAGGAAGGAGGAACGTAAGTTCAGTGCCAGTCTGAACACCACAGAGAGTCATTTTTACAAAGGAAAAATAAATAAAACCTTAGCTGTCTGGCATAAAGCTATCTAAATACTGTCAGGTCAAAGGCAAAGTCAATCTGGTAACTAATAAATATAGCTTGTCTCTGATGTGAGTAAGAAATTGTACAGTTTCCACCAAAGACAGAGAACAAAGGTAGTATGCTTGAAACGACACATGGACGTTTAAAAGGCTATTGCCAGTCTGTGTGACCCACTCCTGAGCCTGCATCTCCACCTTCTCGTTTGGATTTGGCTATAGGTGGAAAGGAAAGGGATGGTAACAAGCATCAGAGTGATGAGCCACAGAATGAAAATGGTGGGCCACCTAGAGACTCGGAGCCGGGGAGACTTCTGTGGGGGTTACTCTATGACCTCAGACTGATAGCAGTGTCTGCTCAAGTCTATCAGTTCCTTTGGGTGACATGTGTAAAGACCCCAAACACTTAACTGCTTTCACGATAGCCATACCAAGTTTGTTGAGAAATTTCTAGTTTTGTTTTTAGAGACAGGGGCTCACTGTGTAGCCTAGGCTGAATTCTTGATCTTCCTGCTTCAGCTTTCCTGAGTGCTTGGATGAAGGTGCACCTGGCTTAAGTACCATCCTTTCCACTTGCCGCTGGAAAGCAATGAGCTCAAACAAACTCAGGGTCTTTTTGGTTCCTTGCCCAGCAAGCAGTCAAGGCAGAATTCAAATTAAGATGACTCTAACTCAAAGATCCTTTCTCTGACCCCCTTAAAATGATACATAATATAAAAACGCCCTGGAAATGATGAAGCCACATGAAGGTTAAGGGGATATGTCTACCCACAAACCAGAAATGCTAATTAACATGACATTTCTACAAGGCTTCAGTTAAATGGGATTTTCCAGGTATATAAAGCTTACCTTTAATTAAGAATCAACTCCTTTTTTTAGTGCAGAGATTTTTTAATGGAAAATTTCCAAAAGTAATTATGCTTTCTCCCCCGTCTTAAATACACATGAACTAGAATTTAAGATTTCTAAAAATAGCTTCTGATATTAATGAGTATCAAGTATGAAAGTAAAGTACAACTGGAGAATAGTATTCGTCTGTGGCATTGGGAGTATGACTCCTAATGGCTTGACTTGCTGGTTTTCTCAGCCTACTATCTTTTCTAGCATATTTTACTAGAGTAATTTTCACATTTTTTCTAAGTTCTACCACCTCTTATATTTTACAACATTGTAAAATACTTGTTTTATCACATCTTTATGCATGTACCCATCAATAAGCCTATTATTTTAAAACACATTTAAAATTATATTACAGGGGCCATTGAGATGACTCAGACGGGAAGGGAGCCTGCTTTGACACTTTGATAATCGAGTTCCATCCTTGAAATCCAACTAAAAGGACCCCCAACTATAATACATAAAACTTGAATTATTACAGGCATAATCTACATACATCTCCTGAGTATTTCAGGACATACATCATTTGATATGATATCTGCTTGTGAAAATATAATTCAAACTACAGAATCAAATGCACAGATCTCAAGCATGCATTCACATGATGTGGCAAGTGTATTCTAAAGCCTTACCTACCCACTGACCAGGCTCTGGGAAGCCCCTGCCCTTTCCCGGTGGACACAGGCACACTCTCCAATAGACATAGCCTCACTCCCCAGTGGGCACAGCCACACTTCCCAGTGGACACAGCCACACTCCCTGGGATATTCACTTTCCAGCTTCTTTCACTATAGCCAGTCATGGCTTTATGTTACCTGCAGTTATTTTGTTAGGAATCATGGGGGGCAAGTTCAAAGCCACTTTGCCGAAAATACATGGGTATCAGGGTTGTCTTCAAAGGATTTAGAAGCATCTGAGAGCCAGCATTCTGATTTCTTTATAAGTTCAATGCTGTTGAATTATTACAATGTTGGGCCAGCTTTGCCATCTACCAAAGAGCAGAACCTTCTAAAAATTAGCATTTTAATAAAGATTTGAGGAACTAGATGAGTAAGCAAGATGAGGTCTCCCCCAATAAATCATGTGCTGTAATAAAGATATTTTCATGCTGCTATGTTGACATTTAGTTCAGATGTTGCAGCATGTCAAGATGGTTTTAGCTACTGAGGCATTGAGATTGTCACAAACGTGTTGAATGTGAACTTTGCATGCTGACACATTAGCATGTTGAGATGTTAAAACATCACAAGTTCAGGTGCTGATGCGACATCTGAGCTAACATGCTGAGCCATCCACACGGTGACATGATGAGACATCGTGTTCAGATGTTGATGTGACATCTGAACTTAAGTGCTGAGTCAGCCACATGGTGAGATGATGGGACATTGTGTTCAGGTGCTGATGTGACATCTGAGCTCAGGTGCTGAGCCATTCATATGTTCAGATAAATGTTCAGGTGCTAATGTGACATCTGAGCTTAGGTGCTGAGCCATTCACATGGTGAGATGATGGGACATTGTCAACCTGAAGCTCTGAGACATTCACAGGTGCTGAAGCATTCAGATTCAGATGTGGAGGTTGTTTTAATGTTGACTCATGAAGAGGTTCACATGTGTAGGTGTTTGGATCTTCTCACATATGTGCTGGACATTCAAATATTTTGGAAAAGACTCAAATTCTCACTCCTCCTTAGTATCTCTCAAATATTCTTCCACATCCCTTTCCATGAAGCAAACAATCATTAAATCCTTGGAGGCCTTTTTTTTGTGCATATAAACTCCTGGATCTCTGTTTGAGGTTTTCTTTGGTCCAGGATGGGGCTTGGCATCTACATGGAAATGCTGGGATATATATCCATCACCTTAGTTATGAATGGTCAGAGCCTGTGCCCTCACAGCCCTAATAAGCTGTGTTTGATCACCATCCTTAATAAGTCAATTAAACAAATAATAGTAAACCAAAAAAAAAGACATTAAATGTGGTCACATTGACAAGAGGTATAAAAAACGATTCAGTGACCCTTGCTCCCTACCAACTTCAATTTTGGGGTCCTAGCACAAAGTTTAGATTTAAGTATAGGGCCAGAGTTATGTGTGTTATATAACAGGGTCCATGATAAGGGGTATTAAGGGGTAGGCTCACCCATCATTAGCCTGACACTATCTGGGCTATTCTCTCCTGCAATTCCTAGAGACAAGCCCCTACTTCCAGACTCTGGCGCATGAAAGCTTTTGTCGTTTTCTTCTCCCAGTGATGTGGGATTCCCCTCTGTATGCTGTGAATGTGTTTTGTTAATGAATAAAGCTGCTTTGGTTCTATAGCAGGGCAGAATAGAGTAAGGCAGGGATTCCAAACAGAGATAAAGGAGAAAATAGGCGGAGTCAGGGAGAAGCCATGTAGCAACTGGAGGAAAAAGAAACCCATGTGCCAGTATCCCAGTAAACCATGAGCCTCAGGGCAAAATATAAAATAATAGAAATGGGTTAATTTAAGATGTAAGAGTTAGCTAGAAATAAGCTTAAGCTATTGGCCAAACAGTATTTTAATTAATAAACTTTCTGTGCAATTATTTCAGGTCTGGGCAGTCAGAAAACAAACAATCAGTCTCTGACTACAACCCAGCATGGGATTCCTGAGGGAATTTTAATTTCTTGGGGTCCACTGGTTCAATGGACAAAACCGAGGAACACAGTTGTCTTTTAGAATATCCTCATTTGGTCTGGCTCGACACTGACATTTGTGTTGGATCAGACACTGACAACAACAACAACATCATTTTCTCCCCTCAACTGTCACCTCTGAGGTTCCACAATCCTTGAGAGCCAGAACAGGCTGTGAAGGCCACATCTGTCTGGCCCATCTCCGACTCAGAGCAGAACCTGCCCTTAATAGATAGAGCCTATCTCCCTGCTCCTCTATGACCTGCCACACCATGCGGGCATTTGCAAAGTCTTGGTTATTAAAGAAAAATAAGGAGTATACTACGTAATACCTAGGCTGAAATTTTAACATAGAATCACGATGACTGCAGGAGCAGGATGGAGAACAGCTTTGCTGACTCGGCTGTGTTAGAGGGCCACATGTGTCACAGCTGGATTCCCTAGAGGTGGCTGACGAACAGAAAAGACTGTCATCACTAAAAGGTGCAGGAACTGACAACTACCAAACTCGGCATCAAAATAATTAGCATGGTCATTTGGTAAAAACAGTGTTTGAAGATGTAGCCAAGACTTGTCTTCTAGTGTACTTCTCTCACAGGCTCTCTGGAGCATCTACAAGGCTCTGCCCATTGCCAAAGCTTGAAGCAACAATCAGTGGCTATCATGACTTTACGACAAACGTTTGAACATTTTATGACACATTGTAGTATGACAGATGTCCCCAAAGAATACACATGTACATCAGTAATTCAAAATGTCATCGGCTCAACACCACATCTCACCTCTAAACATAACAATAAAGGAACCCACTAATCCCTCCACCAACTTCCTCTTTATTTACCGTACTGATAACCATATTTCAATAAAAATACCTTTTGGTGCCTGTGTGCTTAAAAGGATTTTTTTTACCACCCTGTTCAGGGATTTAGAGCCCCCGGAAATGGGGGACTGGTATTACTAAAGGACCAAATCAGTGCTACTGAAGGTCCCTGGAGGACCCCACAGCTCTGGGTCAGAGAAGCCAGAGGTGAGACTCAATCTGGATTCTGGAAAGAGGCACTTGTTTGTCTTAGCAGACACTGCTTGCAGAGCTCATAAGACGAGCTATTTTGGGGCATGCCCTCTCTGCTAGCTCGTCTATTCCCTGTCTTGTTTTATTGGATTTTAATCAGGAACTATCTTGTGAAATGGTCTGAACTAGTGGGTGGAGCCTCCCAACAGAGCAGAAAGTGAAGCGCATGACAGCAATCTCTGTTCACTCTTCATTCTGTGATGAGAACCACATGTGGCCATCTGACTCTGGCCATTTAGGATGCCCGACTCTGCCTGGGGTATAGGAAATGGGCTGTGATGATTGGTTTTGTCAACTCTACACACATTTAGACATATCGGGAAAGGGGATGTTAATTCAGGAATTGCCACCATCAGATTGTCCTGTGGACATATCTATGGGACATTTTCTTGACTCATGACCGATATGGGAGGATCTCTCTGCATGGTACCACCATGGCAGGCAGTCCTGGGTTGTATAAGAGAGCAAACTGAGCAAGCCGCAGGGAGCAAACAAGTAAGCAGTTTTCCTCCATGGTCTCTGCTTCAGTCCCTGCCTCCAGGTCCCTCCCTTGACTTCCTTTTACAAAGGACCGTAAGCTGTAATCTGAAAGAAACCCTTTCTCTCCCAGGTTACTTTTGGATGTGTAGTTTATCACAGCAACAGAAAGTCAAACTAGGACTTGGGAATCTGGCCAGGCCACAGTAGACCAAGACAGAAGAAAGACACAAACATTTTCAGTAAAAGGGAACCTCATTGGCAACCTCTAGACAACTTCCCCCTTCCCACAGGAAGAGGAGGCGGGCCTTCCTGCTCCACTTAGAGGGAGATCAGATAGTTTTGCACCCATAGAACAAGGCACCATCATCTGCCCAAGACGACAGGCTTGCAAGCACCTACACACATCTTTTCAAGACACCTACCACTCATTGACCTATTTCTGCAAAGCTGAAGCCATTCAGACAGCTCCGTGATGGAAACTTGACCGCTGACATAGGACTTTGGGCAAAGTAACACTATTGATCTATATTGTACAGTAATCCTAATTCAGTTCCTACAGTGATGTTGGAGCAAACTGTATGAAACATGGAAATAGAGAGGTCAGGTGACCTGGATTTAAATATATATTCATGTAAAAGTTTGTATTTTTTTTTGATATGAAAGCAAAAGAGTGGCTATTTGGGGGGGAAGAAGGAAAAAGGGTGATGGGATGAATCTGAGCAAAGTAAACAATACACACGTATGCAAATATTCCAATGAAACCCATTACTTTTACCTACTGACTTAAAAAAGAATTCAAATGAAAGTTTGGGCTAGGGACTGGCACACAGTCTCTTGTCTCTTGTCATTGCCCTGCCTTTGAGGCTAAAATGTAGCTTGTGCAGAAATATTGTTGAATAAATAAACAGTAATGAGAAAAAGAATCCATTTTTAAAGAATCTATTCTCATTACTTTCATCGTTATCAGTCATTTCTTTCGTGAAAAAAGTAACCGAAGCACCAAATGATCAGACAGCTGTTTATATGTCCCTCATTTACTGACTGTGTGCTACGGGCTATGTATGTTTGTAGGTTTGCTTCCTATACAATGGACTACAGCCATTGTATAGTTTCCATTTTACACCCCCCGCCCCACACCAACACTCCCCCGTAACTACAGATTTGATTGGCCTTGGTGGTTTAGCTTTCTTACAAATGGACCTATCACATGGGATGCATTCATTTGTGTCTAGTTTCATTCAGCATGGTGTTTTCTGAGATCCTTTGTGTTTCAGTGGTTCACTGACGTATAATATTCCATTGCAAAGACACATCCTTATTTGTTCATTCATTTGCCAGTTTATGAACTTTTGGGTTTTTCTAGATTGAGAATGATATGAATAAAACTCATAAGCATATTCATACACATACCTTTAATTTTTAAATTTAGTTTTTATTGGAGACAAATATTGGCTATGTGACATGGTTTGGCTTCAAATTCCTAGGCTGAAGGTATCTTCCTGGCTCAGGCTCCCAAGTAACTAGGGCTTCAGGCACATCCCCACACATCAGGCTCATGTGCATACTGTTTTGGGACTCTATCTTTTCATCTTTCCTGGATTAATTCCCACAGAGGCAGAATAGGTGAACCACATGGTAAGTGTAAGATTATCTCATAAGAAAAGACTAAACTGTTCCCTGAAGTGACTTCTTCATGCTTTATGTTCCCATTTACAAGACATTCCAGTTGCTCCACGTATTTGCCAACACTTGGTATTGTCAGCTTTTACATCTGAGTCATTCTTGTAAGCATACGGTAGCATCTCGGGGCATTTTTGATTTTCATTTTCCAATGGCTACTGATAAGATGTCAAGCATCCCCGACAAGATTACTGCATGGTGAATTTTTTATGGGGCTTGTTAATGAGATAAAGCCTCCCACACAGAGAAGGAACCCAATCTTAGCTCTTATTTCCATTTTGTCATCTTTGTAGCCAAGCAGTATTTAAGTTCTTTATACACAAGAATTATGTTTTTATATCCCTGGCATAGTATCTGACACATGGAAGGAGTTCAACTGAACTCTGCTGGGGAAAAAAGTGAACAAATTCTAGTTAATTGTGGAATATAATTTAATGACATTCTTGGGTCCTATTGAAGAGTGCTGAGCTGTAGGCTTCTCTACAGTGATTGGCTCCAGACTGATCATTTTTTAAATTGCTGTAATTAAATTGTCTCTTTTTTCCACTTCAGATCTCCAATTTCCCCAGTCTGTAGATGACCTACCTTTCAAACGGGCAATCTCAATTGATTATGAGCTTGTTCATAAACTGACAACTGAAAAAATAAAGCAAATGAGTCTGAGTTGGGGCCTTAAGGATTCTGATACATATCTTTCTCTCCAGGCTGGTGATTAACAGGTTGAAACAGGAGTATGTGAACCAATAAGGCAATTTGGTCAAAGCTGTGGGCAAAGAAACAAGAAAGTAGGATCTAGGTTCAAATCCAGAGTCTTCTGCTTAGTACTCCTCAAATTTAGGAAACAACTGGATCTCATTAAGGTTCAGATTCCTCGCTGGAAAACCAGGGAACTGGTGGTAGAGAGCTTGTCTGGCCTAAACAGGCCCTATTCCAGCCCCCGGAGCCTGCCTCCCATCTCTTACCAGATGGTACCACCATCTCCCAGTTGTTGGGCAATGAGACTGAAGTTCAAACAATCTATGCAAAATTGTCCTTCTTCAGGAGAGCCTCCAGAAGGCTGTACCTCTTCCCCACTTCCAAGAGAGCTCCCTGCTGATTAAGAGATGTGTTGGTTGACTCCTTCACTCCTAAGGGAGAATCTAGGTGTAGCTTTAGCTATAAAGTCAATCCTGTCTACAACAAATCAGGCCAAAGCTGACTCCCATACCCATCTTTGTTTCCATCCCAGCTCAACACTGTATCCCTCCCTCTCTTATAGGTCTTTCTTGAGTTCTGTCCCCAACAAAACACATGCCATGAATCACTGCCACGGAGTTTACAACTGGCAATCTCACTTAAGACACCCCAGGATATCTGAGACACCATTTCTTTTATGATTCATTGATGATAATGAGGATAATATTTTTTGAAGTCATGCTTGCTGACTTCAGGAGTTGCAGAGGATCAAAGCTACAATAAAATGTCATACTTTCTGTGCTTTTTGAAACCCATGGAATCTACGGCTAGTATTATATTCAGTCTACCTTAAACCAATCGCCTGGGCAAAGTGAAATAAATGAGCCATCAAATGGGAGGCACCTCCTGAAACCTTGGGGAGGCACATAAAGGGACCCACAAAGACAAATCTCCAGTCTATATGTTTGTGATGTAAAAAGAGTTGGAAAATATTCCAGGGAAGAAATTTCACAGAATGTGAGGGCAGCAAAAATTAGTTGCATGGTTTTCATTGCTGTGAGGAGACACCACAACCGCTACAACTCTTATAAAGAAAACCTTTAACTGAGGTGGCAGCTTACAGTTTCAGAGGTTCAGTCCAATATCATCATTACAGGGAGCATGGCTGTGGCATGCAGACAGACATGTGCTGGACGAGTAGCTGAGAATTCTACGTCTTACAGGCACCAGGAAGTGGTGAGAGAGTCACACTGAGTAAAGCTGAAGCAAAGAAGACAGCAATGCGCACCCGAGCAGTGACATACTTCATCCAACAAGGCCACACCTCCTAACAGGGCCACTCCCTATGAGATTATGGGGCCAATTAAATTCAAACTACCACAGTTACTATTTTCTTGGTCACAGAGATGGGGGCTGACAGCAAGCTTAATGCCGAGCTTTGGTTGGAGAGCAGACACTAAAGAAGTTATCTGAGCTTACTGATCTCCAGCAGTGTGAGGACAAGACAACAAAGGGAGCTGAAGAAGTTCACAGATGAGGTGATTTACCATCTCCACGGGTTGGCTAGGATTATGTTTTAACCAATTCTATGGTGATGAGATGGAAGAATTATCAAGACTGGATTTCCACTTGGGAAAGTTGATATGAGACGGGAAGATGATCCCATACATGGTGTCTGAAATGACTAAAAGATCCAAAGGATAAAGGCACCTAAAGGATGGGACTGACAGAAAACCAGGGGGAGATGTAGGATTACACAGTACAGGATTAGGTTTCTGAGAAAGACTGAGCTGATCCAAGAGAGGATCTATCTTCTTATCTATCTTCTCATCTATACCCCCAAGAGATTCAGTGGGCATCATTCCTGAACTAGGACTGTTGAGGACCACAAATATCAAGGAATTCAAGAGAGGGAAACACCAATGACTAATGGATTTATCCTGGGTCATGGGGAACCCCAATAGCACTAATGTATATAAAAACCATAAGAGGAGATGAAAGCCAGAATCCTATCTGGACATATTCTTAAAGGTCCAGATTAAATTGTCATCAGGATCAGGAAGAGAGGGGAATGAAAAAAACAGACTTGTGATTCCACACTTCCTTACAATTTTCCCAACTGAACTAAAATATTGCAAACTGATTCAAATGCCATGGGAATTAAAGAACCCTCCTACCAGAATCTAAGTGATTCTGAGCCAATCATTTAATTCATTCTTGAAACACATAGCAAATGAAAGGACCAGCATGCCAAGCATCTGTCTCAATTGATGTGTCCCCAATCCAGCCAGTTTACACCAGATGAAAACTAATGTCCATCAACTAGCAATGTCTACTGGGGGCTCAAGGATGTGCTGTAGTTGGCTATTGCTGCCTGGAAAGATAACGGATATGAGATGGCCGTGCACTAGTCACACATTTGCTCTGTTCTGTGTAGAAACGTCTGGTAAGTACACATACTAATAGTTAAGCCAAATTATATAAGTATGTATTTTAAAAGTTAATATTTTCTAAACGCACTACTACAAATAATAATAAAGAGAGAAACAAAGAAGAAGAATGCAAAAAGAAGACAGGAGATATAAGGAAGAATAAAGTATTTAGAGAGAATTAAACTGAAAATTTATTTTACAAAGTAATTGGTATCTTCCCAAAAAAATCCATTTTAAACAAGTGCTCTTTTTTTATTAGCTACAGAACAAATGAAATTTCACATTAAAACAGTTATTTCCCACTTTTCATTTATAGCCCCCAGATATGAATTCATTCCTCACAAAGAGCATAGCTGGAACTCTCAATAACCCCTGGCTTAAGAGAGAGCTACAGCAGCTAAGAACCTCCCTGCACTGTTCTCTGCATGGCTCCTGGATACCTCAAAAAAGGTCTACAGCTCTCGAGGCCTTTTCTCCACCCTCCTGTGTCTGCACTTGGACATGGCATTTACCAGGATTAGCCTTGTGACACGCACAAGACAATCATTGCAGCTAAGTGCAGAGAGACTTGTGCCACACAGTGACAAACTATGTAGACAAAACACTGGCTATGCAAGATCAAAGGGTGATAAAACTAAAGGAGCCAGGACATCAGAAATGAAGATTGTCTGATTGTCATTCAATCTATATTTGTGTTCCCTAAAAACAGGACTTAGCGACTTAAGGCAAGTGACTACCTGAGATCGGGAGGATTGTAATAGGAAAGGTGGGATGGGACAAGGAAACCCACAAAGGGTAAGCCCCAACCCAGTTACTACCGCGGGCAATGGAGCTCAGCTGAGAAGTCTAGGAAGTCAAAAGAGGCATGCACATTTACAGCCAGGCCACCCAGAGGGCATCTCCATACTTGATGGGGGAGTGTCATATATCAATCTGTTGATTTCCTTGGTTAAGCAATAAAGAAACTGCTAGGCCCATTGGATAGGCCCACCCTTAGGTGGGTGGAGTAAACAGAAGGGAAGGCTGGGAGGAAGAGGAAGTGAGGTCAGACTCCACAGCTCTCCTCTCCGGAGCAGACACTTCAGAGAGACGCCATGCTACCTGCTCCAGGGAAGACGCACGCTATGAAGCTCCAACCCAGGATGGACTTAGGCTAGAATCTTCCCGGTAAGCGCACCTAGGGGCGCTACACAGATGATTAGAAATGGGCTAAATTAATATGTGAGAATTAGCCAGTAAGGGCTAGAGCTAAGGGCCAAAGCAGTGTTTAAATGAATACAGTGTCCGTGTAATTATTTCGGGGCATAAGCTAGCCGGGCAGGGCAGGCGGCTGGGGTGTTTGGGGACGCAGCCCAGCCGCCGCTCCCCTTATTACTACAAATGACGCCCAGACGTGTGGCTAACTAAACCCACTTAAAAAACCTGAGAAGGCTTAAAAATAATGGAGAGAGAGTTTAACACAGATTTTTGCTGTTTGTTGGTGGCGTGCTGTAGAGAGATTTCCTGATTCGGCAACAGCAGCAGAAAAAACGCTGTGTCATTTTTAGCGTGGCTTCCTGGGGCTGTGCCGCCAGTGCAAACTCTGGCTTTATGTTTGTGTTCCCGCTTGGGATCGGAAGGAGAGTGCTCTGAGACCTTGATGATGACTCAGAGCTCCCCGCCTGCTCCTGGGCAGAAGGCAGAATCAGGCTTAGGCAGGCGGAAGAGCATGGCGGATTCCTGCCGCCATACAGGGACGTGTTTTCAGACTGCGCAGTGCTCAGCGTGTCAGATTTGGATGTTACTTGGATGAAAAGAATTTCTGTGCTGCACGCTCAGTTTCAGAATTAAAGTGCTGAGTGCCGCTCCTACCTGGTAGCCCCAGAGCTAGCACAAAATGGTACGTCCTCCATTTTGAAATTTTCCTGACTCAGCTTCAGCTGCAAATCCCTGAAGCTCATTAAGAGGTCCTGCCACGAAACACTTAAATGGTGTTGACGAAAAGCTGAACACATGCTTTTCGGTTTTCAGCCATAGCAGGAAAAAAGCTGCGCGTTTAAAAATGCCGGCTTTCTGGGCCATCCTGCCAGGGCAAACTCTGACTGTTTGAGGCAGGAGGGCCGGCTACAGAGAGAGGACTTGAGTGTTGTCTGTTGTAGTTCGCTGGCTGGCAGGGACCTTGAAATGCTATAAACGTGGCTACAGCCAGTACCTCCGCCACGAGGCTGGAAAGTTAAGGAATGGACTGGATCTAGCTGGCAAAGCCACGCCTTTAGTCCTACTGATATTGCTTGGTAAATTAAAGGCTCTTGTGGTCAGAAAAAGAGAGATATACAGTAAAGAGAGCGTAAAAGACAAAGCAAAATTTTAAATGATTTACTGTGTGTTAAAAATATATGCAAGCTGAAAGTTGAAGTTCTTAAAGCAAAAAAAAAAAAAAAAAGGAAGCAAGGAAGCGAGTTGTTGTGTGTCGTAGTACACACCTTTAATCCCAACACTTGGGAGGCAGAGGGAGATAGACCTCTGTGACTTCAAGGTGTGGTAGCACAGCCTTTAATCCCAGTGCCTAGAAGGCAGAGACAAACAGATCTCTGTGAGTTCAAGGTGTAATAGCAAACGCCTTTAATCCCAATGCCTGGGAGGCAGAGACAGGTGGATCTCTGAGAGTTCAAAGACAGCCTGGTCTACAGATATACGCTCAAAAAGCAAAAAGTTAACCTAGAAATGTCGCAGCTTAGCGCCTAGTGATTTAAAGGTGTAAATCAAAAGTGCTCCTGGATAGTAAAAAATTGCAGATTCACAATAGGACAGATTCAGACCACTAAACGAGTCACACTGTTGGATGAATGTACGTAGGCTTGAGAGAGAGAAGAAAAGGAATATAGAGAATAAAGTTAATGGTTAAAAAAAAAAAAAGGTAAAGTCTTTAAAGAGACAGAATAAAGTAAAGTGATAGAGTAAAAATAAGCCGCGTAAAGATGAAAAATTCACAGAGAGTCTGGATTCTTTGTATTATTGTGTTCTCTTTAAAATTTTTGACTGTAAAGGAGCTAAGTACAGACAGACATTTCATTACATGGGCTGCCAAGCTAAACCAGAATGGATATGATAAGGGTATTATGATTTCAGAATTTGGATCTAAGGATATGATACTTTGGAAAAGAGAGTCTTCTTTTGTTTTCACAGAGGATGAGACCCTGTTCATTTCTTCTATTCCGATTTGGTATGATGGACCACGTCCTCCTGAAGGGTTGCTGTGAACATCTTCAGAAAATTGCTTCGCTCAACTGCCAACTGAGATGAAACCTGGCACACAGGTTACACCCTAAATAATCTGATTAACGACGCCCCCATTCAGCAGGAAGCAGTTTGGAGAGAAAAAACTGCGCCCATGTTCCCAAATATGGTTTATAAACGTTCTTTTACATTTAAAGGGGGATATGATATAGATATGAATAATTTGCATTAGTATAGATTTTGCTTTATTTATAGAGATTTAAGGTCAATTTTGTTATATGTATAAATGTTTCTGATGTAACTTTTACTTGATAACTGTTTTGTTATATGTAATTTTACTATGTTAAAGTTAAAGCCTTTCTTTTTTGTTTAAACAGAAAAAGGGGAAGTGATGGGGGAGTGTCATATATCAATCTGTTGATTTCCTTGGTTAAGCAATAAAGAAACTGCTAGGCCCATTGGATAGGCCCACCCTTAGGTGGGTGGAGTAAACAGAAGGGAAGGCTGGGAGGAAGAGGAAGTGAGGTCAGACTCCACAGCTCTCCTCTCCGGAGCAGACACTTCAGAGAGACGCCATGCTACCTGCTCCAGGGAAGACGCACGCTATGAAGCTCCAACCCAGGATGGACTTAGGCTAGAATCTTCCCGGTAAGCGCACCTAGGGGCGCTACACAGATGATTAGAAATGGGCTAAATTAATATGTGAGAATTAGCCAGTAAGGGCTAGAGCTAAGGGCCAAAGCAGTGTTTAAATGAATACAGTGTCCGTGTAATTATTTCGGGGCATAAGCTAGCCGGGCAGGGCAGGCGGCTGGGGTGTTTGGGGACGCAGCCCAGCCGCCGCTCCCCTTATTACTACACATACTGCCTCTCCCCGGTTCTTGGTTGAACACTAGTCCCAGGGCTGTATCCTCCTGCACTCTTAGGCTGCTTTTTGGAGTAGGCAGAGTGCTCCTTGCATGTACTTGCAAACCTCCCGAACCTCAGGCAGAAAGACTCAGGAGCAGGCAGTAAGATGCTTGGGAAATACCCACTTAAGTAGTGCAGCTTGAAGGGCATGCAGTGAGCAAGGACAGGATCTAACACACAGTCCACACCCCTCGTAAGAGGACACCCAGCCTGTGTGTATGCTCATCTAAGGCACACAGATAGAGAAGAGTTGAGGCAAAGACAGAGAGAGAGACCCACTCTATGACTCTTCCTACGTGGAATCAATGCAGAATTTCTGACTTGTTGCTGTGGAGGTTTAGAAACAAATTTCTTGGAACAATGTTTTTATGGGGGCTAGAGTCCTGGCTCAAAGAGTGAATGCTACACTTGCAGAGGACCCCAGTTCAATTATCAGCACCCATATCAGGCCACCAACTGCCTATAACTCTAGCTCAAGAACATGTGATGTCTCTGGCCTCCTCAGACACCTGCATTCACACGTACAAAGGCACACACAGATACACACATACACACACACACTTAAATAATAGAAGAAAGCATTGATCTTTGGAACGAGGCTGCTTCATCACACACCAAATATATGTTGCCCACCAAGGAATTACACAGAAAAAGGCAGCAGAGCATCTGTCTTTAGATCATTGATTCTCAACCTTCCGAACGCTGCGACCCTTTAATATAGATCTTCATGTCGTGGTGACCCCCTACCATAACAGTATTTTAGTTGCTATTTCATAATTGAAAATTTGCTACTGTTATCAATCAAAATAGAAATACCTGGCATGTGACCCTTATTGGGGTTGTGACCCACAGGTTGAGAACCACTGCCTTAGAGGCCCCTAGATCCCAAGAGAAAGTGAGGTTAGAAAAGGTAAGTACAGCATGTGAAACAGGATGTGCTGGACGTTGTGTGTGCCCTAAAATATCAGGACGATTCCCCTAAGGAAAAACTGCATTTGGGTGATCATAGAGCCTACACTGCAGAGGCGATATTGAAGAAATGTGCCTTCTAATGGGCAATTTGGGGCAGGGCAGACAGATAGGAAGGGAATCTGCTCAGAGAAGACCTTAGGCCTAGAGGTGGGAATAGGGCCACGTAGCTCCTAAAACAACAAGTAACCAATGTTTACTCCCTGTGTGCCCTTGCGCATGCCCCGGGGAGCGGGGAAGAAAACACGTCCTGCATGCCCTGGGAGCCTAGCAAAAGTCTGAATACTGAGCAAAGGATTAAGTCTGCCACTGAGACACCAACACCTCAGAGGTACAGGCAGTGTGCTGAGAGAGAACGCTCCAACAAAATGCTTACAGCAGAACTGGGGCGGTGGCCACCCTAACAGCAAAGGAGAGATACGTGTAGGAGATAAAAGGGGTGACGAGCAAAGGGATAAAACAATCTGTGTGGGTTCCATGCCACAGGAGAATCATCTGCGGCAGTGGGGATATCTGTGTCTGTATTGTCCAACACAGTGACGGCTCACCTCCTGCGACTGCCGTCACCACTCCTCTCCCAGGACTGCGTGCGTTGAGGGGACTCTATCCGAGGCACTGAAATGAACAGCGTGGAAACTTCCAATCATCTGGAAATTCCCAGCCCGCCTTGAAGAAAGCGAATCACCCTCCCGAGTCCCATCTGAAGTGTGAAATGCTTTTTGCCAGCCCATAAAGAATGTTTGGACGGCCACAACGTGAAACCCAAACCCCACATTGGGGAGCCCTTGGCTTCTAGTGGAGCCTCAAAAGATATCCTGGGAGAAGCAAGGTCAATTACCACCTTGTTGTGATCTGCCAGAGGAGCTGTCATCGACTGGCAACCCCACCACAGAACACAGGCCAAAGATGGCATGACTCTAGATTGAACCAGGGAGAAACGTTCTGTTCAGCACCCGGAAGGTTTGAAGACAAAACAAGTGAGGGTGGAACTTGAGCTCCGTGGACTCTGATGCCTTTGGCAGTCCTTATCCCCTTTCATCTTTATTACAACCCTAAGGGGTAAGCCTGGTCACCTTAGCGTTGTGGATATGAAAGTACATTAAGTATACTGTAGCTTAGACATGGTCTGGATAGGGCTTAACTCGGCTCATCTCCAACCCCACAGAGCCTTCTCCACTACCAAGCAGCTCCCTAAACATGATTTTTGATATAATAACACTAACCTTTCATCTTTTGTACTGGACATACTGTTGTGGGAAATAGCCCATAATCTATTTTAATATATTTTAAAAGTTAACTAGTCACAGACATTAACTTAAAACTCCCACTCTCCAGGTTTATTTTCTTGAGCTCATCGTTTTCTAGACTTTATTTTCCAGAGAGGTTTGGAGTTCCCACAACAATTGAACAGAATTCATAACTTCCCAAATGTGCCCCTCCCTCTTTACTTGAAGAGGTGTTTTTGCAACAAAGGATTAACTGACGCTGCTAATGAGCTGTGGCCCACGGTTTGTATTAGAGCTCTTCCTTGATGGGATCTGTGGGATTTGATGATCTATAACATCATACACCCATCATTACAGTGTCATGGAGACTAACTCCCTTTCCCTACATCTCTTCTGTGCCCTACCTGCATTTCTCAGAACCTCGAGACTCCACATAACCACTGACCCCTTCTTTTTTTATTTTTGTTTTTATTACAGTCTGGCCTATATGATGCACTTGAGTCAGACCACGCACAACCTTTTCCAGTTGTCATGTTTTACTTAGTAACATGCATTAAAGTTACATGTGTCTTTTGTGACTTAATCCTATTTTATGAATGTGTTCCATTTCATTCATCAAACACCCACTAAGGGTGTCTTAGTTGATTCCAACATGGGTCAGCGAGATATTGTCTTATGCCCATCAACTTTTTGGCTACTATTTTCTCTAGTTCCACATTGACTTGATTTTTGTCCCTCTGTGGCAAGTACTGAAGTCAGGAATTATCACTTTCCTGGCTGGTCTACCCAGTATTAGAAGCTTCCAGTTGAACTTTTGCCTCTGCATATGAAAAGTACAGTCACTTTGTTAGCATCCATGAACTCGGATGGGCTTTTGATTGGGATCGCTCTGAATCTACATGTCAATTTGGGAAGAACTGCAAAGTTATAAGCAAGTCCACACATGTAAAATTAGCATTCAGAATGCTGGCTTAGAGATCCAACCATTGTTCCAAATCTTATTAAGTATATATCTTAAGCATATCATTAAATTAAAAAAAATAGGAGGTAGCCAAAAATTAAGAAAAGTTGAAAAGCAAATAAGCTTTTAAAAAAGCGAGCTAGCTGTACACTCTTGTGTGGCCTTCTCATGGCCATTGCTCTTTCATCACTAGCCACTGTCCTGCCTGTCCACTGAAGGAAGAAGGATTCATAGACATCTGCTCTCTCTAGCCAAGACCCCAACACTCAGAAGGGAAGGCTACCATGATTCCTTCTTGGCTCAGCAATCAGAGCTTATTACTAACACTGTGGGAAACGAGAGACCAAAAATATCTGTAGATCAGTACTAGTCATAGGTGAGGTCCATTAGAAATACAAGCCCATGACTTTAGGAACTGTGATTGGGCCCACACCACATACACGCTAAGATTTCCACTAAGCACGCTATACCTGTAAACTCACGTCCTAATCTCTTTTCCTTGATGGCCATTCTCCATTTCGTGTTTCCCTGAACGTATTCAGTGCTGCCCCCCAGCATTGCTCATCCTTCCCCTCTGTTCCAGGTAGAACTTTGCTAGCCAGTGGAACAGTCACCATTCTGCCCTCTGAACCATTCAGAAATCCCATAGAGCGCTTGCCCTCCTTGGAGTCTCTCCAGTTGTAATATAAATGAGGTTATATACGTCTGCAGGGCCCAATGCAATATCGACTATAACAATAAGACATGAGAGACCTAACCAGACCACTACTGACATTTACTAAGACTATCTATGCTTAATCGCTTAACACATTAATCGTTCAATTATCCCAATACGTTTGATCCTAATTCTTTTTTCATTTTACAAATGGAGACACTGAGGATGGATAGTGTAAGCTGACTCTCCCAAAGTCACACATTTAAAATGGTAAAGCCAAGACTCAAACTTGGATTATGTAGGTACCACAGTGTTATACCATTTTAAAAAACTGTCAACCTGAATGCCACTAGTTCAGAACAAACCATAGACTTCAGCTAATCCATGGCATTCTCACTCCGCAGGCACGTCCCCCTTTCTCGACTTCTTTATGTCCTTTAACATCCTCCTCAAGTTTCACGTCTCCAATAAAGTTACATTCACCAGCAGAATTAGCATTTCTCTAAAAAAAATGCCAACAGACATAAAGATGAAAACAAAGTAGCTTACTTTTGCCAACAGGAACACATTCTTGACACTTGGTATACATATTTCCACACCGCACAAAAATAGCTACTGTAAACATGTTCCCATGTCATTCAACATTAACAGCATAATCTGTGATTGCCCAACCTTCCAATGCATTGGGTATGATAATTGAATATGATTTTAAACATCAGATCTGTCCAAAGATTAACATGGCCAATTCAGCAGAAATTTGTCATGACAGATACCAAGGGGCAAAGTTCTGGAACCTTGGCAGAGTGCAGGCCTATGGCTCTACACCAGTTTCCCACAGTGCCTAGGCAAGATGCAAGGATTGATTTATTAATCGACCTGCATTGGCCAACAGCCCAGTCATCTTCATTACTGCCAATATTTTCTGGCGTCCATGTTAAGCCTGTACAACAGAAAAATAAACAGCTTAACTTACCATATAAAGCATTGCATTATTTAACAGTTTGAAGGCTGTCTACCCCACACAGGTATAGGTTCTGAACACTTCATTCTTGTAAGTCCAAATCTAAGTTGGTACCCCACTTTCAGTTTCCCCTCTGGGCAGACTAATGTCCCAATAACACCAGTAATAATAATCAATGCTTTATAAAAAATATATAACATTTGAACACTCGCCACCCTACTTGCTTTTCAAAGATACTTCAAGCACAGATATTACTAGAGATGTAAACTAGAAGCCCAGAAAGCCCCAGGAGTTCATTCCCTGTAGTCAAGGGGTAAGTTAACATGCAGGTCTCAGGCTGCCAATCCCAAACATTGTGCTCATTCTTATCACACCATGCTGCCTTTCCAAGGTCCCTGCTACATGGACAACGAACCACACTAAGGCAAGAGTTCTGCAAAGAAAGCAAGTGGTACCCATTTGCCTACAGGATGCAGATTAGGTGCCCCTCAGCATTAAAGGCAACCCTCCAGAAAAGGGTATGCTATTCATTCTAGAACATGGATATCCGATCTCTGATAATGTAATATGACACTTGTTTATAAATAGAATACTGTTCTAGAACATGGTGCAAGAAAATTCAGATTCATTTTACACGAGCTGGACATGCAAACTGGGATATATTTCTCCTCAGACATGTTTCTCAAATTCCTAGCTTACAATCTTTCCAAGAAAGCTTCATTTGTCGCACATCACGGTACCTTGATGGCAAGTGCTCGACCGGGGCAAAGTTCTCTCAGAAATGCAGACAGGCAGCTGCGTTTAGGCGCATTCACATCCACGGTCAGAAACAGAGTGACAACGAGAAGAACAAACCACTGGCTCTAGAAACCTTCAATCCTGACCCTCCCTTTGAAGGGAGTACGGGAATACAGACTCCAGGTTCATTTTCATAAGAAAGAATTTGGCTAGATCACATCAAAAGATCTGTTACCTGTGCATATGTAGAGTGGAAAATGACTTCTAGCTAAAGAATTATGCAATGTTGTTGAATTTCATGCCAGTGTTCTTGGCAATATGTTATATGTGGTTGTTGAGTGAAGGAGTGGCTACTGTCTTTACATCCTGGTCCCTCTGAAATGATCTGAATGTGGCATTCTAATATTTATCTTTGGGATATCTAAAACAATAGGCAAACCAAGTCTCCCAAAATTTTAGCATGAATTTTATAGGAAGACCATAGAGTCCTTTCATTACCTAGATTCCAGAATACACTCTGAAGGGGACAAAATCACTATTTCCCAAACTACTATGATCCATGCATAACTGCTGAATATTTTATAAAATACCATTCCATGAACTTCAGTTCTAGAAACCCTGATCTGTATGCCCCAGTCCGATCCCAGAATCTGCACTGAAGGAACAACTCCCCAAGTGATTGTCACAGGTCTCTGTGAATGTCTCTGAACAAGATTAAAATCTTAAAAGCAGCTGCCAATCTTGAGTAATTCATTGGAAAGTCTCAGTGTGACAGAGCTGAGAAATTCCCATGCTCACACCCCACCGAGACCAGAAGACTCAGCCACCATCCTGGCTTTGGTGTTCTTGCCCTACAGAGTAGCAGGGAAAACATACAGCCTGCAAGCTAAGTGTCTTGAATTTGATCTCTGGTTCTGTCATTCACCTGCACTTGTCATCTTATGCCCAGAGTCTCAGTTCTTTCAAAATAAGGGACCAGGAAGAGCTAATTCACTTGCTGTGGCAAACATTCAGAATGGTGTGTTCTCAAACTTCCTGGTGTTTTTGTGACATTCCATGAAGGAGGAATACTATACAATGGTACTTCTTACATTAGCAGTTTTGTTCTAAACAGAAAGTCTACATGGCAAGATTTGAAAGAGAAATTGCTAATCTATTCTCTAGTTTCTAGGTGTGTGGTAGTGCATCCGCAGCCTGTTTTATAGAGGGCCTGGCAAAGTCTAGACATTGAGTTCTGTCTTATTCTCTCCGCACTCCACTCTATCTCTCTGCCCAGACTACAAGATGATACAGTGGGGCCATTGAGAAAGAACACTCACGCCCTTCAGCAGGAAGCATCTGCGTGAGTTTGCTACAGCTGCTGCAGTTCTGCAGTGCAGACTGTGTGGCTTCAACAACAGAAGCCCATCGTCTCACAGTTCTTGAGGCAAACATCCAGGATCAAGGAGTAGGTCGCACTAGCTCCATCTAAGGCCTGGAAAGGGCAATCTGTTTCAGATTCTTCCCAGATCCCAGCAATTTGCTGTCAACCTTCCATGTACCTGGATTGTAGACACCTCTCTCAAAGGTCTGCATCCATCTTCATGTTCCCAGCTGTAGTTAAGAAGAGGCCAGAACCACTACACTGAAATCCTTGCTTTATTGTGACAATATATTCTGGTTAGCTGGAACTGAGAAGTGAGTGGTGTTAAGAAGAGACTAGTGCTATACAGGTGAAATCTTCTGGGAAGTATTTCTTTGGAGTCATCATATCACACAGAAGCTGTGGTCAAAGGTGCATCTTCTGAAGACAGCCAAACTTGGCAATGTGTAAGAGCTTCTCATGTGGTACTTGTTCTGAAGGCATGAAGAGGCCATGGAGCATTGCTGAAGCTTGGCACTGTGAGAGGTCAGGAGAGGCTATTGGTGAAGATATAGCCTCAGTTATGCTGAAAACTCTAGGATTGAAAATGCCATGGAGAGAATCTGAGGCTTGACACTATGGGGCAGGAGTAGAGACCCTGAAGAGAGCCCAGGAGAGGGTACCAGTTAGGTTCAGGCTATGGCCCCAGAATACTGGAGATGCCAGGAGTGTGGGATGACCTCCAAGAATAGCAGCTGTAGAATGGAACTGGCCTAAGCCTACAACAAGCTATGTGTGCTACAGATGACAGAGCTGGAGAAGGGGAACTACCTAGACCCTTTGGTACCCAGAGGATCATGAATGAGTCCCAGATGTCAAGCCCTGGGCTTTTTACACTTTTGAGTGTTGATTTTTGTTTGATTTGTTTGCAACTATGCCCTATCTCCCTTCACAATAGACTACAATAGTAAGCTGAAATAAATCCTTCCCACATTGCTTTTGGTCATGTTGTTTATCATTGCATTAGAAATCGAACTAAGACAATGATGTCTCTATGTCCTTTTATAAGGACCTTCATCATGTCTGTTCTATCTGGTCTTAATGATGTCATCTTACTGCAGTTTCCTCTATAAAGAGCCTATTTACAAGGAAGTCTACATTCTCAGGGAGGAGGAGAAGGATGCCAACATATCTTTTTGTGAGCTTGCAGTTCAACCCACAGCACCACCCCAAACAGAAAGACCCGAGCTTGCTTTCTGGCCCTCACCATTTCCGAAGACTCAGTGACAGAGACCAGAGTATGAACCATAAAAGGGTGAATGGCTTCAGCTAGAAGATTACTTCATCCAACACTTCCAGCTTCAGAAACCAGAAGGAAATCCTTTAGAGATCATGTGGAACTCGCCTTTTGAAATGGGTCTGCATCCTCCCCTTCTTCCCCTGCCTAATGTACTTCTGGCTCAGCCGGATTTATCAAACGGTAAGTAGTGTGTTACTAATTCTGAGCTGCATTCCAGTGACTGGCTACTGGCTCAAAATTAGGAAAGACTGTCTTGAGTTTAGTGTTTGCCCCTAGTTCCCTGTTGGTTCCTGGACTTCAGCCCTAGTCTTGGCAAACCCTGAAGCCCCCGGTTAAGAACACAGTTCTACCCAGCAGGTGTACCAGGGCGGGCCCTCTCTAAAACATCATGTGGGAAGCAAAGTGAACTGAGCCTCCAACAGTTATTTAGCAATTTCTGTCTCTCCCGACGCTGACATACATTAGGTTAAGTTTTCCTAATGTGTTCCTTCTACTTTTCCAAAGAAAGCAGGACATATGAGAAGTTTGGAAACAGCTGAGTAACTGAACTGACTCTTTAAAGAATTCTTATAGATTGTTATATAGACTCATTGATGGTTATCAACAAATGTTGTCATGGATTCTTCACTGGATGTGTTTGTTTATCCTCTCTGCAGAATGAACACCCACATACATGCTAAGTGGAAGAGAAAAAAAATCAAATTGACACCTGGAAACAAACGCTAGCTGCCCTCTGCTAAAATGTGACTTCCTGGACGAGAATGAAGACGGAACTCAAACCTCCACATGCTACAACAGCCTGAGGCATTTCCCATGGGAATGCACCAGGGAAGCTACAACAGGAAGCTCTGAAAGCCTCTGGAGTGATTACAAACATGTTTATTGGGAGCTCAGTACCCAAGAATGTCTCTCTACAATTCAGTAAGTTTATGACTCTTTAGGAGCTTGGCAAATATCCCTGTGCCGAGGAGAAGTTATCCCCTTCAAAATACAGAAAGCGTCTTGTGGATAAAAAAATGACATCACCATGGCAACACATAGATGCTTTCACTCTTCTGATCTGACCTTAAAAAGACAGTGGAGAACCCTTTGAAGAGGAGAGACTAGGCCCATTTTTTAGACTTAATAATTGCCAAGGGACCTGGTATAAACCCATAAAACAATGGTAGTAATAAGTGCTCGCAGGGAGTGAGGGCTTGCTCCATACACAGAAGTCAGGTCTATTACCATTAAGGACATGGGCAATCTTCACACTGGTATACGAAGGATCATTACCACTATCATTGTATTGAAATAAACCTGAAGCCTCCCAAGGTCAGCATGTTGTTCAAGGTCATGCCTGCATGTAAACGAGCCAGGTTCATACACTGTTTATAAACCCCAGAGGACAAACTCAAACTCCTCATGCTTCCCCACACTTTGCCTTAACAACTGGCTGACATTGAATAGCCAATGAGATCAAGGTGGCAATCTATCAGGAGGACCCAACCCCAGGTACCCAAATGACACCCTGCCTGCCCTGAAGTTCACTGTTCAAGTAGCCTCAGGGAGAATAGGTAGCCTGTGGAATCTCAAGTCTGAGGAATGAGGGTCTCTTGGGTTTCTTCCATAGAGAATCTGAGGGCTGTGATGCTCTAGGAAATTTCAAAGAAAGAAAACTGATACACAGCCAGTCAACTGGCCCTGATGGTCTGGAACCCTATTATATGACAGACAAACTGTGGGAGATAAGACCAAAGTTAACATCTGGACATGCTAAAGACTTGATCACATTTCATAGCAAGACTGACCACTCAGGGGAGATCTTGGCTTTGCCAATAACTTCTCAATAAGCAGCTTTATTTCTAGTAAAGCTAAGAACATATACTCACGTCGCCCTGTAAGGCTACAAGCTGTAGCTGAAGATTCAGAATACCTATTCTAACTATTGGCTGAGACGTAGACTTTGGGTCTGATTAATGTCAGTGTGTCACGGGTGTTTCTTTTAAGTTTATTTTTTATAAGAAAGTTCATAAAATATTTTTAAATGTAGCTGAAAATATTTGGATATTTGATTTTAATATTTCATAAGGTTAAAAGGTACATGGTATTGGTGACCTCCTAGTTTACTACTTTAAAAAAATATCACCTAAGCAGGAGCAAATGAATGTGACGGAAAGACCAACTGTCAACCTGTTTTCATGTTTTGTAATCAGATTTTCCTGTTTTTCTTACTGGTAGATGGTGCCATCTCTTGAACTTGGGCTGTCCTTGTTATTTGATTTGTATAGTGGCATTTCATTTGTATTTTAATAATTAAAGTTTGCCAGAGGGTCAGAAAAAGTAAAATAGTCACACTGCCACTCTAACGGACCAGGCAGTAATGATACTCACTGTTACTCCCAGTAGCCACACTAGCTTGCCATAGAAACCAGGTGGTAGTGATGTACACCCCTAATCCCAGAACTAGAGAGGAATATAAGACAGGAGGAAACAGCTCTCAGTCTCATTCCGAGATTCCTGGAGGCAGGATCGCCATTTCGGACTGAGGTAGAGGTAAGAGCCAGTGGCTGGCTGTTTTGCTCTTCTGACTTTCAGGTTGAACCCCAGTTTCTGTCTCTGAGTTTTTACTAATCGTACTTCAGATTTGACTATGAAAATCACTGAGAGTGATGCTATCCCATTTTCATGGGTCAGGTTTCAGGGGCCTTGTACACTTTGCAGCTTTCCGTCCATCCCTCTGAATGAATCGGAGACAGACATTGCAGGGAGAGCAGGCACAAAAGACCTTTCCAACTGTTAGCCACCCCTGGGACATGTGAAACTATCCTAAGCCTTCCAACCCCTAGGTGATCCCCAAATGATCACACACAGGAACAAGCTCTAACGAGATCAGCTGAACCTATCCTGTTCAGTATGAGTGCCCGGCCCATGAACCATAGTAAATGTTGATAGACCGAAGCAACAAAGTATAAGGATATTTTGTTATACAGCTATTGCTAACTGATACAACAGGGTTCTCAGTGCACGAATGAAGGCTCTTTCCCCAACACATTCATATGACAGATTCTGTTCTAGTGTCTGTTCTCTACAAAAGCAGAACAAACTATCATGTCTGCTATTTTAATGTGTTATATGCTAGATAAAATGCTTCTTCTGTTCATTTCCTTATTTAATTCGGGTAGCAAAATGCTTTCGATAGCCACACAGATACACTGACATTTAATATTTCCATATTAGCAACTCAGAGAGGTTGAGTGAACTAAAGTCACATGATCTGTGATTAATCCAAAAAGCAAATCTAAGGCCAACTTATCCCAAGCTTACATGTCTAGGGAGTTCTGCTTCTGCAATTCATTCATTCATTCCTTATGCTACATAAGGGTTGATAAGTTCTTTCCAGGTTCCCCCAGTGAGACAGGACCAGCAGAGACTACCCAATTCTTTCTGGTATCCAGGAAGAAAGGATATTCACCCTGTACATAAGTCAGGAGATGTAAGGCTTAGAAAGCTTAACTTATGAAGAGCCAGAGAGTCACTATTTCAATGGTTATGATCCATATAGTCTTGTTCTACCACACAACCAGCCCCAGAAACACACAAATGAGAGGGAGTAGCTGAATCCCACAGCATTTTTTTCTGCAAATGTATATACAGTTTGTTAAACTACAGCCTGCAGGATAGACCGGGGGGGGGAGGGGGGAATATATGGAGATGTCAGTGCCCTTATTCCCTGGAGTTTGAAAACAATAATAATGTCTATTAAAAGTGTCTTAATATTAATAGAATCTGAATCATCCACCCTTTTTATGTGACAGAGATGACTAATTGTTTCTTGATGAATGAACTCGTTTGATTTACTTGCTATATATTAGCTCCCAGATCAGTGTTAGGGAAACACAAGAGGCTATATATAGGTGCCTAAGAAAGAACATTCTGGTCGAGTAGTAATGCCTGCCCTGAGCAAAATCATGAAGAAAGCTGGCGTTGGCATGGCGAAGGTCAAACAGCCCACACAGTTGTCACTTAGGTTCTACTGTGCCAGTGCTCATTTATAATAAAAATTGATGGTAATCCAGGTTTCACAAAGAGGTGTTAGGAAACTTCTGAATTCCCTTCACCAAGCGTTTGTTGACATCTTTAACCATATTAGGTTTCATTTTGAAACCCTGGCCAGGAGAGTAAAGCTAAAGACTAAACAAAAGTGCCCACACCACTACTAGTATTTCTCAGTAGTCACTATCAATCAAACCAGTCATATGATAACTCCACGATCTCCCTTGTAACAATACAGAGCTGATCATCCCTTATCTAGGCAGTCAAGCATCGAGCATCCCAACAGGCATGGATTCCCCATCAATGGGGATCCCAGCAATTACTCTTCTATGAACAAGATTAGGGTGCACAGACAGAGAGATTTCCTATGAAAGTCTTTTAAAACCTTGAACTAATTAATTCGCCACTATCTTTAGCTGAGTACAGTCTTGTTTGTTAGCTAAGAAAGACTGACAACCTACGCAGCTGAAGTGCAAAAGACTGAAAGGATTTAGGGATTAGTGACAGCGCCCTTTAGACACTACTCACATACTTAATTCTTAAGTTTGAAACAGGAGATACGGAGGGCTTTGTTGTTCTAAAATCTATTAGCAACGGCATTGTCATGCAAATCACAATGAAGTAAAATTTAAAATTTAATTCTTCAGTCATATTAGCCCCATTTTCCAGCCGTATCACTATATGGTACAAACAGAGAAAATGTCAACCATCACCGAAATTCCAGATGGGATGCACATAGTTTCGACATTCTGTAAAGTTGCTGTCAAAGAAACTGTTTGCCATGGATATTCCAAGGCTCCACTTGAGCACATGGTCCCTGGTTTGGAGGCCACATACAGGCCAGAGCAGCAGTGCCTACAGACACCTGAAAAAGGACAGGTAGGGATCAGTGAACACACAGCCCAGCGTCCATGTGGTCTAGCTCCGGTCACTCGGCGAGACCAATTCTCCTGAGGCTTCCAGAGTTGTCTGGTAACAGCAAACCCAGGTTGCCCACACAATTGCCTGCTGGCTCACACTCCCCTTACTGGCTCAACTGAGGGAACCTAACTAAGACAATTATGACAGTAAGACAGTCCCATTGATCTTGGCACTACATCTCAGTCTGAAACCTAGCTAATTTCACCGGCAAAAATGATCATTTGTGGAATCAGCATATAAGATCTCAGAAAAGTGTATTTCTTTAACTTTCTCACTGTGTGTGTACACACATTTTCTCTATTTTCTGCACTCGGCAGCACTCTTGTCTTTTTTTTTTTTTTTACTGTGTTGATATTTCTCAGCTTGATCATTTGCTTAATTGCCAGTTCTACTTTTAGAACATTTCGCTGTTTCCAAAAACCAAGCCGCTCTTCAGTGACATCTGGCCCCCATTGAGAATACTGAAAAGAACAAGTCCTGGGTTCTGAAAGCAATTCCCACAGTCCAGCTCTCAGGCCCTTTAGCCAATGGCAAGTCATTAGAATAAATGGGGCCCGGCTATGGAGGCCATGGCCGCTCATTTTCCTTATTTCCTGTGTGACTTCTAAAAGCCAATTTCTTCGTGCTCAAGTCTAGATGCCTATTTTTCTTGCTACCTTTTTGTTTGGATACAGCTCCCATCCCATATAATTCAACCACCGAAAGCATGAGATGTGGTCATTTGGCAGTGTATCCACAGGGTTGGTTTGATGTTCATTACTGAAAACATTAGTGGCAGGCAATTTTGTTTATCTTCTTTATAGTCACTCTCTTGGCCTCTTTTTGCTTTTACAGTACAATTCACTGGGTGTGCTGTTTCCCCATGAATGGTCTCAGGCAGTGTGAGCTCACATATTCCTGTATCCAACCCTCACAGTCACATGCACTGAAGGTTAATTGGCTAGCATTGAAAATGACAAAATAATAAACAATAATCACATTAGAGCTTCTTCCTTTCCATTTTTATAAATTAACTACAACCATGATTTTTACTGCAAAAAAAAATTAGCAAAACTCATCAGTAACATGTTATTTGCTCAACAAAATTCAAACTCACACACAAAAATTTATTTTTTCTCTAAACTTTAATTATTTCTTCTCAGTTCCCTCTTTGGCCAACAATTCAGCTCTTCAACACCTTCCCTTCATACCCCACCCATGTAACGGCCATTTAAGTCACCATCCAAATATACTTCGCAGACTCTTGTCTGAGGACTTTGCTGGTAGTGGAAGTGTGCATTAGTATAGCCAAACATCAGACTCAAATGGGAAATAAAAGGGCAGTCATATTAGTCCCATTTGTAACCCACATGTAATTGTGGGTGTTTCACTTGAATGTCTTTTCGGGGGCATCCAGTGTTCTACTATATATACCACCACTACAAACACACACACACACACACACACACACACACACACACACACACACACACTGCCTGAAGTTTAAAGGGTCTGAGCCAGCAAGATGATATAAGCACTTGCCACACAAGCCTGATGACCTGAGTTTGATCACCAGATCCTCGAGCAGAAGGAGAGAATCAACCCCAAGGGCTATCCTCTAATGTACAAATGAGTACCCTGTCATGTACATATGCACAAACACACACTTGATACACACACTTACACAAAGAAAATTAAATTAAAAGGGCTGTCCAGAGCTGGCACATGTCATCCCTGGTGCTTTCAACAAAACATCCATCAACAATCCAGAGGGTGCCAACCACTAGCCCTTTCAGCTTGCTGAAGAACATCCTCAGTCCATCTGACACTAGAGGAGGCAAAACTGAACCATTTTTGAGCGTTGTCCATAAATTATCCCAGCTCCCTAGATGTCTGAATTTGAAGTTCTAGAAAGAGTAGCTGGAGGCATCAGGTATAAAAGCAGAGATGGAATCCACTAGCACGTAAGATAAATCAAAATCAAAGCTTTTACTTCCTTTAAGATAATCCACGCAGCATGAACATTTCTATGAGGCCAATTGTGCCTTCTCTTACGTGGTGACTGTAGTGATTCCCAAGTGCCTCTACGAACAATCATGAGCATAGGTGTCTTCTTAAAAGGAAGTTTTGGGGAGATGCCAAGCTTAAGAGGAAAGCAAAATCAACATTATATGGAACTCCTATAGATCACCTAGAGCCACCTATAGTAGATGCTGTACCCCAAAATACCAGCATTCTATTGACCTGTCTGTACAATATCGATCTAGGGCCAGGCAGTTTCGTTCTATGTAGGGCTAGCCTTCATCCTGAAATACTTCACTTCCTTAGCGCAACACTCTCCTATAAAACAACATACTTTATTAGTTTCTGTAAGTTTATCATTGATATAATATATAGTAATATTTTGTTTATGTTTTAACAAATAAAGCTTGCCTGAAGATCAGAGTACAGAGCTAAGCCACTAGAGGCCAGGGAGTTGTGGTATGCATCTTTAATCTCAGGACTCCGGAGACAGAGGCAGAGGGATCTCTTTTAGTTCAAGGCAATCCTGGGCTACACAAGATTGAATCTGTCTATAAGAGCTCCTATAAAGGTGATCCCAACCCTTGGGATCACGTGTCTTTAATCCCAGCACTAGGGAGGTAGAGACAGGAATAATATGGCTGAGTGGAGAGAGGAACATAAGGCCGGAGGAGACAGGTGTACATTCATCTGAGGTTTGGTGGAGACAGCTGCAGTCTGAGGATCCCTCCTGAAGTCAAAGGACTAAGTCTGGACTAAGTCTGATGAGACAGTCTGAGGACAGGATCACCCCTTTGGTCTGAGCATTGGTAGAGGTAGATGGTCTCTCTAGTAACTGCCCCACTGCTTCTATGATCCTTCAGCATTCACCCCCTAATATCTGACTCTGGGTTTTTATTATTTAGACTAGCTAAAATTCATGCTACAATAATGATAAACTTTTTTGTGTGTTTTGATTATTTTAATTCTCTTATTGCAATACAGAATAATTTGTTCTGGGTGTTTTTTTTTGGTGTTTAAATTTTTTCTTTTTCTTTTTTTTTAAATTCATTTATTTATTAAAGATTTCTGTCTTTTCCCCGCCATAGCCTCCCATTTCCCTTCCCCTCCCCCCAATCAAGTCCCCCTCCTTCATCAGCCCAAAGAGCAACCAGGGTTCCCTGCCCTGTGGGAAGTCCAAGGACCACCCACCTCCATCCAGGTCTAGTAAGGTGAGCATCCAAACTGCCTAGGCTCCCACAAAGCCAGAACGTGCAGTAGGATCAAAAACCCATTGCCATTGTTCTTGAGTTATTTTTCAATCTATCATTTATACCTATATCTTATCACTTATTTCAACAGAAGCCATTAGAACATTTTTCTTTCAACAGAGCCTTGTCACAATCCATTGTTTCACTGTCCCCCTGCCCCTGCCTAGTTTATGGTTATCTGAAGCAATTCCACACCCTTTCTATGTCGCATGCCACTGACATCTGTTCTTCGTTTTAAAATATTTACTTATTTATTTAGAGTGTAAGTATATCTGTGTGGTAGTATGTATACTCCTGCATGTATTTGTTGGTCAGAGGACACTTGTGAGAGTTGGTCCTCCTTCCATCCAGGTTCTAGAGATTGAACTCTGGTCATCCAGCATGGTAGCAAGCACCTTTATCCCAAAAAGCCACCTCACCAGCCCGATACCAACATTGCCGAAGGCACAGTAACTTCCTGTTTCCATGGAAAGGTTTCTGGTATTTCCAAATAATAATATTCAGACTGCATTTCTGGCCAGAATACTACAGAGAAGATGCATCCTTCCTTTCTGCATTGTCACCTCTGGAAGATACCATAGCCACCTAGTCTTACTGGTGACATTGACTTTGATCAAGGTCATTTCAGCCAAAGCACTATCTGATTCCTCTGCTCTACAGTTACTACTTCTGCTCTTGATAGACGGAGAGATTTGAAGGCAACGTACACTTATTCTTCCGCATCTAAACATCCCCCCTGAACCTGTGATTTTATCTGACCTGACCCTTCCAGTGATGGCTACAAAATTAAGAATTGGCAAGCTCAGCACCCACCTCCTCCACATCCAGCAGGCTCTGCTCACCAATCAACTGTGGGTAAAGCTCTGCCTCTTCTACCACTTTCTTCTCTCTGTGTTCATCTATTTAGTAGAACATGGATTCTTACGTTTTTCATGTATATAATAAATTTTTCCTTTTAAATATTTGGTGTTTAATTCAGAATTTGAACTATTGGGGGACACTCTCATTCTTGAACTATCACACTGATATCATGAAAATGTTTATACAACGCATCTGAAAGACACCTTTCAATCCAGCCTTACCTAGACAACTTTTGGCCAAAGAGACATGAGCCATGCCATCACATACCCTTGAAAACAATTAAGATAGCGCTGCTTTAAGGCATGACCACATTTCAAAAGATAGTGTGTTAGCTCTCAAATCAAATTACACTAAATGTGAGGTAAGATTGTGAGTGATAAGGGTTTAGGAGTTCTGTGCACTTAAAGCCATGTGAAGAGACCCTAGATTTGAGCTATCTCAATGGGTATGTGGTTCCCCACAAACCTCCATTCTGGAACAAGAGAAGTTTCACATAAATTGTATTATCAAGAGACCCAGGGCGCTGGGTACAATTGTGCTACTGACGTGGCAAAAAACTACAACCGTGAAATAGCATGGATGACAGCACTGAACTCATTCAAATAAATAATCCAACAGCAAACCCAGGACCCATAAACATACTTTCAACCATAAACTAATTAATCTTTTAAGGAGGACAAAAATTCAGATAGAGTGATGTTATATTTCCCTAAAGATTTTACAGCCCATCTCATTTCTCTACAAGTTAAAACAAACATGAAAAATGGTATATACAAGATCATCTTTATAGCTATACAATAGACTGTAACAATTAAATAACTGGATGCCTAAGGTAAATTAAAACTTATTTGATGAACTATAGAATGGCTAATACATGCCTAGTAAGCTATAGGAGTAATGGTTATCTGTTTCTATTGATGGAAAACATTTGTAGAATAAAAGATAAACATTAGTTAGTAAAACAATAAAAGATGAAAAGCCAGTATATTCAAGGGAAGAAAGCGTATTCTATTACAACAGACATTCTACATTCTTTAATCAAGTAAAAAAAAAAAATCCCATCCCTCTTCCGTGTGCTACTATACTCATTTGTACAAAACTTCTGCCAAGCCTTACCTACCTGATCCCTACCTGGTCTGCCTCCAGCTTTCCTGGAATTCTCTTCTGTAACCATTCTGGCTCACATTTTGTTCTCATAAGTACCACAGCGTGTTCTTATCCATGTCATTAATGGCCCCTGTGCCACCTGATAGGTCAGTAGTCTGCACTCCGCTGAACTCCATCCTGGGTACCCAGCTTCCTATACCATATTTCTGGCTCTTCTCAGCTCCCTTGACTTCTCTCTGCAGTGAATGGGCTCAGTCTATACTCCCCCATGGGGACGCTCTATAGCCATTTATACAAGCTTTACTAGTCCAGCCTCCTTTTCAAGCTTCAGCCCTGACTGGTGCCTGACATGATCTTACACCACATACACATGTCTCATAATCATCTGCCTTTTCATGGCCTCAACTTACCTGTAGTTCTGGAACGTATTTCCAGAACAGAACATCTGATCTCCCTGCAGAGTTTACTTTATACTGTCTTCTCAACTATTTTTGCACCTGCTCAGATCAAGAACCTTAGACCTTTCTATGGACTCCTCACATCGTCTCCAAATTGCATCTAGAATTTGACGCTTCTTCATGTTCTCCCTCGTCACCAACCCATTGTGAACCATGACTTAACAGTCCTTAAACTTTCCACTTGTCCTTTATATTTTATTGATCCAACATTCTGATTGGCCCTTTAGAAATTCCAATCCTGTCTTGAAGCAAGAAGGGGATCTTCATTCTGAAAGTAGGAGAACGCCAGTGAACTCCAGGGTCTGGTTCTCCCCTCTCTCTTGCTCTCTCTCCTACCCCTTCTTCCTTTATTACATTTCAGCAGCTTCTACACCGCCTCACACATATGCCTCGCATACTTCCTTCCTCTTTGGCACCTTGCTCTTACCTCCTTTCAGCCTACATGTTGTTTCTTAGATCTCTCTCTAGTTTCTTCCCTCATCGTTTCCTCTATTTACTAGCTCAAATGCTACCTTCTCAAAGAGTTTTACCTTGAATAAAAGTGGCAACCTACAACATATTCCTCCTATTAATCTCTGCCTCTGTTAATTTCCCCCATTAGTATCTGTGCTTTTCTGATATCCTTTCTACTGTACAGATAACTTCATTGCTCATTGTTTGCCTTATTCACTATCATTTAGCCATTACTGAACTTCCATGTATATAGGAACTCTATCTTTGTTCCTTGTCTATGTGTCACAGAAGACACAATGAGTTACCTACAGTAACTACCCAATTGATTGAATAAATACATTTGTATAAAATCTCATAGAAAAGTAGACAAAATAGCACAGAAACATATTTGAAACACCAAAGATGTTGAGCTGAGAATTCAATAGGTCTTGAGGTTGTGAACATAAATTCATCCAAATCAATTCATTGCTAATGATATATGCTGTTGTGTATAGATCAGATACTCAAACAAGCAAGACAATCTGTCCTGAGGGGGCTCTACCTGGGATAAAAGAATAAAAGATTCCCTGTAATTCCAAAGTGATGAACTATGTTAACACCAAGACTCAGAGGAACAGGTAAATATGGCTGGATTACTCATTGTTTGTGTTGTTGGGATGAAATACCATGACCAAGGAGAAAGCTTATTTTGTCCAGCAATTTCAGAGGCCTAAAGTCCATAATTGTGGGGAAGGTATGGTAATAGGCAGGCATAGTGGCAAAACCACGAAGCTGTGAGCTTACATCTTAATCACCCATAAGATGCAGAGTCAGTGAGCGGGAAGAGGGGCAAGGCTATAAACAATCAAATCTGACACCAGTGATGTATTTTCTCCAGCAAGATCCCATGCCCAAAAAGTTATATAAACCTCCCTAAACACTTTGGGATCAAGTATTAAAATATAAGAATTTATGAAGGATTTTTCTTATCTAAAACATCCCAATGGCAAAGCACTGATGCTTTTCTTATTTAGCCCACTGCAGTCTTCATAGATAACACACTGAGTGGTGTATATATATGCATGTCATCTTGTATGCTCATCACAAGCATCTTCACCTGGGGGACTTATGCATGGGTCTTTTCTCTCAGGGACTTGTTTGGAATGAGAGTGGATGTAGCTATATATCAGGTGTTCCTACAATCCCTGACCCTGCCACTGACTAAGTCCACAAGGAACATCTTAACATCAGGCAAGCTCATGCATGGCTTCCCCATTAGCCCCTCATTCTGCCTATCAGAACAAAAGAGGGCTCTAAAAATATTTCTCCCACTGTGTGAAGCAGAACAGAGCAAAACAACCCAAGACTTGGTAGTTAAATAATAATGATCATTAAAAATAATATGAAGAACCAAATGAATGTGGGAAGCACCAAACCTCTGGAAGGGACCGACTACATCTCTTCCTGACTCAAGGCCTTTTTTGAATGAAATCTCTAAACAGTACTTAATTATTGGCAATATTATTTTTCTTTTTAAAAAAACTAAGAATCCATTTCTGTGAACCAAAGGAAACAAGCCTTGCCCTGTGTTTGTGTTTAAGAAAATAAAGAAGGGATGGCAGAATATGCTATAAATTCTCCCGTCGGCTCTCCTGACCCTGTCTCCACTTATCCCCACCTCTTCTCTGTGCCACAGGATGCCTATCCTGAACCACTTGTGCTTTGGGGACTTGATGAATGGCAGATCTAAGAGTGGGAGGAAAGAGAGGGCAGGGTACTCTTTTTTGCTGGTTCTTTTCCAGCTGATAGCTGCTCTCAAGTCCCTAAGGTAAACAGCTCCCACAGTCGTCTCCCACTTCCTTTACTCCTACAGGCACAAAGGTTCTGGTGACGGCTTCTCACATGGTTCTCCTGGCAACTTCATAATCTCTGGTCCTCCTGGCTACTTCACAATCTCCTCTTGATTCTCTCACCTGTCTCATCATGGTAAATAGCTTCTACATAGAACCCTCCCTGCTCTGAGCATCCTACTGTGCTTCCCAGGTTCTAGAGGAAGCAAGAATTCATGTACTACCAGAACAGCACACTCAGAAGGAAATACCACAGCCCTGGTAGTTGCCTCTTCTTCTATAGGAATGGCCATGATAGTGAAAAGCACTGAATGAGGTCGCCATCCACTCTGATTCAGGCTGAGGCTGTTCACCTATGTCAGCACTGAGGGTTGAAATCTAGATTTCTTCTCTTTGTAGGACGACCCCATTCTAGCCCCAAGGGCACCCAGAGTATTTTAGGAATGTAGAAAAATAATCAGCATGAGTAAGAATGAGATGATGTCTCCTCATGGAAAAAAAAAAAACCCTCCACCTTCCATTCACCTCTGAGCTGTCATTGCAGAAAAGCTGTATTCTTGAATATCAATTACCATGGTGAAGATTGCAAGCTGAAGATAGCACCAGGATTAACTTCCTGTACCAGTCTGAGGCATTTCCCAGGATGGCAGGTGTCACAATATTAATCCAAATATCAGATGGTATTAAATTCCTTGGGAAATATCAGGCACTTGGCTTTTCTAGTCAGCTGCTTATTGGGTATTCCACAGACATAGTGCAAGAAAATCCCAGTCCTAAATCAATAACTGGACTTCTCACGACTTAACCACTGGATACAGATGTTAAACCAGCAAGCTGTGGAGTCCTGAGAGTGCAGTGATCGATGCTATTTTGACCACATCACCAGAAAGCTCTAGGCTGCCTGGGCTAGGACATGTGGGGTCATTGTATGCCTTAGTGTACACCTCTAGAAAATGAACTTTCTTAAAGGCAAGAATAATAGGGGCATAGTAGGTTCATACTAAATGCCAACAGGTTTATAATTTAGACAAGACTCATGTTTGTGGCCCCACCTCTCTGTAAGTAACAAGGTAAGAAAACTAATTAAAGTTAAAGTGGTTTCAGATGGATGTGGGTGGACTTTGAGAACTGAGACATGCAACATTTGAGGTAATTTCTCCTGTTCTAGTGAAGGAAAAAAGAGACAGTCAAGTTCTCTCTCAGATATCCATTTATAGCCTTCCATCTACCACAGAAGATAGCCTGGAGATCTCAAATGACTGGAATAAGAGGAATATTTAATGGCTTCGGAACAACAGTTTTCAATCTGAAGTCACCCAAGGTCACATCATTGTGTCCAGCTACCAGGTTCCAAACTCTTACAGATATCCTGCTACAGATATCAGGCTAGGAGCTCTCTTTGCATGGCCTGGCTTATCTCTCAATGTCCCAAGAAGATACTCTTCTAGTTTATGACAGGCCAGGAAGTAATTTTTATTAACTTAGGAGTTTTTATTTTTTATTTTTTTTTGGATTTTTCGAGACAGGGTTTCTCCGTAGCTTTTCGTTCCTGTCCTGGAACTAGCTCTTGCAGACCAGGCTGGCCTTGAACTCACAGAGATCCGCCTACCTCTGCCTCCTGAGTGCTGGGACCAAAGGCGTGTGCCACCACCGCCCGGCAATTTAGGAGATTTTTAAAATGTCAATGATAGTGTTGATCACAATGTCATCTAAATGCCTTGCAGAGCTACACAAAGGTATTCTTTAAATGAAGCAGGGTGTTAAGGGAATAATTCTCCGGTTACCTTGGCAGATGAAGGGGTAACGCTTTGCTATTCCCATGGGTGTCATTTCTAGCAATTCTGTAAAGTAGGTGTTATATACTGTATAAACTAGCAACCTTCCTTTATCTCCCCTATTGACCTCTTGTTGATTCAACAGCATGTGAGATTCATGGTGAAGGCGTCATAGGCAGGAGGCTGAAGACAAGCAGGCTTCACAGCACAAAGGGATCTGAAAGTCTAGGGAACTCCATGTCATCTCCACAGGGCCTGATTTCATTGGTTCACAAGGTCTACTTAAATTTAAGAGCATCTTGACTTAAAAATGACATGATAAGCTCTGCCGGAAGAACTCAAGGCTGAATTTTTTGGTCCTAGAAATTTTAGACTGGTCTACCCCAAAGCATCTGTGCCACTGAGCCCTGGGCACTTTAACCCCAGTTACCACATAGACAGTTAAACTCTACTCAGGGTCACTCTGCTTATAAAGCTCTATGCTCAATACCATAAAAGCTTAAAGAATAAAGAGGATTATGTTCATCCTCAAAGGGGAACTTTGTTCACCCAAAGTGGACTCCTTTTTGCCCATGTCTGTGTTCTTTCATCAGCTCTAGCTGACAAGGAAAGCTAATCCCAGCAAGCTTGGGGAAGAGCTTAACACAGGCACAGTTTGCTGGGTTCTATGAGCTTAAGGTTGTTGAGCCCAGGGCTGATGATGTGTGGATGGCATTTCTTTATTGTTCCTAGCAGACACAAGGAATTTAGAAGAACAATACACAGTAATAGCAGAAATAAATGGCCACACTCTAAGTAGATCTTACATAACTAGTAAAGTTCAAGCTACAGGGAGCAATTCTAGGACACTGAAAGTCAAAAATACCCCAAGGAAAAGAAAAGGTGGGGAGACTGGGAAGACCACTAAGAACATGCCACGTGACGTGCCCATTTGAGACAATTTGAGTTTTGAAAGAACAATATTGATAATGGATTGCTAAGGGTAAAAAAGACAATTACAAAGACTTCATGAACCTACAGTGATATTAAGAGGAAAATTCTATAGAAAAGAATACCAGCTACTGTGGGATGATTGAATAGAAAAACCGCTGTTTGCACTGGAGTAATGACTGGCGTAGGTGAGGATGACCCAAGGATGCTAATCCATGGGAGAGAAGTTCACTCGGAGCAGGATAGTTACACACAGCAAAGCAGCATTCTGCAAATGTACCCTAACCAAGGGATCAAGCTGGCCAGAGACCCTGATGAAATATACTTCTTACCAAAAATATCTAACGTGCAACAAATCAGGGGGAGAAAGTCAGAGCTTGGCATTCTACACATCAGCAGTCCTGGATCGGTCAAACATCGGTAATGCAGAAGAGGAGGAAACAGCGCTATTCTGGCATGCCACGAAGCAGTGTGAGAACTGTTGACTGGATTCTACCCTGAAAACGCCTCTAAGAAAGACTTGGTGAGACAACAGTGAGGAATTTCAATAGGGTATACATTAGCCAATATTGACATTAACTTTGACCAGAAAACATAACTACATGTATTTAACACCCTGGAAATTTTCCCTTGGCATATACTTTAAATTGCTACAAACACATTTTAATGCAGGCAATCTCTTGTGAGCCCAAGGAGTTACACCATCTTAGATGATCTGTATTGATTTCTAAGCCTACAAGTGCAACTGGCTTTTTTAAATTTGTTTCTTCAAATGTCTTTTCTCTCCTTCACTTATCTTTCTATTCTTTCTGCTCATTGCTTCCTTAATGCCAAAGATGGTGCTCAGTACACAGTCAATGTCCACTTGGTATGTTAGTTGTTGTTCCTTCTGCTTCTAAAACTCATGTTTCACGTTGATATGGAACTTTATTTCTTACGGAATTTCTTTATGAAATTTCAAGATAATCATTCCAATACTTTGTGTGATAATGTCAGTTGTTGAGAATGTTCCCTAGGAGACCAGGCTGATGCTTTACTAATATTGTTTTCTTAATATGTATGTATGCTTTTAATGTATGTATGGAGTGTGTTCATGGGTGCAATGGCCATGCCACATCCAAAAGACACCATTCCACAGTACTCCTCCCCAACACGCCGCTCTTCTGTCCTTTCCACCCTCTCTTCTACAAGGTTCCCTGAGCTGTAGGAGAGATTGGTGATATAGATACCCCACTTAGGGCCAGAGAGTCCACAGTCACTTATTCTCTATACTTTGGCCAATTCAGATATGTATTAACGACAATCTACTGCAAAAAAAGCTTCTCTGATGAGAAGGCTCAAAGCTGGGTATAATTATGACATTTTCATACATTGCCATTTCATTTGGCTCATATGTTGAATGTTTATAAGCAAATGTCTATCCTCAATGTACTTTCAAATATATTTAAATACACATATAACACACATATACTGATAAGTAAAATACATATACATGTTTCATCATACATTTGTTTATATAATAATATATGTATATAACGTAGCACGCATGTATATGTAAAACATGTATGGACTCGGAGAGACTAAACGAATAGGATAATGCCCCGTATAAGATGCTGACAGTAGGCCAGAAATATACTATATCAAAAAGCTCAACCCACTCAAGGCACAATGACTGTAGCATGAATCAAGCAATGGACAACATCTGTCCCAGGAAGATGAGCAGAAGCTCGAACCCAAGAGTTCCAGCAACTCAGCAACTATCTCCTAAATGTGGTAGAAATAATCTTCTAAGTTCCATTAAGGCATCCCCTCATGTCAATTTCATAACTCAACCTTTATGATGTTCGTACATTACCATATTTTGATGGCAACAAAAACCCATGCCACATGCATACCAGTCCTCTGTGCTCAATGGAAAACAAAGCTACAAGGTGCCTGTCTTACAGGACACAGGACTTCAGTGCTCCTTTGGCCCGCACATGGCTCTGGATGCACCCTTGACGTCTAACGGATTTAAACAGATGTAACTATAGTTGACCTGGCTGCATGGACCCAGACCTGATCTGTGCTGCAGCAATCCAAAGAGACATGGACTATTCCAGAACTCCCCTGGCCATCCCTAGAAGCTCTGGTGATCTCTCCCTAGAGCACAGAGAAGCCGATGAACAGGAGGTATGAGTATATCAAAACCCCATAGTCAATAGGGCACATGTCAGCTGTTATAAACTAGTATGGACTTACCACGTGTTCAAATACTGACCTGTTCTGTACCATTTGGAGAATAATTTCCCTCTAAGCCCCACCCCCAGAACTTCCTACTTTGCTTCTCTGCTCTGAAGGTCCACCCCATCCGCACCTCCCCATGACTCTCCCACATCTTGCTTCCTCATTTGTCAATGCGTGTGCTCTGCTGTTGATGGACACTTTACACAACACGATGCCTTTCAGAACCTGTTCTTCAGGGTAAGGAGGCTATATATCTCTCTACATCTATATGTCTCCCGCAGCCACGCATGCAGGGGTGTTACCAAGAGCACCCAAAAGAATCTACTGAGGAATTAAAGGATCTCTATGACAGGGCTGCCTGCTCCTGCATGAGTATGAGTGAACCCAGGAACTGAGAAAGAAGGTTGAGTGTGAACTTCACTGTTGCTGACCCACACTCAAGTTTCAATGGTGTCTTGGAACAGCAAGACACCTGAGGTCCTGGTCTGGTTCTGATGGAAAATGTTTGGGACATTCTCCCCCCACTCTCTGAGTGTGTGTCTGTGTGTGTGTGTTGGGGTGTTCTTGCATGTGTATGCATACGAGTATAAGACTGAGGTCAACGTGTGTCTTCTTCAGTCTCTCTCCATCTATCTGTTTATGTATTTAGGGACAGAGCCTTGCAAGAAACCTGGAACTTTCAGACTAAGCTAAACTGGTTGGCTAGCAAGCCTTAGAGATCCTTTTATCTCTGCCTTTCCAGCCCTGAACCCCAGAATACATATTCTGGTAGATCTGGCATTTTATGCGGTGGCTGGAAATATAAACTCAGGTCCTCATGCTTATGCAAGTACTTTATTGATGGAGACATCTTTACAGTCCTGGGACATACTTTTAAGAAAACACACACACACATGCATGCACGCACACACACACACAACACACAGAGCAAAGAATTGTCCTATTCAGACTAGTGTCCTCCCTAAAGGAATCCATGGTTCTGTGAGATTCACTTAGTTCTTGTGTCTATTTCTCCAAATGAAGCCGAGTCTCACCTTCAAATAACTATACTGACTAGGGAAGGAAGTGATAACATGAGGCTAATATTCCAACAAGCCCAAAGAAGCAGATAACCTGACACATATTATGGGGAGACTCCTACACCCCAATACCAAGTCCCTCTCTCTGTGAGGTCTGGACAGTGTCTGAAAGGGGGAATGAACTACTAGAATGAAAGCTGTTTTGTCTAAGGGAAAAAGAAATCCATCATTTAGACTGAGGCGGTCATTCTGCATGAGGCTAGACCAAATGCTTCGCTCCCCTTGCAGACAGGTTCTTACAGGTGAGTGTGGACATGACCGGGCTATTTCTAAGACATGAAAGGCATCCCTTTAGCCTTGTGCTCTTTTCTCATGGCCACCTGTCTGGGGTACATATCTGTGACGCCCTTCCATACAACTCTCCTTCTACCCATGGAACTCCGCAAGAGACTGGAGCTTCCAGAGGGAACTGGGGACTTCAAATAGAGAGAAGCCAGTATCTCCTATCCTTGACCTCATACCCGGTGGTGGCAACAGCATACTTTGGAGAACAGGCACTAAAGGAGCTAACTTAGTGCTGCTGGAAATGTTGCCAACATCTGTGTCAGAGATGAGGATATCCTGTGGTTCCCGCAGCCAAGATGCCTGTGTTTCTTCAGGCACTGGCCTTTCTCTGGTTGCTTCTGTTCACTGCAGTCAATACCTTCTACTCCCAGCTACCTGCAAAGACCGTACAATGGAATATCTTGGCTTCAGATCCACTGAAGGGACCGTGGGACAAATATTCAGTGCAAGTAAGTTATTGAAAAAGTAAAGAGGGGAAGGGATTAAGATGGCGGAAAAGTGAGTCAGTGACACAGACTATACGGCAGGTCTCCACCAGGGGAGACTGGAGCCTAATTCTACTAAAGAACTCAAAGTGTTGATGTCGCCTCACACCCGAGATGTCCCAACCGAGAGAGAGGAACCACTTGTTAAGGGGTATCACAGGGGCTGCTATGGCAACATAAAGGAGTGAGGAGGCTCTGGCCTCTAGAGAAAGGCCCACAGGTGAGAGTAGGTGGCATCTGAAGAGGTAAGAACAAGGAACCAGAGGCAAGACATGACCAGAGTCTGCTGCCCGCATGATTCAGAACACAAATGTTACTGAGTCAGCATCAGGGATACAGATTATCTTTTCAACAAAAGGTTTAAGCTTCTCAGGATAAGGGGATACTGCCAGCCCAAGGCTTACACATTGAATCAACAAAGCAGTTCAATTTGGACAAGAAGGGTATTGGTAGGAAGCCAAAGATACTTCTCAAAGGAGTCTAGACCTGCCTCTGGCTCAAGGGAGGAAGGTATATATGGTGTTAGAAAGAGAATGGCCTCCAAAGGGAGTAGCACTATTAGGAAGTATGGCCTTATTGGTGTAGGTGTGGTCTCTTAGAGGAACTGTGTCACTGTGGAAGTGGACTTTGAGTTCTCATATATGTTTAAGCCACACCCAGTGGAACAGGTCACTTCCTGTTGCCTGCAAGTTAAGATGTAGGACACTCAGGTACTTCTCCAATACCATGTCTGCCTAAACATTAGCATGTTTCACCATGATGATAGTGAACTGAGCCTCTAAAAATGCAAGCCACCCTAATTAAATGTTTTCTATTATAAAAGTTGCTGTGGTCATGATCTCTCTTCACAGAGAAACCCCTAACTAAGACAGTGTACACCCAGGCCATCTGCCTTGTTAGATTCTAAAGAGGCATCTCAAAGTCAGAAAGGAGTGGCACATGCCTTTAACCCCAGCTCTCAGAGGTAGGCAGATCTCTGCGAGTTCGAGCCCAACCTGGTCTACAAAGCAAGTTCCAGGACAGCCAGAGCTGTTACACAAAAAGAGGCATCTTAAGGCAAAACTGGCATGTGGCTGGGGACCCAAATTTGTCTGGCCAAGTTTGTGAGTGATGAGGAGACCTTTATGGGTGACCCACACCCATGGTATGGCTGTTGTGCCCCATGCTCTTTTCCCTTTTTCTCTTTTCTGCGGATACGGATGTGGTGGATGCAGATATTGATACAGCAGGTTGCCAGGGAGCCCTTATGGGAAGTAGGGGAGAAACAAAGCATCATTTACCAATGGAGGAGAAATGGAAGCAAGAGGATCCTGATACCCACGAATGAGTACATCAACCCAGCGGGAGCTCTCTTGGAAATCAAGGAAACTCACTGAAATAAAAACTGCAACACAATATTTCTATGCACCAATAAAAATCATAAATCTGGGGACAGTTGAAAGCCCACCTACTCGGTAACCTTGACATTGTTCTCATCTTCTCCTCTGCACATTCTGTCTCAGCTCAGGTGACCTTCCTCTGCTGTGACACACTGGCCTCCACACTCCCCTCTTCTATCCAGTGGGGCTCAAGATGACTTTGCTCCTGGCTGATTTACTGTCCCCCTGTTCAGAACTTAATCCCAGAATTTTTTAAATTGCTAGATTCAAAATTGGATTTTTCATTTGACTGATTTATGAGTAGCAGCTCAGATCTGACAGGAAACGCCAGCCCTATCAAATGGACCACTGCGCATGCTCCTGGGAGGAGAGGCCACTGATGGTTTACAGTCCAACGACACAATGTGACCGTAGGCCAACTACCTTCTTCCCCCTTGCTTGTCAGTCCTACAGACCCGGTTGTCTTCTCAGCGGCTTTGATGACCCACCTTTATCTACTAACCCTTCCAGCAAGCACACAGAGGTGGGAACTATGTTCTCATCTTTCCCAGCAAGCCCCTCGCACTATTGCTTTCCTAGTATTTGGGGATGAGTTCATGTGAACTGGCTATAGAACTGAGCCTCCAGCAAGGTGACAACCTTCCCCAGAGGCAGTGGCCACACAAAGAACATGATAATCACAAGTTTTGGGTGTTCTTGGGAATATACAATCAGGCAGAGCCCAGCTTTATGAAACCACTATGACTCCTACCACACCCGCACTTTATCAGGAGTTTCCATGGTTCCGTAGTTTGAAGGCTCTGTCTCCAGATATAACTCCGTGTATGAGTACAATGCTAGGATCCCAGCATAAGTATGGTTCCTTTCCCGAACATTCCATTCCTATTCGGTGCTAGGTGGGAAAAAAAAAGCCTTCAAATATATACTACCTCCTAAATATTTAAGTGCCTGTCTGAGGGCTCTGTGCCCAGATCCTGAAATAAGCACACCATGGAAAACCCACTGTGTGGGCACAGCGGCCTGCTGTACATAGTTCCCTTCCCGTTTCCATTTTAATGCTTCTAATCTGATGGGAAAGGCCAAATAACCTTTCCTGGTAGGAAGAAAACTAGCAGCGTGGGGAATTTAGGAACAGGTGTGGGAAGGATAAGTGAGTCTGAGGAGAGCAACACAGAGGGCCCCTTCTTTGTAAAGGTAGCAAACCGTTGCCGATTGGCTTCTAGAGGTGGGACAGAAGGAGGGTGTCCCAGAGGCAGTGAGTAACTTGATTGCCATGGCGCTGGCTCAGTGACCTGTAAGATCAAAGTGGATTTCTTCTTTTGGCACGTTACTCTGAGGTTGCCTTTGCTGGAATGCCAAGAACAGGCAGTTAGCATTTGCAGATGACAGGGTGATACCACGGGTCTGTGTGTTGCAGACATCATGCATAAGTCCCACATCTGACACATCAGGCCTCCAGCCTGCAAACAGTAACCCATGTCCAGACACATCAGCAGGCCAAGGCTGGGTAGGCACCAAGGTGTGTTGTGACAAGCCTTCACTGACTCTTCCCCTGTGAGGCTGGGCAGCATGCCGGGGAGGCAAGGATTCCAGCATGCCTGCATAGCCAAGAACCTTCCATGACTCACGTGCCCAGAACAACAGGGAAGCGTTTAGAATAGAAACAGATACCTTTGAGTCCAATCAAACTTTTAATGCATATTTTGCCCCAAACTATTATTCCAAAGGAGCAGGTCTTCAGGTCGCAGATCTTATAGCAAAGTCACAGGTGAGCCTGGAGGCAGACTGTCCAATGGAAGAGTTTTTAATTGTACACCAGCAAGGAGCACCCAGAGGCTACACATGTGAGTTGAGTAAGTACATACGAGTTACATCAGGGAGTATGTATATCAAGTGCACCCATACCCTAGAAGCTGAAAGTCTATAGTTCAGTTCTAGGTGGGTGGAATTATTGCCTCTTTGCCTGGGCATGGAAATGTATCATCCCTGTACAGGAGGTAGAGTAGCTGGAGCTTCAAATTCCCTGAAAGATCTAAACTGGTCTGTGTGGCATTTCCGTGGCACTGGCTGGAAAAAGGAAGAAGAAAGGGTACTAGCACACAAAGCATAAGGAAAACATCATCACAGCCCACCAGACCTCCTCTGAAACAGGAAGGTGCTACTTATCTATTCATGATAAGCTGCAGAATTCTGAAGTCACATAAGCTTAAGGCTGTGGATTCTTGGTCAGAGTGTAAAATCTGACTTGTTAAGCTAAGGACAAAAGGAAGAACAAGAAAAGGCAGGATGGGGCCTTGCCGTTGAAATGGTGCAGTGTAAGGCTGGATCCTAGCTTCGTTGTTTGTTGTTGTTTTTGTGCCACTTAGGTACAGAGCCCTGGGTAAATACATGGGAGGAGCCAGCTGCTCACCCATTGCTCTCTCTAGGATGTTCTGGTTTTATTCTGCCTCTGAAAGGGCAGTAATGCAGTACCCAGAATACTCTGTTCCACTCTATCTCGCCTTTCCACAAAGAAGGGGTCCTGGAAAGGTAACTAAGAGAGGGGAGTAAATGGCAATGTTGAGGGGCATCCCTGTGTGTCCTCACTCTGTGGGTCCTGACTCTGCTGTCTGTATGAAAGACAATAAATGAGGGGACAGTGAGTAAGAGTGACCTACCTGTGTGCATATAAGCTATCTATTCAGGTAACTTAGAAGCCAGGCCAAGCTAGAGGTTCCCTCTGACTATCAAAACCCACAATCTTCCTACACTGGCTGTAGCTGGTCCTTAGAGGTCTCAGCCACCAAGACTGCAAGAGCATATGGCAATCCCCAAACTTCACTCAAGAGCCAAAATAAAAATCACAACCTGTGCTGGGTGGTGGTGGCACATGCCTTTAATTCCAGGACTTGGGAGACAGAAGCAGGTGGATCCCTGAGTTTGAGGCAAGTTTGGTCTATAGAGAGAGTTCCAGGACAGCCAAGTCTATACAGGGAAGCTCTGCCTCTCGAAAAATCAAAACCAAAGATCAATCAATCAATCAAATCAGTCACAACTTGTGCTGCCTAGTTTTATGTCATCTTGACACAGGCTAGAGTTATTTGGAAAAACAGAACCTCAATTGAAAGAAAAATACCCCTACCAATAGGCCGGTGGACAAGTCTGTGGGGCATTTTCTTGACTGATGGCTGATGTGGGAGAGCCTAGCTCACCGAGGGTGGTACCAACCCTGGGATTGTGGTCTTGGTTGAGATAAAATAAAAGCAGGCCCAACAAGCTACAAGGAGCAAGTTTGTAAGCAACACTCTTTCCTAGCATCCATGTCAGTTCCTGTCTCCAGGTTCCAGTCTGAGTCCCTGTTCTGACTTCCATCAGCGAGAATGTGATGTGAGAACTGTAAGCTGGAATAAACCCTTCCCTTAGCAGCAGAAACTCTAAGACCCAGCCCAAAGGCCCTTCTCCATCTCTAGTTACAAAGTCTAGACAGATATACAGAAACACAACCATGACACCACTCAAATGAAAAACCAAAGGGGGCGGACACAAGCTCCCAGGAGTTGTGTAAGTTTTCCCACTTAACACATTCAGTAAACGTGAGCTGTGCCTCACGGATGCTGCTTCATAATGCAAATGAGTAAGAGGTCAGCAATCCACCCTCTCAGAACCCTGCTCAGAGTGGCTCTGTTCCTCGGGCAGCATACGTGCAGGCAATGTTGTGTAAGCAGAGAAGTGTGTGTGTGTGTATTGTATGTGTGTATGCATGTATGTATATCTGCATGTGTGTGTATGTGCATGTGTATGTACGCATATTGTATGCATGTGTATATGGATATACAGATGCGTGTGAGGAAACTCACCCAATGCAGTATCTGTGCAGGTCAGAGGCTAACAGTAGAATCTTTCATCATTTTTCCATCTTATTGTTTTATGGAAGAGCCTCTTTTGGAACCTGGAGCTCCCCTCTCTTGGATGGATGGACTGGCTAGTGAGCTCCTAGGATCTCCCTGTCTCCAGCCTCCAGTGCTGGGATTCCAGCCTTCTGCTGCGGTGCCGGGAGGAGACTGCATGAGTTCTAGAATCTTTACACTTCAACAGCAAACACCACCCACTGAGCCCTCAGCTTACACCCTGCCCCAAAAGAAGACTCATTTTATGCTCTAGTTCTTTGTGGTTTTGTTTGGATTTTTTTTTTTAGGACTGCTATGTCTGCTTAAATGACTTGGCTAATTTAAAATCAACCATATACATACAAAATCTAAAGACACTAAACTGTTCTAAACGCCCATGTAACTAGGACTGTGGACAGTTCTAGAGCTCTCCTGTGTACCTCTCCCTACTCAGGTATATCAACTGTCACCTGTTGATAATTCCTGGCACACGAATATGGCACACACTTTCCCCCTCAACCCTCCACCCCACCCCACCCCCATTTTGAGACAGGGTATTACCACATAGCCTTGAAGGCCTGGAACAGAACTCATAGAGACTGCCCTGCATTCACCTCCTGGGTGCCGAGATCAAAGATGTGCTGTACTGCACCCAGCCCTGTGTGGCCTTTCTTAGAAACATAAATGAAGCCTTTCAGTAAGGCAAAACCAGCATACTGCACGCCTAAGGAATACTTCCAAGACACTGATCTAACAAAGGCATACCCGATGCAACTTAACGATCACATTAGCACCTTAATAAGCCCATCGCATGATGTTTGGGTTCACAGCAAAACATTCCATTTCCCATTCCAAGAGTTACTGTTATATGTTCACGGCCAGTCACTATTCCAGGACTTCAGAAATGAATGTGAGGGATGGAAAGACAGTTTAGGAAGTAAAATGCTTGCCTTGGAAGCAGAGTTCAGTCACCAGAACTCAAGTTACAAAGAAAAAATAATCAGTTTTCCAGCAATCATGTGCAGTGTAAGGCTCCATCCCCTCCTGAAAAGCTAATGATTTTGAATGGTTTTGGGAGGTGGGTGTCATTTTCTCTAAAAATGCAGCCACTGAGGAAGCTGGGTGGTAGGAGTAGGGGTTCAGAGGGAAAGGAAGGGGAAATATAATCGGGGTGACTACAATTACAATGCATCTCTCTCTCATATTCATATATATATGTGTGTGTGTGTGTGTGTGTATGTATGTATGTATGTATGTATGTATATGTATATATATATGTATATGTATATGAAAAATCTAAAGAAAAAGCTGCAAGTGACAGAATGTGCTTGTAACCTATTACAGAAGCAGACCAGGGCTCCCAAGGCTCACTGGTCAGCTACTCTGGCCTGCTTGGCAAGTTCCAGGCCAGTGAGAGGCCTTGTCCCAGAGAAGGTAAAAATGTGGACAGCATCTGAGGAATGGCACCCGAGGTTGCTCTCTGCCTCCCCACATGAATGCACACCCGCAAATACATGTGCAGTTGCTCTCACATGAACGCACACGTGCGCATCCCAAAACAGAGAATGGATGTGAAGGTGAGCAAAAAATTATACAGCCCTGTGACACAGGAACAAGAGAAAATGCATAGGAAAAACCAGCCCCCAATACAGTAGATGGACATGGGCTGCCACGCTATTACATGGGCCCTACATAACATACATAATTTGTGCAATTCTTCTAAAAGATGGATTTTAGTGAGTGTGAAAAGCAAAATCAACTCTTTGCAGATGTGAGGCAAAAGAAGGAAAGTTACATATGTGCACACGTTCACACACACACAAACAAACACACACTGTATGCCATCCGCCACTTCATAGGGCCATTTTCCTCCCAGGTGCGTGCTATATTAAACTGTTTTCCTTTGGAGATTCTTGCTGACTAAAAACAGCCTTCCACGGGCAACCTCTCTCTGCTCCACACCTTGTGTCCATCTTTCCCTAGTCCCCGGCCAAGATCAGCATGGATCCCTCTAGTCTAAGTCGCTATTTCTCTCAGCATGTGGTTGCTGAGTGCTGAACTCTCCTATCTGCATGCCTTTTCACACACAGAAAAATGCCTGGTCCCCATAAAACCCTCAGGGAATGTGGGGCTGTGAAGCATAGCAAGCTTCATCTTGATTTCCTGTATGTGGCCCTGAAAGGATCCATCATGGAAGGAGAACCTCTGAGCATACCCTGCTGGTTGAAACTGCCCTCTGCAAGTGTGGAATTCTGTATGTGGAGCTTTTGAGTAAAAGCTTTAAGACCTCATCTTTCTGAGCTCAGAGATACATATAAAAAAAGCAGCCAAAACTGAAGATCCGACGACCCCAAACTGTCCATCTCGGTAGAAGGGAAGGAAGGAGGAAAAGAAGGAATGTTGGGTCTACAGAGGGAAGGGAAAACAAAAGCTTTCAGAAAGACTCCAGAAAAAATAAGAACAACCTAGAATGATCTCAAAAAAAAGGTCATGTTCTCAGATTCCAAGCACTTTGGCTGTCCTCAGAGTTGGCATTTGTCTCTCTCCAGTAAAACTGTCCACAATTAAAGCAACAGGTAGCCCAAGAACAGGAGAGCATGCCCATAAACAACATCTGACGGTTTTACTAAAAGGCAAGGCATGGAAGCAGAGGGGGAAGAGCTATGCTGGGCTCAGTTTCTGCTCCTGCAACCTGAGCCATTGCAACACAGACACGAGCTGTTTCCAGCCGGGACTTCATGGGCTCCAGACATCCATAAGGGAGAAGAGTGTCAGAGGCAACACGCTTCATCCCTGGGTGGCTACAGGTCCGTCCTGGAGCATCCATGACCTCCAAGAGAACTGTGTGGCCTACTCGTTCCTCTCTTGTAGTGGCTTATTGATTTTTATTTCACACACCATATTTAACAAAGGAAGACAGAGTACTTACCAAACACACAGTCGTCCACACTTTTCAACATTTATTGTGTTCATGGTCACCTGGGACTGTTTGGGATAAACTTTCAGTTTCAGTGGGCCCAGGCTTAGCCTGAGCTTCTGCACAGCCAGTCAGCTGTAGGGCAAGATTATACCTCTACTCCTCACCCTACATTCTGAGTGACAAGTGTCTGGACTAAGATCCAAAGATGTTACAGGGCACAGTGGGAAGGCAAGGCAAGGGCCCATGTGTTTGAAACACTGAAGAGTTGTTGATCATATGTCAATACCCTCTGATGACAGAGCTGACAGTGGCCTTGGTCTGTTCAGAGCCCTAGGGTTAGGTAGGGCTCAGACTCCAGAAGCAGTGTGGATCGCAGGCACCGAGTGAAAACAGTGTTCAGCTAACTTAACATTGTCTAGTGACCCAGATTAGCCCCAGGGTCCAGGATAGTGCGCAGGGCACAAAGGGACGCTCTGCCTTCCTTGGATTAGGGTTTGGGCATCTTTTGTCCTCCCATAAGATTCTGCATCTGAGCTGGGTGGTGGTGCCACACACCTATAATCCCAGTACTCAGCAGATCCCAGAAGCAGGCAGATTTCTGAGTTCAAGGTCAGTCTGGTCTACAAAAGCTAGTTCCAGGACAGGCCCAAAACTACAGAGAAACCCTGCTTCAAAACAACAACAACAAAAACAAACAAACAAAAGGATTCTGCATCTGTATGTGTATGGCTAAGAAGGAATAACAAAAGGGTCTATAGCCCTCTAACACTAAAAAGAAACTAGAAAAGGTTCTGTGTTCTGTGGAGGCTGTTGCTCATAAAGCTTATGGGAGGTCCTTCTGTCTATGTGTTGTTTTTATTTGTTAATGAATAAAGAAACTGGCTTGGCCTATAGCAAGGTAGAACTTAGTTAGGCAGGAAAGCTAGGCTGAATGCTGGGAGAAAGAGGGCAGAGTCGGGGAGAAGCAATGCAGCCCTGCTGGAGATAGATGCCAGAACCTTGCTGGTAGGCCATGAGCCTTGTGGTAAAATATAAAATAATGGAGATGGGTTAATTCTTGATGTAAGAGCAAGCTAGCTAGCTCTTACATTACACTTAAGTAATCGGCCAATTAAGTAATTACTTAAGTAATTGGCCAAACAGTGTTTTAAATAATATTGTTTCTGTGTGATTATTTCCACGGCTAAGCGGCCAGGAACCAACAGGGGCTCTCTCCTCCAACACTTAGAGGTTCATTCACCCTCTGCAAAGAGAAGACCCTGGCCACCTAAGTTGGAGTTACTGTTTGCTCTTCACCAGAAGAGAAAAGGGAAGCCATACTTTCAAAATTTGCTGAGCACAAGGAGCTCCTTGGGAGGGTGCTGGCATACATCGTGATTCAGTAGATGTAGGTGGCTGGGACCTACAGTCTGCATTATTTTTTTAGATTATTTATGTGTGTGAGTTTTTCACCTGCATGAATGTATGTATAATACATGTGTATCTGACATATGTGTTGAGGTCAGACAAAGCTGTCATCAAGTCACCTGGATGGTTGTGTATTGAAGCACAATTTAATGAAAACTCTGGGTCAGAAATTATAGTTCAACCTGAAGATCTGAAAAGCAAAACAGCTAGCCACTGGCTCTCACCTGAACCTCAGTCTGAAACGGTGATCCTGCCTCCCAGAATCAGAATGAGATTGCATTTGAGAACTGTCTTGCCCATTTTATATCCTCTCTAGGGCTTGGATCAAAGGCATGTACCACTAGGATTAAAGGCATTTACCACCTGATTTCTATGGCAACTAGTGTGGCTACTGGGATTAAAGGTGTGTGCTTCCATAATCTGGTCTGTAAGGCTGACTGGTGGGGACTATTTTACTCTCAGATCTCCAGGCAGTCTTTATTTATTAAAATACAAATGAAATGCCGCTATAGTGTATCACTAGGTAGGTACTGAAACTGAACCTCTGCAAGATCAGCAAGTGATGTTATCTACGGTGCCATCTCTCCAGCCCTAGGACATGCATTTGTAAAGTACTCCCAGGTCCCACTGGCACTACTGGGCTGGTCCCTGGACCAAACTGAGTAGCAGGAGGGGCTAAGTAATGACCAAGCCACCTCATTAGGCCCTTAATCCAAGTTAATTAATGGAATAGTCTAGTCACACTCTCAGGTCAAGCACAGACCATGTAGCAAACAAAATGATCATTTTCAGGGGAATGGAGAAACTGAACTGAATTCTGCAGCCACTTAGGTAAAAAGGAGGGTTATCCCAGCCTTCCAGTGCATTTGTAATCACTAGCATTAACTGCATTTGTCTGTTCTCATGTTTCTGTGATACCTGTCAAAATGGAGCTTTACAAGACCAGGAGGTGTGGACAATTTAAAGGCAAACCTAGAAACCAGTAGAAATGACAGCAAGAGAACAGGGGGGACCAGGGGTGGATTATACAACAGTAAAATGTATCCTCAACAAAACCATGGTTTCACTGTGTTACCAGAAAGGCCATCTACATTTAGCATACACTGGGTAACTAGGAAGACAAGAATGGATAGAATTTGCTTTACAAATATATGGATCATGTACTTATCTCTTTGTAAATGCTATGGCATTTGAAGGGATGCTGTATTTCATTCATTTAACTATATTCAACAAGCATCTGTTGAGCTCCTCCATATATAAGGAACTGCACTATCAACAGCAGCCACTTAGGTACAAATGATTTCTCCATGATGCTGGATAAAGAGATGCATGAGTCATAATTCTGGCTCCTTAAAAATGAAATAAAGGCACTAGTGCAGTCCGCTCATTTCTCTACCATGAGTTGCAAATGACATCGCTGATTGGAGGCACTTTAATAACAAACAGCTCAATAAAGGTTTGCAGAGTGTATCAAGGATAAAATCTATCTCGGGAGGCCATCAGCCAAATATGTAATAGGTAGACAGGGGGCTTGTGGTGATTTATCTCTCCAGCACCTGCTCCCTGAGGGCAACACCTGTCACCTGACCCCAGCCAGTGGCTTGAGGATCACAAAGGCAGACACATAGCTCCGCTTCTGGATTTCCACAGCACACTGTGTAACAAAATCAGGGCTTCATGTTTAGTTTTCCCCATCTCACAATGAGTCCAGGCTGGGTCTAAGTTGGAGCTTTCTTTTTGCAAGAGTGATCTGAACAAGAATTACAATGGTGGGGTTGAAAGGAACCAACCCCACTTTACCATCACTGTTGACCAAAAAATCTTGAGAGAGGCCCTTCCCTTCTATAGCATCTTTATCAGTGCATTAGCAAACTTCACAGCAGTGAAGTCAAATACCTTTAATATGATACATCCTCGTGAAATGACAACAACAACAACAACAAAAAAGACTCACCCTTCTCCAGACACTTCCTAAGGTTCATCCATAGGAAGAACCTCAGTAGATAATAACTCAATGTTGGCAAAAAAAAAGATGACAACTCACCAAATAGTGGTGGCATGCGTCTTTAATCCCAGCACTCGGGAGGGAGAGGCAGGCGGATCTCTGTGAGTTTGAGAGGTCAGCCTGGTCTACAGAGCTCTAGTTTCAGAACAGCTAGGGCTGTTACACAACCCCCCCCCCACACACACACACATACGCAAAAAGAATGACAATTCATTTTTGTAAATGCTTTTGTTTCCATGAAAATCAAGCACATAAAAGGCAATTACTATAGAGTCATTATCCATGGAGAATTGATTGTAAAGTCACAAGTACAGGCGTGAAACTGCAGAAAGCACCAAAGCTTCTATTATCAGCCTTGTCTGTGTGTATGCATACATTTCAGAGAACATGGCTTAGATAGTACGTGTACTAAGATACTAAGGATAATTACTAATAAATAGAATAATGATAACAATATAATAAAAATCAGAGTATGTTCTCTCAAAATGTCACCTCTCAACATAATTTTTCCCCCCGTAAGTCATGTCTTCTCACCTTTTCACTTAAAGCAATTAACAACGTCTGTTGACATAGCTGAGTCGCTAGTACCACACCCTTGTGCTTGGGGACACTATTACATGGAATAAGGGTCGCTTGAAGAAAAACATTTCAATATTATGACAGTCAATTTGACTCCTGGGACTAGGTAGCTAAGTGACTAAGGGAAAGGCAGCATACACAGCGTGGATGCAAACACTAGACACGGGGAGAATATTATCCAGGACATCTCTCTTAAGGAGAGCGACAGACGGAGATGTCACGCTAATACTCAGAATGTCACACAATTTCAAAGTTACACATTTTTGGAATTCCCCATTTGATTATTTTAGAACACAGCTAATCACAGGCAACTGAAGCCATGCATGGTGAACCCGTGGCTAATGGTGGACTACTGTATTTCTATGGTGAGTTGAGCAAGATCGGTTCTGAGGGTTTGTACTATGTGATTGTACTGGATGTCCGCAATGAGATGCTTCAGGGGCCGTTAATCCGGCTCTGGGAGCATGTGGAGGTCTATGTCTTGGGCAGGAATCAGGGATTTACACACTCATGGACAGGCATGTCTCCAGGCACATTATACAGAATCCCAGATTCCTAAAAGGTTAGCAGAGAGGAACAGAAAGATGCTCCATTGCCTTGGGAAGGGGGAATGTAAAAGGATCAGACAGATCTGTCCCTGTGGCTCTCAGAAGCTCTGGAAATGAAACAGTATTGGGTCTCTGACAGGGTATGATGGTCTGTGTTCTCTAAGCACAGTGAATGATAGAAGTTTCTTCTCCAGCTTTATTCAAAGTCATTTCTAATCAAAACACATTTTCAGTGTCCATCTGACACATCTAATTTTCAGGCAAGGGTTATTAGTTATTTAATTCAAGATCAATGAATCTTAGGACAGGAGCCTTCTGATAGTTAAACACAAACAGTTCATCCAAGGATCTGCCTTTCACTGTTCCCAAATGCTCATCATTACAACTCACTGGAACCATAGGTGCTGGCGTTTCATGTAGATCCTACCTACAACAACAATCACCATGGTGTTCGTTCATTCATTCATTCAAAAATTAACTCACTGAAACATACTCTATGCCATGTCCTGGTATAGGCCCTAGGGGAAAAAAATCAGGATACATGCCAGACAAAGACCCATCACTCACAGGCCCCCCTACCATCAAGACATCTATTTTCCCAAAATTTTATCCTTCTTTTCCATGGGAGCTTTTCAACGGGATGTTTTGTGTGTCTTCTTAAGAATAATAAAAGCCATTTCCTTTCACAAATCATCTAGTTCATCTGTGTATTTCATATACAAAATACGTGCTTCATAAGAAAGGATCCATGAGTTGTATAGTGCTCACACTGGGCACTATACAATATTGGGCATAATTACAAACACTATCTGATTTGCCCTTTATAGTAAGCTCATTGTGAAACCGGAAGACCATCTAATAACGGAGTCATGGACAAGCCAGTGTCAAGATCTAGTCTGCAGAATGCCACATCAATGCTGTTTCTGTGCCAAAATGTTCTTTCAATTCTTCTCCATGCTTTTGCCATGACTTAGACCTCACCCCAAGCCTTCATCAGAGGAGATACAGCCAGACCCCAAGGAATGTTCTAAAGTCTTCTAGCCCTTGGAAGCCTCAGCTCTCACTTATAAAGATTAGCCAAGGATCTTCATGAGTACAGTTGCTATGTAGTGTCCCATAAGACTCAAATCATCTTAGTGTATATATTGAATGAGGACCATAAGTGGGTCCAAGTGACCCCCAAAACATTATAGACTATGTTCAGTGCCCTCAGTTGCATCTAAAAACTTGAAGGTTAGACCCTACTGCTGATGACATCATGTACTTAAAACACAAGACCTGGAGGCATTGAGCCTTAACTGTCCTAGGAGCCTCCTTGAGGACTAGCTCGGGTTGCATCTGAATGGGATATACAAGCGGCAAAGAGAGAAAATAAACAATAGTCCTACTTCACTGTAAAGCCTGAGAATCATAACAACTCCTGGCCCTGCAAGATGTTTCTAATACTGTGACAGTGGAACTTCTATCTTGGGGTAACCAACAGCTGTCGAGTTAGACTTAAGAGCCCGCTCATTAGCATGTAACCATGCTTGTTACTGTGAACCCAGCCAACTACCCATGGCTGGAGAGGTCATGACCCTCGGGGAGAACCTACCACTGCCATTTTCCTAAATCCAAACAATTCCTAGAGGGAGTCCTAAAAACTTAGCCTTATATACATGCATAAGTGCAGCTCTCACTCCTAATCAATGGAACTTCTTTTAGAAGTAGACAGTGACTATTTGTGGAGATCTACAACTGGAAAACACGGAGAGAACAAGTGGCCTGGTGGTACCCATCCCAACTGATACCTACGATGCCATATCTATACCCAAGGCTCAGGGAACATCTTGGAAGAAGGCTGGGAACATTGTAAAGCCAGAGGACCAGGATGTCTGCTATTACATAGTATATCCTAGACATAACAGGGAAGCTTCCCCCAATGAAATCTTAACAACATGGTCACTTAAACAAGTAGTTAATAAGACCACCAGTTGGCACGCCAGTGTGGGTGGGGGAAATTTCACAAAGCCTACCCGTTGATGAAGAGATAAAAGCAAACAATGGCAGCCAAGGGAAAAAGAATTCATTTTTTTTCCAGGGACTGGTCTCCTAGATAGGCTATGTAATCTCAAGTAGTCATCCCTAAAAACATGCACACATAAGCAACATTAAATGGACTCGTGGGCATGTGTGTGAGTGTGTATGTGTTTGTGTATGTGTGTATTGACAATAATAACTGGAGAAGACGAGGTCATGAATTTAACAAGGAGGCAAGAGAGGAGGAAGAGTTGCACGGGCAGAGGGAGGGGTGAGCTGATGTAAATACAGTATCATGTATACAGCATGGCACCCGCTCTTTACCAGGTGCTGCCACTTTCCACAATCCCTTTATCCTCCAGTGGGATTGTGGACCAGCACTACACATGGTGAGTGCTAAGACAGCATTCAAAGAGGTGAGACGCTGGAAGAAGATTTCATAAAACAGTGCTCGAGTTTGGATCTTAACTAGGTTTTAAAGGGTCCCCAGGCTGTGTTCAATTGCCAGGTGGTGGGCCCTCTCAGAAATCATGGATAACAGGATAAAGTTAGGGCATCGAAGGAATGGCTCAAAATGAGATTTTGGAACCTTGGTCCTCTCTTTGCACTTTTGTTGCTTCCTAGGCATCGTGCTGTGGGGTACCCACCAGGATGCTCTAATTCATCACAGGCTCAAAGCTAACAGAGCCCCCTGGTAACAGACCGAAATTTCCGAAATGGTGAGCCAAAATAAATCTTTCTTTTTTAACTCTGTCATTTTTTAATGTTTAGCTTTTTGTAAAAAAAAAAGTTTATTTACTTATATACTTTATATATAAAAGTACTATGTCTTCATATATATTTGCACACCAGAAGAAGGCACTGGATCCCATTACAGATGGTTGTTCTGAGTCACCATATGGGGGCCCACAATTGAACTTGGGACCTTTGAAAGAGCTACCACTGCTCTTAACTGTTAAGCCGTCTCTCCATTCCCAATTTAATTTTTAAGTTGATTATCTCAGATATTTTGTCACAGCAGCAGAAAATTGACGAACACAAATATCTTTCAGAGTTAGTCACCTTCTCACAGGCTCTCATGGCCATGGCTAGGCTGTAATATTTTATTTCTCCCAGAAAGACTGAGAATAACAGGTAGGCCTAGAAATAGATTTTAAAAAAAATGAAAACAAAACCCAAATCATCCAAAAATCTACCTCTTGGAAAAGAACGTAATTATATAGAAATAAATGTCACATTTATTTGAGAGTCTGTAATTCTATGGGGCTCCTGTGGGACCATGCTTCTCCAAGGTGAGAGTCCCAGTCATGTTGATCTTCAGGAGAAAGCTGCTAACAACCCCCAAACATCGTATGTGAACTAACAGTCAGAGGCAGTCAACTAGAAGAGGTAAATTTAGCAGCACAACTATCGCTTTGCTTATAAAAAAAATAATAAAAGAGGAAAAAAAGATCTCGAAGCACAGATGGGGTCAAAATATTCTGGTCCAGGTTTGAAGGATGTAGACTATTGAGGCATCCAGGCGGTGAGCAGGCCCCAAAATAAACTCTCATCACACCCCCCTTCCACAGCCCATCTTCCCCCAAACATCTCCTTGACGTTTTGCTGATGGTGAGTGTTTTCTCACACACTTCTTTCCTTGCATAATGCTTTGTTATTAGCTTTAAGTTGGGGGCCTTTCATTTTCATTCTCTTTGAGAAACAGAAAAGCAAGCACAGGAATGGATGGCTCAGAACCTCGCTGACTCCTTTTGACAGAGAACAGTAGGAGAACCATGGGAGGAATTCATTAGGGAATGAATGAATTTCTGTCTACTATGCCACAAAAAACCCTCATCAGGTGGGCACGGATTACTAAAACCTCTAGTCTTCTCCACTGGTCCTCAAAGACCCTAACGAAGCCAAACCCAAGCAGAATGGGAAGATTAAATTGTCATAACTTTCTAGGTGGAAAAGTCAGTTCAGTCCAGGCAATGACAGGACACTCACTATTCCTTCTGGCCATTGGTGAATGACTATCCTAACAATGGCTAACAATCACTACTCAGGTATGATGTTACAGGGTCAGGGGTGCCAGCATCCTCCCTGTGACAACCTCATGTAGAAGGAAGTGAGCTCCTAGTGTGGAGGGTCAGAACTCACAGAACCCAAGTAAATTTCTTTATGAAAAAGCCTACCAAGTCATGAGTAGGAAATCAGACAGATCTCCGCAGGATGACTGTCCAGACTGTAAAGGAACCCCAAGACATACTTCCCAGTAAATGAATAAGCATCCTATGTACAAATTTCAGTTTTGAGACAAAGTTGGCTTTGTTCATGATCCTCCTGCCTCTGGAGTAGGTGGGATGACAAGCCTGCACTATATTCCGAGCCTAATATCATGCATTTGGAAACACAAACTACCCACGGGTGTCTCAGTGGGAAGGAACAGAGCCAGGTGGTTTGAAGAACACTGTACTATCCCATGCCTTAAGAAAGAAAAGGTATCTTTAATGTTACAGGAGCATCTTCGGAGAAACTTGCAAACCTTGGCTAATCTTAAATGCTGAATTTTAAAGAGAAATGAGAGGAGACGTGATTGATCCCTTTTGGTGGTAACTGGTTTCAAAACTTTGCTTAGTGAGACACTATATTCAGTTTAAATGAGAAACAAAATGGATGTTAACTCAAGTCAGCCACGGCCCTATCTTGATGGAGTTTGGAAATACTCTTTCCCACAGCCACCTGTACCTCCTAAGAAGGACACCACTTCCTGGCGAGCATAATTCTTGCCCTCTGTGTGCAGGAGCCAGGAGCTGGTATTCTGCTCTGCACCCACTAGGTCACAGACTTGGTGACAACGCTGTCCACATCTGGTGGTGACAACACAGAAGGGGAACTCCACACCATGAATAGCCCCTACTAACACACACAAGTAATCTTTTCAACAGTATATGTACACTCAACTCTTAAAGTGACAGCCCTCTTCCTGTAACTTTCAGCTGGCGTAGGGATCCCTTTTCTACTCAGATCACTCCCTGAAGGCAGAGCTTGTTAACAGTGAGAAAAGGCCACCAGCCTGAGGTAGAACGAGTAAGATGATTCTCTGACTGCACATCATTCAACTGTATTAGAGAGGTCATTTACTTGTTGGTTCTAAAGCTCCTCACTTGAAAGCTTGGGATGACAGTAATAATTGAGAACAATCACCCTCACATTGATCATTGGCCAATGTGTAAATAAGAAACAGCAGAAAAATGAGCCAGAGTCTATACTTAGAGCTTACCTCAATCATGAGAGAATCATCAAATGCTAATGCTAATAAAGCAAAATAACATTTACATTCACTTGAAATGATACCAAAATCATGTGTTACCTATGCATACATACACATGAGGTTAAAAATATCAAATATAAGACAGACACCTTCATAATAGAAGGGTGGCTGCTTATGAAGGTCAAAGATCTGGTCAATTAAATATAAAAGATAAAAATTTGAACCGAATGTTTTATTTCCTGTAGTTGAAAAGATTAAATACAGAGAACAAACTATAACTCCCAAACCTGGAGCTTTTTGAGTACCATTCTGATGTGGGATTCCCCTCTGTATGCTGTGAATATGTTTTATTACCATGGATTAATAAAGAAGCAGCTTTGGCCTATGGCAGGGCAGAATATAGCAATGCTGGAAGAGATATAGAGAGAGAGTTGGCAGAGTCAGAAAGGTGCCATGTAGCTGTTGAAGGAGAAAGACGCCAGAACAGAACCTTACCCAGTAAGCCACAGCCTCGTAGCAATGCATAGATGAGTAGAAATGGTTAATCTAAAATGTAAGCGTTCCTTATTAAGAAGCTTGAGTTAATGGAACAAGCAGTGTTGTAATTGATATAATTTTTTTGTGATTATTCAGGTCTGGGCAGCCAGTACATGAATGAGCAGTCTCTGCCTCCACCAATAAACGTAAAACTACAAAGGGGATTCCATACCTGACCTTTGATGGCTCAGCACACATGACTTTGTTTCATGTACAAAAAAAATTAAAATAGCATATGAAATAATCTTCAGGCATTTTCAAAATCTGCACGTGAACGTGAATGAATTACACCATTAACTGTAGGTTCCAACCCTAAGATATCCCATTTGTGTATACAAATATTCCAAAAATAGAACTCTTTCAGAAACTTTTCCAATCCCAAGGGTATATTAAATGTCCAAATTTATTAATTCTGAGAGTAAATACCTAGAAGTTTGGTTATTTCAGTAGGTTTTTGTTGCTGCTGCTTTGCTTCAACAAAGAAAGAATGAAAGGAAGGAAGGAAGGAAGGAAGGAAGGAAGGAAAGAAGGAAGGAAAGAAGGAAGGAAAGAAGGAAGGAAAGAAGGAAGGAAAGAAGGAAGGAATTAAAAACTGCCACATGGAAATCTGACAGATTTATTCATGCAATTCTTCATTCAGCAAAGCTTTCTTTCCACATGACAGGCAAAAATCCATATCCTGAGGATGTGGTAGTGAGCAAAGCATCCCTGATTCGGGGTTTATCCCTCACTGGGAAACAGCCAGAACTTGGAGAGTGCATCCTTACCAGACTTTCCCTGGCATGGCTTAGGGAGGGGCGAGGTATTGGGAAGCAGCCCTTGGGCATGGCTGGGCTGTAATTCCAGCACCACCCAGCTCTCTCTAGTTGCTCTGGAATGCCTGACTCATAAGCGTGGTACTAGAATTAAGGAGGTTCTGTAGGCAGGGCACTTAGCCCAGCCTTGGCTTCAAGGGGGCACTCAAGAAGTGCCTGGTTCCTTTGTCTCCTCCTTGGACAGAACCTGTGGGCTTCAATATTATGGTAGGAATGCTAAGTGTGCATCTGAAACAACTCATCTAAGGACTGATCACGGATTCAATCTGTTTCCATTTCTTCATAGGTTCAAACACAGCAGCAAACTGATTTTCAGAGCTGGGAAGAAGATTGAAATTTGAACATTTGAGCAAGAAGGTGACCAGGAAGGATGGTGGTGAGGACCAGAGGTGAGCAGGGAGGCAATGGTATTAAGAGATGGAGGCTCTCCAAACCATGTCACAGGAAGAGATGGCTGAAATACCAAAGTGAGGGAAACGAGAAAATGGAAAAAAAACTGATAGCTGCCTTTAAAGATATACAAGTGAGAAAGGCTGAAGATGCATTGCACAAACTCAGAACGACATAAAGACTCTGGCTCTTCAAAAGGATGACATTGTTCACAACCCCAGGCGACCAGCAATGAGAGGCCTTTGCAAGGAGGTAAAGAGTGAACTTCCTGTCACTACAGGTATCCAAGGACATGAAGATACAGCTCCTCAGAATGAGGCTCCAAAGGCATCTCCAGCATGACCTGGGCCACAGGAATTTTTTAAGTTTATGAGTGTTAGAAGCTTATGGCTCTAATGTATGTGGAGAGGCAATCAAATAGCCACAAAGGTGTACCGCTCCTGCCTCCCCTGGGAGTTGCCCATTAATCCCTAAATGACAGCTCCTGCCCTTACAGAACTCCTGCCACGTTTCTCCCAAGGAACCCACGGAGTTGGCCACTTCTGGACTGAACACAAAGTGATGCCAGGGAGAAAGGAACACATAGAGGTCCTCACAAGGATTCACCCAGGAAAAACTGAAACACTGGAAGGAACACCAAGGCCTCTGCTGTGCACTCTGCAGCTGGCTACTTCCTAAGGACGAGGTTTTGATTACGGGGCTCATGACCAGAAATCAAGTTAGCGGGGCTTGCAGATACGGTTTAGTGGTCAAGAGCACGTACTATTCCTAGAGAGGACCCGAGTTCAGTTTCCAGCACCCACACCGGTTCTCTCACAACCACTTGTAAGCCACAGCTCCAGGGAGTCTGACACACTCTTCTGGCCTCTGTCCAAGCCCCCACCGACAGACACACACATAGAATTTAAACAATGAAAGTAAAATTTGGTCAGTGAAGGCCGGAGTCCAGAGTATGGTAAGTGAAGAACTGTGTGTCATAGCTGCCTTAACCACAGTGATCCTGTCTGTAGGGGGAAGACAGCAGCTGCTAACAGCCAAACAGCAAACAATCAATCTGATGGTCTGTATGGTACACACCTTCTGTCTGCCTCTAAGTCACAAATAGCGTTAGAAACCTGGAGATTGGGCATCATGGGAAGAGAGATGTTCCTCCTGTCCCTTCTCCCCTGACCATGACTTCTGGAGAAACAGGTAGTGAACAGTCACTACAAAGGAAGGGGAGGGATAGGCAGTGGGGATCCTATCTTGGCCACTGGAGGTTCCTCAGGAGTGGGACAGTGGACGCATGACTGCATCAGATGCTGTAGCTACAGAACAAACCAACCCAAGTTGGCAGCGCCAAGGAACCAACCACAGCTGTTTCATTTTTCTCGTTCCTGGTTCTGAAAGTACCTGGGCTCTGGTGCACAACTTCTCCTCGGGGTCTCTTCTGAATTTGCCTATCGGACAGGGGCTGTGCCTGGGTCATCCAGGAAGGGTCTCTACTCCCTCGTTCAATTGTTGAGCCAGCTCGGACTGCTGACTGGAAAGCCTGCATGTGGCTTTCCCTGACACCTTGGCTTTCTCCCAGTGTGGTGGCCAGGTTCCAAGATCAACTTATCCCAAGGGAGAGAGCCGGATGGAGGTTGTACTGCCCGCAGTTAACTCCTATGTAGAAGGTACACAGCTTCTGCTACATTTTACCTAGCAGACATAAGTCACGATGGCCAGCTACACTCACAGAGATAGCCAGCAGGCCAAGCCTCTGCACTGGTGGACATGACCTAAAGTCCCATGAGGTACAAACCCTCCCTAGAAACTACACTCTTGTTCCTCTGAGGGATGCACCCACCTCCTTCCAGCCTGGGGATTCCCTCCACTGTGCCAAGCTTTGGGCTAAAAGCATTGCTGCCACAGAGGTGCTCCACCTTTGAGAACCTTTAGGAAAAGAAAATCACGGAACAGCTGAATGACAGCTCGGGGTTCCTCACTTTAAACAGACCGACTCTCTTTGAAAAAATGATTTAGGATGAAATACAAATTCCATTTCACACAAGGCAGAGCCTGGTGAGAGATTAAAGTGTTGCCTGAAGTTATGCATCCATTTGCTTTGAACTCTGGAGCCAGAAAAGCCTGTGTATGCCCTACCATCTCACACCCGCCAAGGGCCACGGGGTGGGCAGGATGTTTTCCATGGTACCATCTCCCTAGCGTCTACTCAGACCTCAAGGAGTCTTCTCTCTGAGCAACACTTCTAGACATGACTTGCTAACTTTCCTGGATTGCAAAATAAAAGCTTTCCTCTGCTGACAGCTAATCCTGTTCCCTGGCAGAAGAATCTGGGGTAGGGTTCTCTTGTAGTTTTGCAGTTGTGACAAGTTTGGAGCTTCCTCCTGGGTCCCCAGACGTCTGACACAGGGGAGAGGTAGTAAATGATAGAAGGAGGAAGGTGGATATGTTTTGCGATTTTCACAGACCTGAACCTACCGCTAACTGGGAGCCTTTACCAGTAAACACAGTATGAGGCTGGGAGTTCTAGAGGGCCAAGTCTGAGTACTTGCCTTGAGGGGGACAAACACGAATGGGCACATTCCGAGGAAGGGGATGGAACATGATAAAATCTCTGGGGTTAGGATGTACTTCCCAGGACATTAGGACACGTGAGGAGACAGATGAAGCAGATTAGCCAATGGCTGTTAGGGCCCTACTTGTCCTTCTTTACCCTCTGCTTTTGGGAACACACACTGGACCAGCTTCTAACAACCAGAACCTGTGCACTCCTTCCCCCGAGGCATGACTGTTGAAACAGAAGAACTCCAAGGTGTGTCCGCTGTGCCTGTGAATTCTCTTCCACAAGGACTTTAAAATCCCATTTTGGCTTCTAATTCCTCAGGGGCTAGGATTTCAGCATGCGAATTTAGGAGAGACACAAGCATTCATATGGCACCCCACTTCCTCCATTCTGCGTACTCACATGTGTGCCTGTCTTTGGAATGTCACCACAGTCAGACCACCCCAAAAGAGGTGACCCATGTTTCACAGACATAGAAACTACTGACCTTCTATGTTTCTGCAGTCTCAAATGCTAGGCTGGCTTATTAAATTGAATTATTTAAGGCTGAATTAAAAGTAGCCGCACAGATGTCCCTCTCCCTTGGTCAGTAGATTCTACCCTCTGATCCTGGTTTCAGATAGGACACTGGCCCCTCCGTAGAATTATTTTCTGTTTCTAGCTAGAAAAGGAGCATTTCTTTAAGATGCCCAGACCAAATGTCTTGGTGCTTATTGGTTCCCAGGGGGATACAATCTCTCAGTAGTTATCATTAGAAATCTACAGCTATTGTGTGAAAATGACACAAATTGACATGTTATTTATATGAAAATTTCCAACCCCACTCTCCCCTTTCAGTTTTAAGAATCTTGTCTTCAATTTTGTTGTCTCAAACATTTTATTGTGAATGTTTGCCAGCATCCAGGATGGTAGGAAGAATTTTAGAGTGGCCACCTACAGACCACAGACCCAGCATTAAAGTGATGAAAGTTGTATTTTATTGTTTCAGTATTTTCCATGTAGCCTGGCCAGCATCCATTCATTAATCTGTCATATTTTGGTATATTTCAAAGCAATTTACAGAAATTAATGTATCCTCCCCCCCATGTCTGCAATAGGGAGGCTGAGCCTGAAGAATCAAGAATTCAAGGCCAGCTTGGGCTACATACTGAGACCAGATGTCAGACAAACTAAAGCTATACTCCTTCCCATTCATAGACTGATAAATGTATCCTTAGCTAAAGTTTATTTTTTCCTTCTTTTGGGTCCACGTTTACCTACAGAATGAAGCCCACAAGTCTAAATTCTACTCTCGGTGATTTGGTCACAACTATACACTTGTGCATCCAACTACAACAAAGCTAAAGACACACCATGACCCCGGGAAGCTCTCTCACACAGTTTGTTAGAATCTTCCAGGCCCATCTTGCCTCCTCATATCCACATATCGTATTGCTAGCACTATGGAATAGTTCATACTTGTTCTAGACCTGTGTGGAAGCATGCACTTTGATAGAAGCCTTCTTAGCACACAGCTTTGAGATCCATCCATATAGATACATCCTTGGTTATATATGTACATACATGTAAACATATAACAACACATGTAGATAGCGAATACATTGTGCAGATAGCAAATACCCAATGATAAACTTCCTGGGTTAATGTTAATGAACTGGCTGGGTTTCTTTCTGGGACAAGCCTTGTAAATTTTGATCATTTTTTTCCTCAGGTACTTACACTAATGTGGTATTGAAAACTTCATCAGGGAGAGAAACTTAGCAAAGACCAGTTACCTTTAATCTCCCCTCTCATCTCTCTCCAAAGTGAAACTGTGGACTGGACTAAGGAAAGGGATGGGGTGTAGGAAACGTCTCTGTGGTTCTTAAGGGCTTATTGCCAGTCCTGTCTCTTCAAGTATAATAAAGAAAAATCAGCTATGGTAAGTATGAGGGAGAAGCTAAGGGACTGAAGGGAGGGGAGTGATGTGGTCCACTGTGTAAACAGCCATGTAGAAGTTTCTGGAAGCCAGGAGGTCTATGCAGCATCCTTCTGGAGCTGGACAGATTCCTTATTACAGTTAACAGTCATAGCATCAGAGAGAAGAAAGAATTCCACACTTGCATCTCCTGAGACATAGAAGCTAAGATAGGAAAAAAAAAACAACAAAAACACCAAACAAACAAACAAACAAAAAATTAAAAAAAAAACCCCCAGGCCCTTGCACTAAATTGTATTAGGGTCGTTGAATGGAGTAAGATTCTTAATTTCCAACAAATTCTGTCCTGGGAAAAAAATCCCTTACCTGTCATTTATGTTCCTCAGTCCCTTACAAGGTGAATTTTAGTAGGTAACTTTTGATTTGTAAATGACCCATATAAAGATAACACGTGAACATTTCCCTATCTGTCCAGTGCCTCAGCTTTCATTAGGCTCCCCTAGAAGCAGACACCAAGACAAGGATCTGAGTGTTTATTTAGGAGGCTATCCCAGGAAACACCGGAAGGGAACAAGCAAGTGATACAGGGACAGGAAGGCACCCAACACACCATGCTTCTTTAGTTGTTACCACTGGTAGGCTTTCATCATCTGCAGAGAGAGCTAGGGAGATAGTTCAGTGGTTAAGAGAACTTTTTGCTCCTGATTTGGACCTTGAGATTTCTGTCCCGTGCTCCCCTGTCTCTGTCTCCTTTCATCACCTGATGAAGGTTAATGTTCATGAGGATGACTATGTATTTGTCTTTGGGTTCACCTTCTTACTTAGCTTCTCTAAGAACATGCATTATAAGCCCATTGTCCTTTATTTATGGCTAGAAACCAAATATGAGTATAGAAGGAGACGGAGCACGAGCAAGGAACTCAGGACCGCGAGGGGTGCACCCACACACTGAGACAATGGGGATGTTCTATCGGGAACTCACCAAGGCCAGCTGGCCTGGGTCTGAAAAAGCATGGGATAAATCCAGACTCTCTGAACATAGAGGACAATGAGGAATACTGAGAACTCAAGAACAATCGCAGTGGGTGTTTGATCCTACTGCACGTACTGGCTTTGGGGGAGCCTAAGCAGTTTGGATGCTCACCTTAGGAGACCTGGATAGAGGTGGGCGGTCCTTGGGCTTCCCACAGGTCAGGGAACCCTGATTGCTCTTCGAGCAGATGAGGGAGGGTGACTTGATTGGGGGAGGGGGAGGGAAATGGGAGGCGGTTGCGGGGAGGAGGCAGAAATCCTTAATAAATAAATAAATAAATAAATAAATAAATAAATAAATAAATAAATGGAAAAAAAAGAGAACTTTTTGCTCTTGCAGAGGACTAGGGTTCAACTCTGAGGCCCCATGTGGTGGCTCACAACCGCTCATTACTCATTTCAGGAGGTCCAACACCTTCTTTTGACCTCCACAAGCAGCAGACACATCCTTGATGCCCAGTCAGAAGTTCTGACAAAATATTCATCCACATCAAAATGAAATGAATAAATATTAAAAGAATGTTTGAAAAAGAATTCAGCCCTTAACACCACAGGATATTAGAGTGAGCAGGTGTCATCTGCAAAAAAAGGAAGAATGCCCTCATCGTACCCCAAATCTACAGGTACCTCTTCTTTTTACTTTCCAGATTCCAGAAATGCGAGCAACAGATTTCTTTTCCTTAGAGCCAAACAGTCTACAATATTTTGTTACAGAAGTCATATGAGCTAAGACAACAGGAAGCAGAGTCCGGCACAGAACAAATCCAACATCATTTGAACCTGTTCACCATCTTTCGGCTCTTCTTCATCACCCGCTGGGATTCATTCCATACACACGACTTAGCAGGCAGGATCTAAAGCTCCAAATCCCCACCAACCATGGTCACTCTCTGGATTTGCCCAGAGCAAATATACAAGATTTCTCATATGCAGAATTCCTGTTTCTCTATAAATGACACATTTAGTGGCTTATTTTTATACCCATAGGCTGTTCTTGTGTGTTGTACAGATACTCGGGCAGTTAGAGCTATTTCTATTTTATTCCTAGATTTTTATATTAATATCTGTCAAGTTCACTATACTCTTCTCATGTTCCCCAAATCAGAAAAGAATCAATAGTGAACATCACAGCTCCCTATGTGTCACTCCCTGAATCCCTGTCTGTGAGATCACTTTGTCACAGCATATGCCCAGGAAACAGGCATCAACTCAACACTAAGCACGTGCTGGGTGTAAAGGACCTGGTGCTCTTTATAAACTCACTACTGGGAATCCTCTCTGCTGCACAGAGGAGAAGCCAGAGTCCCTGAGATGTTAAACAGCCGTTTTACATGAGTGTCAATGTCAGGGTTCCTCCAGCCTACATCCCTTATTGTAGGATTATAACATGTAAGCATCCTGCCGGAGTGGTGGCACACATCTTTAACCTTTAATCCCCACACTCAGGAGGCAGAGGCAGGAGGCTCACTGTGAGTTCAAGCCTGGTCTACAAAGTGAGTTCTAGGACAGCCAGGGCTATTACACAAAGAAACACTGTCTCAAAACGAAACAACAACAAAAATCTGAGCATCCCTTATCTTCAGGTTTCCTCATGACATCAAGACAAATGAATAGCAAACTACTGATAAATCCAGCCTACTCTTTGGCTCCCAACCCTTTGCCTCTTTCATTATTGTCTGCAGCACTAGGTGGTCTATAGCTTGCTGTGTTTCCTGTCTCGATTCCTTCTCTCTAATCTCAGACGTGTGTAGGATCTTGAAGTCTTACTATTGGGCCAGAACTGGGAGCCCAAGATGAGCTCCGGGTCTTTATATAGATAGATAAGATACTAGGCTAGCATAAAATCATTTTTGTTCTGTGTTTCTAAAAAGGGATGTTAGTATTTAATTCAGGGATTTTATTTTTCTATCATAGAAATGAATGGGAACATATCAGAAGGCCCATTAACACCCATACAACAAACTATACACATTCATATTTAACGGGTTCTCTATAGTACATTGCAAGCACTATTCTCAACTTAGCTAGGCCTGGCCCTACGTAGACGAGGTAAAGGAGGCCACTGGAATCCCATTGAAGGAAGTCTCTGTGTCTGTGGAAGTCTCTGTGGTGCATAGCTCAGCTCTGCCCTCTTTGTGTTCCTCAGGCAGACAGCTGAGACTGATTTCGGGATCATGGAGAAATTACAAAGATGCTCTGGGGCGGTGGGGAGGGGATGAGCTGGGTCTCATCTCCCAGACACAGAGCATCACATTCCAGGTAGAAGTGTGACAGGGAGAGCTGCTTACACCCTAAGGTCCTGCCTTGTTTCCCTTACCTAAGCCATTCCTGCTTCTAAGCCTAAGGAGAGACACAAACTTCACATTTCCTTGAGTGACTCTCATGAGCTAGACCAGGGGACTTCATACCTGAGTGCACCCAACAAGCCCCAGAAAAGTTGTAAAAACCCAGATGTCTGGGTGTTCTTCCAGAAGTTCTGATCTAACAGGCCACAAATCCAGCCAAAAAATGACCACTTCTAAAAAGCCCTAAGACCCAGGTTGCTCATGGTTCTGAGGTCCCTGGGAACATGTGAATGAAGGCAAATCAGGGCACTTTGCCAATCTAGATTTGTAGGTATGATTTAAAAGCCTATTGTGCACATCACCAAAGCTAGGGGTGTCAGGCTACCACTTGGCTAGTCTGTCCTCATTCTAGCATCTTCTAGTGGTGGATTCCAGAGAGGTTTCTTCATGCATTGAAACCCCAGCTTGGCTTTATCTAAACAAGGAGGTAAGCTGTGCAAAAGGATAACTTCCTAGTGAGAGATTCAAATGAGTGTCCCCATTACCCTATATAGATTGCTGTTACAGAAATGACAGAGGAGAGAGAAGTAAGACACAGGGGGCTAGAGACATGAACTATCATTTGATCCTGAGCCAGGAGGGAGACATCACTGCTTAGGCAACACAGGTCTAGTCAAGAGATACAATGGAGCTACAATGGGTGGACATAAAAGTAGGTGCTGTCAGTCACCCCATTTCTGTTCTTAGGACCTCTTCAAGTAGGTGAGGATGTTGCCCACCATTCTGGAGATGCCTGAGAATCAAGCTTTGGTGAAACTGTCCATGGATGACATGGGCCGGTATGCCTGGGTTCAACCCTGCATTGAAGCTTCACTCTTAGACTCAAGGTAGAAACAAATGCAGGAAGTAATGAGACTGAAAAGTAGAAGCTATGAATCATGAGACAGTTCAGACAGCGCTGCTGAAGTATTTCTAGGGAGTGGAAACCTGTTCTTCAAGTAACATTTCAAACATATTCCCAATACAAGAACAGAGAAATATTGAAGGATGGAGTTTTATATTATCTGTTGAGTAGAGGGGGCAGGAAATGAAAAAATACGTAGCTCACAATCCTTCTAATCCTAGGGATTACATTAGATGTATTCAATGTGGTACAGGGATGGTCAGGGTTGGGAACAGAGAGGAAGTTTAAAAAGTCGTTGTTGGTTTAATCTTCTTTCCAGACCACTGAGGCTTTAGTGTCAGGGTCTAGAACAGGGAATAGTAATAAATATTTCTATGAAGGGTCAAAGGATAACTAATTTTGGCTTCACACACAATATTGTCTGCTACTACTCAATTAAGCCCTAATAAACAAGAGCAGCCACCGACCACACATACATGGGTGTTCGTGACTGTTTTCTAATAAAACTTTATTCATAAAATATAGTTAACAGTGCCATTTTATCCAAGGGCTTTAGTTTGTTGAGACTGACTTTAAGGGAAGGGATTTGGAAGAGACTAGAAGTAGTAATCCCTCCAATTCCCCTCAACATTGTGATTCTGGACTTGCAATTATTTACTTACCAACTGGCATCATAGGAGACCCACTCCTAAGCTGGAGGCCTGAGCTGGGTGCATTTGTTTCAAGGACCAAACTGTTCCAGTCAGCTAATGAACATCTAATACTCTGAAAAGCCAAACATGCTTTACACAGAGCCCCCAAAGCCTTACATCAAAGAACAGTTTATCATCCTTTGCCTGCTTTTCAGAAGAATTCCAGACACCACTTACCAGATTATGTTAGAGAACAGTTTACTTTTAAAAAAGAAAGGTCTCAATAAAATGTCTTGAAGATCATAAAGGGATGTCAACGTTAGAAGAAATGCAAGGTAGATGGCCCTTTCCTGGCGGAGCCCATGTCTCTTAAAGTTGTGATGACTCCGAAGTAGAAAGCCCCCCACTCCCTTTCATCCTGTTCATTTACAAACTGGCTTCTTTTGGCCTTCTGAAGCCAGAAGTCCATTGAGTGATTCCTCTATGTATTGTCTTCTCACCGTTTGACCTGTGAGAATGGCGGCTTGTTGCTGAACTAGCCTGAATACTGTAGCTATCCTTGGAACAGCCTGAATAGCTGGCCAGGTTCTCATGTGCCTGAAGACCCTTATAGTAACTGCAAATGGTTCTGTCAGCCTGCCTTCTTTTCCATTTCTTTAAGGAGGATAAAGGAAGATGCAACTCATTGCATGCACACAATGACCACTGAGGACCTATGCACACCTGTCCACACCTTGGTCTTGTAACACAGGTCCAGATGTCTTTCTTACCTCTACAGACCTTAGGCCCAACTAAGCTAAGGGGTGGAGTGAGCCAGGAGTGGAACTTCTCTATCCAAAAGGCCTCATTCCAAAGCCTATCACTTCAGCTCTTTTCTTCCTTTCAAAGTTTATTTCAGAGAGAGGGACCCTAAGAAGAAACTCATTTCCTCAAATTATCAGAGAACTGAAAACGGGGATGAAGGAGGTTTCTGGAGACCCAACTGCAAGGTATATAAATAAAACTCTGCCAAATGTCCACTGACTTATAATAAAGAAAGCATTTCTGCTACACTTGTCCACCACCCTCAATATTACATTTAGCTAACTTAATTTTCTGTGGCTCAAATTTATTCAAAGTGAAATTTCTCTTAATAGGTCATCTGAATAAACAATTTCAAGTGCTATTTGCCAAAAAAACAATATGTTTCCAGGCTTCAGATGAAATCAGCAGTGTCAGGCTAAGAAAACAGCCTCAAAAATTCACAGAGAGCTGGAACAATTGCACAAAAAATTGGAGCCTGGAGGTCAGTCTTTACACTCAGTTCTGAAAGGGGAAAAAATGATAGGTTTCTACTAAAACCAGGGGAGATGAAATGTGCCATTCTTGCAAAAATTAAAAAATGCCTAAAATAATATATTCTTAAAAAGTGGCAAGTATCATATAAAGACTAAGACACCCCAATACTGCCAGACCAGTCACATAGAACATTATTATTTCATAAGAGCCTCTGCACTCTGCTTCTCCTGGCCTATAAATGGGGTGATCTAGGCTATTGGTTATCATGATATTTTATTTGGGTTTTAATAAATCAGGCTTGCCTAAAGATCAGAGTGCAGAGCTAAGCCACTAGAGGTCAGGGAGTGGTGGCACATACTTTTAACCAAGGACTCAAGGCCACCGTGGGCCATACAAGATTGACTCTGTCTAAAAGAGAAACCGAGCTCATAAAAAGCTGATCGCAGCACTTGGGATCATGCACCCCTTAATCCCAGCGCTAGGGAAGTGGAGGCAGGAGTAGCATGGCTGGGTACAGAGAGGACTATAAGGCAGAAGGAGACAGTTGCAGGAGAGGTCTGGTGGAGAGCACTGCAGTCGGCAGTCACGTTGAGGACAGGATGGCCCCTTTGTTTGTCTGAGCCTTGGTAGAGGTGAGAACTCTCTAGAGGCTTGGCTGCTTTGCTTTTCTGATCTTCAGCTTGAATCCCAGTCTCTGTCTCTGGGTTTTTATTTTTCATGCTACAGCTGACCTTCAGGGAGAAGTAAGGAGAGGCAGAGAGAGAAGGGGAAGAGAGGGACAGGTGAGGAAGGGGGGGAGGAGAATGGAAAGGGAGGAGAAGGCTGAAATGCTTTGGAATTATGCAAATGCAAGGAAGTTATTAGGACAAGCAGGAGGCTGACTTGGAGTCGAAGTTTGGTCAGTCTCTATTCTGGAAATTTCTCTGAATTAGTGGGTTTGTGTAATGGAAGGGATGAAAACTGGAGTTCTATTTCACAGCTGAAGAAATGGAGCTCTGAGAAGCACACCAGTTCCATGACAACAGAAGGAAATAAATGTCCTAATTTTACTGCTAGAGCCCAAATCTATAGGCTTCCTCTACCGGCCTCTAAAACGAGGGTTTCCAAGGGCACAGTCTTGGAACTGAAAATGGTGACAGCATACGTGGTAACAGACCGTGCTCTGGGACAAATGTTACATTAACTCCTGCTTATGACCTTGACACCTTGGCTCACATGGCTACGGCTCAACTGGCACCCAGCATGTTCCAGTTCCTGTACAAACAATCACCCCCTCCAAGCACAGAGGGAACCCCCATCCATAGTCTCTGTCAAGGCAGGGCCACTGCTGGCATCACAAATAGGAAGGGAAAGAGTCCAGAAACCGCAGGCTCCCTTCCTCGCTCTGACACGACGAAGACTTCTGAGGGCAGACACCACTGTATTCAGCCAGCACCATGATATTCATTGTGTTCAGAGCCTCTTAAAGGAAAATGAGCAAAGATTGGGGAATGGATCCGCCGCAGCTCACTCCAGCTAAGTCCTCACACTCAACGAGTCAGAGGTAGAGATCGCACAGCAGCTCACAGTTTCATTTATTTTGGTTTCCTACAGTCAACTATGGTCCAAAAATATTAAATGAAAAATTCCAGACATAAGCAATTCATAACTTTTATTATAGTACATTGCTATAATTACTCTATTTTATTAGCAGTCATTATTATCCATCTCTATTAAATTAAAGGTTATTGTAGGTATTCATATATAAGAAAACTATATGTGTGTATATATATATGTATATATATTTACATATATGTAATAAATATAGTGTTCTCTGTGCTTTCAGATAGCTACTAGGAGTATTCAGTATACCCCCATGGAATGGGGGTCGATGGCACTTTTAAATTAATAACACTAAATCACAGCCTTATCTGTGATTTGGCTTTTATTTCTGTACCATAAAATAATACCTGTTCATTTTTGGAAGGCCCTGAGCCAGCTATTTCCTGCATACCCAGCATGTTTGGATCACACTACTATTAGTCATGGAGGTCAGTAGAGATGGCGCTATTACCAGCACAGGATCTTCCAAGCTTGTCTGACAGATAAGAGCATTTGATTCTCACAGTCCAGCTGACTGTCTGATGCTCAGCTCTAGACCACTCGAGAGAGTGGGTAGCTGACAGACCTAGACTGACCATCTCGTGTGGAGGAGTAGCGATGGCACTGTGGCTTTAGAGGTCATCTGAAATGGGGAGACAGACACCTTCCAGCATCCATGGGGAGTTCGAAAGTCAACTCGTGCAAGGTGTCCTAAATGGTGCATACTCTGTGACGTCAGTACCAGTTCGCACTTGTGACAGAGCAGATGCTTGCCATAATTTCCGAGGAGTCGATGGGCTAAGATAACCTGGTTACATTGCCCACAGCCCATAGGTCCCAAGCTAGAATTCAAACCTAGGTGTGACTCCAAGATCTAGGCTGGAAGGTTAGAAAAGGAGATCACAGAGACGCACATCTACTCTTCATTCTTGAGATGTCTGCAAGTGAGCTAGTAAGGCAGAAAATGAGTCTGGACATTTTAGACCATCCTGTCCATTCATCCCTCCCATGCTGATAAACATGTTTGAGGACCTGTGCTGCCCAGTTATAGCAGCTACTGGTCACATGCAGCAACTGGATATGGGACACATGGCTAACACAAGGGGGCATCTGAAGCATGTTTTAATTTTATGTTATTTTGGTTCATTTGATTTAATTTTAATAAATGTTATGTATATGGGTATTTAGTCTACATGTATGTTTGTGTACCATAGCTATGCCTGGTGCACGCAAAGGCCAGAAGAATGTATTGAATTCCCAGAACTGGGGTTACAGACATGTGAGTGCTAGGAATCAAAACTCTGGTCTTCTATAAGAGCAGCCAGTACTCTATCGCTCAGCCTTCTTTCTCTTTCGCCTTAGCCATTTGATTTAAATTGTCACTGAATATTAGCATTCAGGGTGCAGTTAGATACATTACACAAAAATGGCATTCAGGAAAGGAAGTGGTCCCCCACAGTTTGCCAAGGGAGGGAAAGTAGAAAAATGCAGACCCCAACACGCTAGAATGTGAACAGGGCTCCCTGGTTCAGGCATGAAAATCCTCCCTATAGCTTAGTTCAGAGTCAAGGTCCCAAAGTGAATCCCTTTAGTCTACAGATGAGTAAGATAGGATTATCAATTCTGGTACCATATTCCTTTGTAACCATTATTTGTAATGTTTTATGAGCATATAATAATTGTGCCTAATAGTGGGTTTAATTATGACATTTCCATACATGCACATCACAGTCTTCCCGGTACAGCATGCCTGAGCTCTCTTTCACTTCCTCCTCTCTTCTTCCGAAAACCTTTCATCTCTTCTTCTCTGGACCCCCCCCCCTTTAAAAACTCCAGTAGATGCTAACTTTGTGGGTTTTTAAAAAAAATCAATCTGGACATGTTTGCTATCTATGAAGTTGAGCCATTTCTTACCTTGAAACGGCTTTCAATGTGCCTAAAGTTTCTACCCCTATCCTCTATGAGGAAGACATTCCTAATAGAGTGAACGATGCCACAAATGGCAAGACTGCCTGCCTTCTTCCTACAAACAAAGCCACACCAGCAGGAAATAGAATCCTTCCTTCTCCACCAACCCTGCAAATAGACACACTCAATGAAGGGTCTTCATCACTACGTCGCATTTCACTCCACTCTTTCCACCACAGAGGAAGAAATGAGATTTCTACTGCTGCGATTCCTGTCTTCCTATGTCCTACTTACCATTTGCCTCCTAATTGAAGATATCCATTGAAAACTGTTTGGCTACCAGACAAGATCTCTAACCGAGTCCTTGGAGTAGAAACTGCACCTTTCCTCTCCTGTCTGTTCAGGTCAATCCTTGATATGTCTGTGCTTTTCAGGTCATACATGACTATCCACTCAGCAAGGCCCTTCAGACCCATCATGGCCATTTTCATTTATAATTAGTACAGCTTGCACATGCTTCACTGGCCTTTGAAAGTGTTCCTTGTGAGCCTTTAATAACAGCACACAGTAACCATTCGCCCTCCAATCTGAGGACATATGTTATATAGCATTTTGGGGTAGACATACAAGTATCTGGTCTTCATTCTTTCCATTTCTATTTGAGAAAAGATTATTAAGATGCTTGGCATGGTAGAAAAAGATCCTTCTACTCATTTTTTTTTCCAAAAAGGAGTAGACACATGACTTCTCGAAACACTTTCCATATCAAAAGATCTAAGGCCCTTGGGAGCACAATGACAACTCTCTATCCCCATCTTTAGATACACGATCTTCACATTGTTGAGTTCTGAGGCCTCTGAGAGAATCAAATGTGAGTTTCTGGGACATATGCCCCAAACATCTTTAAAATCCCTCCAGATTAGAATTTAAAGAGGAGACAAGTCACCAAGCTCCTCCTCGGCCACAATCACAGAAAATGGCAGCCATTGCCAGGACAACGCCACCACTATTACCTGGCTCAGTGCAATTCTTGCTGCTTCGGAGTCCTGCATCTTCAGAAATCAGTGTATCATTCACCTGCAACAGCTTCCTCCCCACCATCCATTTTCTGTCTTCCCCAATGAGATCCATGAGGTCAAGTTCTAGAGAAGGAAAAAACAGAATCATCATACATCACTAACAACCGAATGCAATATCAGTCTTTTCCCATGCTGGCCCGTGCCTTAATCAGCTATTGTCTTCCTCTGCACTGCATGTGCCTTTAAGGCTATAACTTTGAGGGTTTCCTCTGTGTGTTGAATCCTACTAGACCCAACAAAAGCGGCCTTCTATCCAATGTCAGGAAGGAACGCATGCATGAACACTTCATTGCTCGAGAAGAATGACAGCGAGGTATGCATTCTATACTGGATTCCAGAGTTTCCCACAGTGTGAATAAACTAATGTTTGTCTACAAGACAAATCTCTTGATAAAGTATATTTGGTTGATGGTTATCTCCTCTGGATTTCAATCCCCTATACCTAATGATGCTAAGAAATATTTAACAACCAATAATATCCATGGCAACAATACTCTCAGAAGAGCTAACTTCAAACTACAAATATGACACCATTAAGAACCAATCTGAGCCAGGTGGTAGTACACACATTTATCTCAGCACTCAGGAGGCAGAGTGATCTCTATGAGTTCAGGTCCACCCTGGTCTACAAGAGCTAGTTCCAGGACAGCCAGGAACTATACAGAGAAAACATGTCTCAAATAAAATAAAACAAAACAAAAGAACTAATCCATGGGAACAATGGATTCTACTGAGTACTGAGTCAGTACTACCAATTTAGCCTACCAATGTCTACATCACCACCACTTTTGCTTAAACCAACTCTTACATAAACAAACTGCATCTGAATTTATGCTCAGAAACTGCTTCTTGGAGGTTACCCAAGATAAGGTACCATTTCACCATCTCCAAAGCAGTGGTCTGTAAGAGACCCAGCATAAGATTCCATAAAACAAGACATGAAGGGAAAAGATGACTCCAGAAGACATGTTAGAGGGTGAACATAACCATGTCTAGGTCTCTGAGTTATATGGCTATGGAGATGAACATGTCAGTAGAAAAACAAAGAAGACAGGGCACATGAGGGAAGAGGCTCTCCATCCAGTCTAGGCGATACAGAGTCTGAAGTTTCTACAGATAAGATTACCAGGAGGAAACAATATAGCTTCTTGGTAATGATACCTCAGGCAAGAGAGCTAGTACAAAAGAGATCCCAGGGAAGGCCTTGGGCTATAGTCCAGATGGGTTCCCTGTAGGTTTCATGACTGGAGGGAGACTCCATGCACACATGCATTAGTGATGACTAAAGAAACAGAGAAAGAAATCTTTGAGAATCTAACATTTGTCCAGCGAGCAGGCAGTTAAAAAAAATTCAACAAAGCATCATGAGAGGAAGTGGAAAGAAGGGAGCAAGGTGGAATGAAAAATAGGAAGAAGCATCTAAGGAAGAAAAACTAACAGTCTTGAACACTGGACAAATCCAGCAAGACAAACAGAGAAATGAGAGCCTGAGCTTGCCATGAGGGGGTTGTTGGAGACAGAGGCCATGAGGGGGTTGTTGGAGACAGAGGCCATGAGGGGGTTGTTGGAGACAGAGGCCATGAGGGGGTTGTTGGAGACAGAGGCCATGAGGGAGTTGTTGGAGACAGAGGCCATGAGGGGGTTGTTGGAGACAGAGGCCATGAGGAGGTTGTTGGAGACAGAGGCCATGAGGGGGTTGTTGGAGACAGAGGCCATGAGGAGGTTGTTGGAGACAGAGGCCATGAGGGGGTTGTTGAAGACAGAGGCCATGAGGGGGTTGTTGGAGACAGAGGCCATGAGGGGGTTGTTGAAGACAGAGGCCATGAGGGGGTTGTTGAAGACAGAGGCCATGAGGGGGTTGTTGGAGACAGAGGCTATGAGGGGGTTGTTGGAGATGGAGGTGATCAGACATGGTAGTTCATTCCAGAAGCCTGGCATAAAGGAAAGAAATTATGGGAGATCATAACCTCCAAGATGGCTAGAATAGCCATGTTTAGAACAAATGGTTGTATTGGATTCTTGTTTATTTTTTTGAGGAAGAACTTAAAGCTGGGTAGGTAGAGAGGGGGGAGAGGATCTGGAAGGACTTGGGGGAGAAAAAAATAAGATCAAATATATTTAAAATTTAAAAAGATCTTAATAAAAACATAAAAAGAAAAATGGTTCTAAGTATAAGGCAGGGGACTACTTTTTGGGCCCAGTGGCTTTCACATATCCCATAGAGTGCACATCCAGACAGTGTGATATTCTGAAATGGTCAAGATAGAGCTAAAAGCCACTATCTCCTAGTCTCTATTTTTACAGTGATTCTCAATTTTCCAAACAATTTTACCTTCATTACAGAGTTTGATTCTCACAACACTACACAAGAGAATATGAACATTATCTCTCCAGTGACAAACTGCTATAATATCACAGAAGGTATTCAGTAAGCATAAGGTGAAATCACTGTTCATAACTTATGCATGGATAGCTTAGGGTCCTAGACCTTTCTGTAAAGGGCAGTGCTCATGTGCCTCTCACTTCAAAAATCTCCAGAGAGTAGCAGCAGCTCATGCATTCCCCAAATACGGCTCTAATCTTGAATGTAAACCTGTCAAGATATCTAATTAGAACTTAGGTATTTAGCCAAAGAAGAACCCTAGTCAGAGAAGGGTAGAACAGTCCAATAAACAATCACTTCAACTCCAGAGTATAAAAATACTCTATGGTAGCTACATGTATTTATTTGGCCAAAATTATCAGAACAACACTCAAGAAAGGGTTTAAATTTCAATCAAGTTATCTGGATAGTTTGTTTAACCTGAATTTTGGTCCTATGACTAAAAATGGTGTCAAGCAGAGGAGAAAACAAAAAGAAACTCCAAGAACTCATGAAGAAAGCATAAAGTCAGTGGCCTAAAACTCCAATAAGCAATCTTTAAACATAAGTATACCAGATTAAGACTATCAAAACTTTGCGGGGGGAGGCCTTCACTTTGTCACAGACTAGGTGTCAGGAGCGGCTTCTAAGGAAGATGTGAATGTGAATGAGTCCAAGGAAGAATGTGCCAGGGATTAGAGAAGTATGATAGGGAAGGTATGCATCTAGCCAGCTGCAAAAAATATGTGAGGAGCACTGAGCCCCTTTGAAAGTGCTACAAGCCAGAGAGCAAGCATCTCAGATACCCAAGATGTGGAGGAACATGGGAATTGGTCTACCCACTCCTCCTCTGCCATAGGTTGAAGGTTATTCCCACAAAATTAATTCTTCAGTTTTTTAATCTTTTATTTCTTATTTTTAAAATTGTGTGTGTGCATGTGTGTGTGTGTGTGTGTGTGTGTGTGTACATGTATACTTATGTACAGGTGCCCATAGAGGCAAGAGTTGGGATTCTAGACTGCTGTAGCCACCAGATTTGGGAGCGGAGAACTGAACTCAGGTCCTCTGAAGAAGTAGTACATGATCTTATTGCTGAACCACGTCTTTATGGCCCTCTCCAGCCTCTCTAACCTATGACACAGAGCTCCAAAGTAAGCTCTGGCCTTGGACAGCAAGATGGAGGTTCCGGAAGCTGTACAGTGTCAGTGGAGCAATGAAGAGTCTAAACAGGTATGGGCACAGTGCTATGCTATCTGCCAGTCCGCACAGTGTCTAAAGAAACAGTTATGCTGTGGCTGGCAGAGTGGCCATTTACTATCTGTCCTCATAAAGTGGGTCAGAATTCGGTGCTCTGTGGACCTGCAGCCTTAAGGTTCAGGCAGACCCCCAAAGACTTGCAAAGAGGCAAGTATTCCTTCCAATGACTCCCAAAGCTCATTTGCCAAGTTTCCATGGTTCTGTGACTCTAAGAGAAAAGCTGATACCAATTAAGAGATGTAAAAGCAAAGCCAGCTATTGTAGCAGAAAATTAGAGGATTTTTTTAACATAATGATTCAATATCTTCAGGAATTAGACACTATTAAGACAGTTCCTCAGCCTTCCAAAACCTACAAACTTTTATCTCAACAAAAACAGACTTGACCACTGACCACTGATACAACAATGATGTTCGGAGTCTGAGAAAATATTAATAATAAAAATAGTAACAACGTCCAGTAGGAACAAAGTTTGATGGTTCTGTAGCTCAGTTTGATTTCCTCAAAAAAAAAAAATCTCTTAGTAAGAAGAGAAGGCTTCAGGGCCTATGTATCTCTAAATAACTCAGAGTGTCAGCAACTTGCTTAAGATCACAGGCAATCTGTGGCCATATCAAACACTTCCATAGCTTTTGTCATTACGCTTACTGAACATCTATTATGTGCAAACAACCTATATGAAAATAGTAGCTCTATTTTTGCAAATAAGTAAATTAAATGGAAGCATATCCTGGTTAAAAAAAAAACTTGCCCTGCATTGCACAGTGAGCAAGAAGCAGAGGAGAGATTTGAACCCAGAAATAATGATCTCAAAGGCCAGTTTCATGGCAGATCCCTGGATGGAAGACGCTCACCCTGGTTGCAATGCACAGCTAATAGCAAAGTAGATTGGGAAAGGGGCCTGCATTTAATAATAGGTATGGGTGAAGACTATCTCATGAGACCTATTAAACAGTCCCCAGAAACTATTACAAAGTTGAGCAGCACACCTGGAAAGCATCACAGACCAAAGACTCAAACACTAGTAAAATCTCATTCTATGCCTGACACTCTACTCAAGAACCTGGCTATCTATGACAAGGGCCATTGCCATCCTTGCATACAGAGAGAATCGACAAAGTATAGGCAGCGGGGGAGCTAGGAGGCAGGGGAAAGTGAAGCAGATAATGCAAAGGATGCTCACACTTGCTCCTTTTATTTCTCCCTCCTAACTCACCTCCCTGGCTCCTTGGGCTTCTCTCCTACAGCCAAGAGGCTGCTCCGCAAAGCTACACTCGAGCAATGTCAACAAAAACACTTGGCCCCAGTCCACAGCATTCTTGGCTTCTCATCTGCCAGGCCCTGGAAGTTGCATGTTGGCCTAATTAGTCAGGGGAAGGGGAGGAGGCAGGAGGTGCGCAGGGGAAAAGCAGCAGGCTCCCATGTCACATGTTACCCGCAGAGGAAGCTTGTAGGGCTGTGGTCTCTCAGAAGAAGTGACAAGAGGGGGCCGCAGAGATGCTGTGGGCTGCTGCTGTCGAAGGAGGAAACTCAGTTCTCAATCTGAGATCTGAGCTGCACGCACTGAGGAAGCAAAGAGAGCGGAGGCTGGGTGCCAAGTTTCCGTTACAGAGCTGTGTGTTCACCCTTTGCACTCTCTCCTCCCCCTTCCCCTCGTTCTCGGGTTCTCTCCCATTCTCCTTCCCATGACCAAAGCAGACAGAACCCAGGGATTTCAGATACCAATAATGGATCTTCTTGGGAGCCTGATCCATGACCCAGATCCTCAGCTCACAGCCCTGACTCCTAACACACGATCTCTAGTCTGCTAGCCTGACTCTCAGGCCTTCTAACCTTTCTCAGACACTGGTCTTAGGCTCAGAAGACAAGGTGTGTGTGGCGGGGGGGATACTTTTAGTTCTCTACCAAGGGATTAACTCCTTAGAGGCCTAGACAGGTTGAAGATGGCATCATCGGTGAAAGCAGAGCAGCAGGAGAGGGAGGGGTAAGTAAGAGTGGTTGGGGAAATAAATGTGACCAAAGCACACATGTGTGCACACACACATACATACACACACACAATGCACACATATATGCATGAAAATGTCACCATATAACATGCTGTGCAATTAATAGATGTTAATAAAAATGGAAAATAAAGGAATGTAAAATGTATCTTGCATGTCCCTCTGCTATGCACCAAGTCCCCTTGCTATGCCACCATCACCACATCCTGTTACCCTTTCGCGTCAGATGTTGACCAACCAAATGTAACCCAAGTCCATATCTGAGCCCACAGTCTAGGTATTCATTTCCCCACCTTGTCCTGGAGTGCTAGGGGAGACAAGGGAGTGGCCTCACAGGAACAACAGTCCCTCTCGGAGAGTACATACAACTCTACCCTCTAGAAAACTGGAATGTGGTCCTGCTTTTTAAAATGAGAGTGGAGAACCTCCATTCCCAAGGATCCGGAACACCATGGCAACAGCCCCTCCCCGCTTGCAGGTGCACGAACTAAGTTATGGAATCTCCTGCATCATTCAAAAAGGGAGGAGCAGAAAACTCAGTCTCAGGGCACAGGGTTCAAGCTGATGGTGATGGCCACTGGCAGCCTCGGGGCTGGCCCTGCAAGCCTCACCGAGGCTATAAATACCCACCGTGCAGTTTACACAGCTGCCTCCACTCTATTCACCCCAGGTCTTCACCCCAAGGTTGGAGGTCGAGTTTGCACAAGCCAGCAGCCTGCAGACCGCCTTCTGCAGGCTCCAGTGATCAACACCACTCTCCACATGGCCCCTTTTCTGGCCCACCCCTTATATCCCAAGAGGGCAGCCGGGCAATTTTTATCTCCTATAAGTGAAAGGGGTTTATACATGAGGATTTTTTCCAGTGAATTTTTTAAACACTTTCTTCTTATTTCATAAACCAGCTTACAAAGCAGCAGGTTTCCATATGGGACTTTTATACATATTCATTGGGACCACTTCTCTCCCCCTCTCATTTCCTTGCCCCCCCCTCATTGGGTCACTCCCTTTCCACTTTTTTCTACATCTACCCCACCTCGAATACAAAACCCTTCTGAGTTTTGAAACAAGAACTTCCCTCTGCATTGTTTCCTGGTCCTCAGGAAGGAAATGTGTGGTGAAGCCATAACTCAATAATGGGAGCCCTCCAAATCCAGCAGAGAGGGAGAAGCTGAGGCTAAGTGGGCTATGCGCTGGTTTCCCTCAACTATGTGGAAGCTTCCAGAAAGAGTTCCAGGGAGACCCAGAGGTATTTAAGAGAAGAACCCCAAACCCTAGGGAAGCCAGGGATTCCATTTTCATACCCTCCCGGGGCTAGACATTGAATTCTGTATCTAATTCACATGAAATTCCCTGGCCATACCAGTTACGGGTGCTCCATCCAGACTTTGAGAGGCCATCCTCTCAGCACCAGAGGCGAAGGTTCGAAGGCCTTGTCAGAACCTGGCATTGCTGCTGATGTGGAGACAAAGAGCGCGGTAGATTCGAGCCTTGGTGGAGGCAGGGAGGATGAGGACCTAAGCAGGCTGTGAGGTGGCTGGTATACAGTCATGTCAGACATCTATAGAAACTGCCTATATCTCAAGATGAGATGCAAGCTCACTACAGCCAATGCAAGGGAAGGCCCATGTTTGTCCCCGCTTCCCACCAGAATCATTTTGATGTCTAGTTCAACCTGATGCTCACCACTCCATTGTCCCACCTTATACATCCACACCCAATTCACCAAACTGGCAAGTTGAATGAGTTCCTGGCAAGGAAGAAAGGACTTCTCAAGTTTGAGAGCAAAGGCATGAGAAAAGATCCAAAGTGCTGCTGACGATGTGGGGAAGGTCAAGGCCAGGTAACTGTGACAATGACACAGGGATGGGGAGTGCAGACAGCTTTCTCTCTTCATGACGTACACTCAACTACAAATGCAGCAAATGCAATTGTTCTGATGACCCACGCATCCTGCCCATGCCCCATTTTCCTCTTGATGGTCCACTGGCATGTCAAGGATCTAAGCACCAAATACCTCCTGTTTTCCTAGTCTCTCTTTGCTCATCGATTCACCTTCCTGGAGAAGCTCCTTTACCACCTGCTGCCTGCTGATTTTTTTTTCTAGATTTCATTATCTGCAGAGCTAGAAGATTGGGCTCTTCAATGCATCTCCTGACTGGCCCCACATCAGAGGACCCCCCCCCCCATACACAAATACTATGTTTGTTATGGAGATTCTTGTTGCAATATATTGAGTGTGACAACATTAGGACATAGGCTCTTTAGGAGGTTATTAGTTTATGAGGCTGGGATGTCATCACTCAATCACAGGGATAGTATTAATGTTCTTAGAAAGGGACCCTGGAGAGCCTTCTAGCTCTTTTTTTCCAAAAGATAAGGATACAAGAAGACAGCAGCCTGCAAACCAGAAGAAAGCCCTCACCTGACCCTGCCCTGCTACCTTGATCTCAGAATTGAAGTCTAAGGAACTCTGAGAAAGAATATTTTTTTATTGTTTAAGCCATGTAATCCATAGTATTCTGTTATATTTAGGATACTTCTCAAATTTTAATATTATTATATGTAGATACAGAGTGGGTTTTGAAATTCTGTCTTTTTAATTACTTTCCAGGAAGACCAGTGCTGCTGGTCCAAACGCCACTCCGAGAGGCAGGAGTTTCATACGTCTTTAAATGATGCACGCATATGTTCAGAAAAGGGTCTGAGTAACTGTATACTAGTTTTCCCCACGATGCAATTCAGAAAGGAAACTGCACGTGTCTGGGAAGTGAGTTCTGCAGGAACTCCAAGCAGTCCTTCCCCAGAGATTCCCAGTTTGGAAGATGGGCTGAGCAGTCCCAAAAGGAATGCGGAAGTGAAATGGCCAGACTGGAAAGAAAAGAGCTGTGGTTCTACCGGGTGTGGGTTCCATATTGCAGGAGGAAAGTCTGGGGGGAATTCTTCTCTTCACGAGGCAACTCTGAAGACCTACAGTTAGTCCCCTCCATGAGCAAGAGCCTACCGGGTCCATCAATTATTGTATGGAACTCAGGATCAAATACTAAAATCAAACCCATGCTCCTCCCTCTTTGCCTGAAGAGAGGAAGAGAAATGAACTGTAGGTTTCTCAGACAGCAGAAGCTGTTAGGTCAGCCAGCAGTCCATCCATTCACCCAAGGGCTGCAAACCCAGCTCAGCTTGTGCTAGCAACAGTGCAATCAGATGTATAGCAAGGACAGTCTCTAAAGATGGAGACAAGGGGGAACTAGGAAGGAAGGAGAGGAGAGATGATATCAGGTATACTCATAATTCACTGAATGGAATGTGGACCTCACATTGAAGTGGAAACTATATTGATGATGGAGGTTGGAATACCTAAAATACTACTTCTCTAAATTCTCTTCTTTGCCTGTCTGACTCAAAATCTAACCTACCAAGAAATTCCCAGTGGGTTCGTGAATACTTAACATCTTTCAATGTTCCTAAAATCCAAAATAATTCTCTATATTGTAGAAGGCAAAAAAAACATACAAACACAATGGAGATTAACTGAAAACTTTATACATCAATGAGATTTTCTTATGCCCATGCTCACCAATAAGATAGTCAGTCACCAGCCACGAGTAGCTATTGTTCACTTAAATAAAGTTACCTAACTGGGAAATGAAGCTTCTCTTTTCTCTTCATTAATGTAAGCATAGGTTTAAATAACCACATGTCATGGGTGTTGAACAAAAGTTGGTAGCATCCCTTAAGCCAAATGTTTCATTTCAAGGCCACAAATGAAGGTAGAATCCCTATTCTACTGACATACTTCAGAGACGAAATAGGCAAAGGGTGAGGTACTGGCCTTTAGTTAAAGCTGATCAAGTATTACAGTGATACAAAGGAGATGGACTTTTTGTTTTGTTTTTCTTTCCCTTTCTTATTTTCATGGGTAAAAGAAAGACAATTTTAACAGCAGAAGAGAACAGAATTTTCAATACTGAAAACTAGCCCAAAGCCCTCTTACATAGACATTTTCCACCACAGCACAGAATCATTCCCAAATCTGATTTAAACCTCAGGAAAATCTAGCCGATCAAGCAATCAGATGAGGTCCCTGAGGAAGGGACCTGGTAATAGGACCTTGTCCTCTTGGGCAGATAGTGACCTGGGATTCTACCCACAGATCTGCCAATCACTTTTGTCTGTAGAAGTAGACTCAGTTCATCTCTGTTACTGAGCTGAGCACTGAAAGGCACGAGCTATTTGACCTCTAATGCTCCTTTTAAGTTCACCTTTTATCTAGGACAGGGTTCTCTGATGGCTGATAGGATCCCTGGCCTCCAGAGCTTTGTGGAGGGGTCACATCACTTTTCGGAGAGAAGGAACTACTAAAAATGGCACGTACTCATCGCATGTCAGTGTAAAATCAGAAAAACATATATTAATTTAATATTTAACAAATGAGTGGGCAGCACCACACTGAGTGCACATACCCAATAATTACTACAACCAAAAGGCAGGGGTGCTCCTAAAGGAAGAACACAAGACAGGCATGGTGCCACCCATGGCTCCCCTGCTTTCGTCGAATTATAGCATGGCACTCTTTAAACAAATTCCGTTCAATGAAAACACAAATTATTACTCAAGTTAGTAAATTCTGTACACTACTTTGAGATGAAATGTGGATGTGATCTCAGATATTTATTTTTATCTCCTGTATGTATAACTATTCTTTAGAAAATATTTTTTAACTGGTGACTTTGGGCCAGTGAGGCAGCTCAGAGGCTGAGAGTGCATGCCACAAAGCCTGACGACTTGAGTTCAAGTCCTGGAACCTACCTGGTGGAAGGAGGGAACTAACTCCTGCAAGCTGTCCTCTGACCTGCACAGGCATTCCCTAAGTGTCATTCAAATGCATTCTTGAGTTCACATTTACAGTAAGGGCATGCAAAAATTACTTTTAAATATTTCTCTATTATAAAATGACAACTACTATAAATATGCTAACATTTTCTGGGAAGACCATGATTACCACATAAATAGTCTCCTTGCTAATATTCCTAGAGATGCACATAGACACCCACAGATAAACATGCGTCTTTCAAAATGACATTTGAACAGCTAGGGAGAATGTTGTTGCTTTCCTAAAGTGACTTGCTCTATGGAAAGACCATTTGAAAAACAGATAGCAAGAAGGTTTGTGACCCCTTAGTGGAAGATAAAGATCAGTGGGTGGATTGTCCCGCCCACCATAAACTAGGTAGAATTGTGTGATCCAGAAAAGGAGTTTTGAACACATGTACTAAAAATGTATAAATGTACTGCCTGAGGAACAACGTGATTAATCAGCTGAGCCAGGATGAGGATTCTTTGCATAACTGGCTATGACTGAAAAATCAGTGCCATAACTTAGAAGATCTCACTTACAGTGTGTTTCTCCCATTTAGACACATGCGCCTTGCCAAATTATCTTAGCCATTAGGCTTCAAGTCTAAATGAAATACAAAGTAGTCAGAGTGTCAAACACATATTTCGGGAAAGCCACGTGTTCAAAAATGATTACGTGTATTGAGTCATGTCTACTCAATAAAACAATGTTCAATCATGTTATGGTATTCATTAAAATCTAAATGTCTTGTTTTATGAAAAAATAAAAGCAGTTTTTAAAATCATTTTTTAACTTTTACTTTTACCTCTTAAATTTATGTTTCTGGATTTTATAGGGCCTAAAGCTATATAAGTTTCCTTCTTTAAAATATAAAATAGAAATACAAAATTTGGTATAAGACCCCTGTAAAATACATCATTTTTGCACCTAATAAAGTATTAAAGACACACGAATTCACATTGTACAGAAGAACTTTCAGATTCTGGCTTCAAATAACTCCATCCATCCCAGCTAAGCCACGCACTGCTGGTGTGCCCGTGACTGTATTTTCCACACAGAGAACACATCTGACCCCTGCAGTTCTGACTAATATGTTCCTTCGTTTCTCTTAAAACTCACATTTTGCTTTCAATTGAGTAGAATTTGACCACACTACATCACTTGGCTCCTCAAAAGTGCAGCCTTTTCCATCAGCTGTGCTTGAATAAACACTCAATTTATTCCTGGTACAAGAACCAAACTGCCTGCATCTCCTCTCTTGCTGCATCACCCCACTGTTGCGGAAGGGGGCAGGGACTAAGACATCCCCTCATCCTGGGATCTTCTTAATTCACATCAATGACAAAGTCATCAGGAGAGACTCTCTCTAAGGGAAGAGAAATGAAAGGCAATTATTCCTCTGTGGTCCTGAGGACAAGGCTCTTCAAAGATAGGAAGTATCAGGACTCTCCCTGGGGGTGGTGGGGGATGACAGGGACCAGGGACAAAAGGACACAACATTGATAGTGAGGAAAAACAGTTCACAGCCTCACAGAGAGTAATAAATGCACCTCTGGATGATGGCTTGAGTATCAGCCATGTATAATTGCCATCACCTCACTTAGGTCACGGGCCTCCTGACAAGGTCATCCTTTTCTCATTGGTCTCTAGGAAGGTCTTGCACAGAAAGGTTCAGCAAATGTCTATTGAAAAGCACACAATGTTAACTACACTGGAAATTTGATGTTTATACTCAGCCCACCCCTTTTACATCTCTTCTCCCTTAACTTGAATCAACCTAAGATTTCTTCACCACACCCAGTCTATCGATTCTGACAGGAAGCTCCATCCACCCATGCAGCCTGCACGGAATGCATGGGCAGCCACAACAGTTTGGAGGTTCCCCTAGAGCCTAGTGTGGATATTTGGGGAGGTGAGGCCTAGTGGGGGTTTTCAGGAGACTGGATGAATGCTTTAAAGGAGACCTGGGATGCTGGTCCCACTTCTCTCTCTCTTCCAGTTCTCAGTCACCATGAGCAACTTTGCTGTCCCGTTTGCATCACACCATGATACATTACCTCACCACAGATGCAAAGCAACTAGGCAACTGATAACAGAAAGCTGCGAACTCAGGCGGCACAACAAACCTTTCCTCTCCACAAGTCAATCACCTCAGTTGTTTTGTTACAGTAGTGGAAAACTGACAAATGTACCAAAAAAAAAAAAAGGCCATCATCTCATGGGCCACGACGATTGGTTCCAACAGATGGTGATAACTAAACCAGTTCAGTTTCCAAGAGAGATCTTTACCCATTCTTTCCCAGTGAACATGAACCTGGAGCTAGGAAATCCCAGAGGCTTTGAGTACGAGAACACAGCAGGCGCACCAAGGTGACCACAGAGCAGGTCAACAGGCAGGCAGTCAAGTCCAAGATGACATCATACGTTGTCTTTGACAGACGAATGAACCCAAGATGATCATGAGCTTTTAGTCACATGTTGCAATGATTTTTGTCTGCAGCCTGAGCCAGTCTAGGTTGGTCTTTCTCTAAGAGCCATGGAGAGGCTCCCATCTGATCCATGATTCATTATTTTTAAAGTCCCATCTCATGTAAAATCTGATGAAATCTAAAAAATAAAAGCAAACTAGCATTTTTTATTTTTTAACAAATGTCCCTGATCCTGTCATGAGTAGTGAGCCTGTCCAGTGCCATCTATGAAACAAAGGAACAGATCTGCAGGAGATTGGTGGGCTACTGTGGACTAGGAGACTACAGGGCATAAAGAGATCAAGCACAGGCAAGGCTGAGGGTAGACCGAGTTCATCTCAGCACAGTTCCCCAAACTCTCAGCCAGCCTGGGCAGCCGGCAGCCAGAGGCCAGCGCAGTCAAATGCTGAAAAGCCTCAAATACCACTGTGGCAGTGCAGGAATGCTTTAGATGGCAGTGCAGGGCTGGCAACATGGGGAAGTGGCCCGGTTTGGGTTCCCCAAAAACCAAATTTGAGAAGACAAAGACCTGGATGTAAGTAGTTTGTTCTGAGGGGGAGAGGGAGGAGGCCGAGAAAGACTGGAAAGCAAGACAAGAAGAAAAGATGCCATGATGCATCATGGGGACCCTTACTCCTAAAGAGGTTCAAGTCTCCTGGACACTCAATGATGTATACGGAAAGTCTTCCCAAATTGTCCATCTAAAGAACGAATGCTGTTTCTGGAATCCCACCAGTGTAGAGTTACCCCCTAAAAGCATGAACTCTGTGAACTCCGGCCTGTATTTTGAGAGGGTCAAGCCAGTTCCTGCCCATTGAGAAAGGGTTTCAGAATGAAAGAAGGCATTCCCTGTCATTTCAACGGGGAGTCTGAATTCCTAGTGACCTGCCCACTGCGGCTGTGACTGGAACCCAAGGAGAGCAGACAGGGTGTCTAGAGGGAATCCAAATGATGTCATCGACCAGAGGTAACCTTGGCCTTGTCTTTGGTGCAAAGTCTCTTGGAGCAAGTGGGAAGATGCGGTTGGTGCAGAGCCACGATGGACATTCTAATGATGTTTTCTTCTTTCTCTCCGCTTACCATGGAACTTGACTCCAGGAGGGAAATAACCCCCTTGACATCTCACAGAGAGGCCAGGAGGGGGGGGGGGGCTGGTGGAGCACTTTCTGTTTAAACACAAAGTCACTGTGCTCTCACTATTTTCTGATCTTTGGGTTACACACACACACACACACACACACACACACACACACACACACACCTATCCAAACTGGAATCTGAAGCCAGCAACAGAAGATCACTCGGGGCTAATGGAAAAACAAGATCAGCTCCAGGTCCTCCTGCCTCAGCCTGAATCTTAGGTCCATCAAGAGGAAAGACAAGCTGGGGAAAGAGGACACTACTGAGCCTGCCAGTGACAGGCTGGAGAAAATGGGGTGCTACCCACCACCATATACTGTCTAAACTGCAGGCAGGATTGACTGGATCACACAATTCAGCCGGGGGGGAATTCCTCCCCCTTACTGACTTTCAGAGGCCTACATTTCTACTCCTGCATTTCTATTGCTTGTTTCCCAGGATCCTGACAGGTCTCCGAGGCAGGCTTCCAATGACTTCCCCTTGGAAAACACTCATTGAAAATGAAACTCAATACTTAGTATTGGGTTTCTGCCGCATGCACCTAGCCGTGAGCTCCTGGTCCCACTCTGTGCAGACTGTTGCTTACAGGCTGTCTGTTTCCGGCTTTCCAGCTCACATTCTGTTTCCCAAAGTTACACTGGGCTAGTCCTTCCTGAATGCCCTGAGACAGCCTGTCCATCACAGCTTCTATGGCCATAAAGTAAGAGTAGACAAGAGACGGATAGACACAGGGACACGTGGACACATGCTATAAAGGGGTGATAAGCCAAGGGCTTCTGGCAATGAATGGAGTATGTTGTCTCTTCCAGAATTATTATCATCTCTCCATGACAGAAAGGTGAGTGGGTGGTTGACAGCACAGATGTCAGGCAGAGTGGGGTTGGTACCGACAAGGCTGAAGATGGATGCCCCAACAGTACAGAGGAACTTTGGGTGACTGTCCAGGCAGCGAGATATCTCTGTCATTTCTAGAGTTTTAAAAGTTGCTTTTTTCTTGTTTGTTTATGTAGTATTGTATCTTTCTGGAGTCTTTGATGGAGTTAAGAATAGTTAGTTATAGTTATAGTTTTCCTTAGTTATGATAAAGATTATTGTAACTTTTACTTGATAACTGTTTTATATGTAATTTTGCTATGTTAAAGTTAAAGCCTTTTTTTTTTTTTGTTTAAACCGAAAAAGGGGAAATGATGGAGGAAGGTCATTGGCTAATAAAGGAACTGCCTTGGCCCATGTTATTGGTTAGGACATAGGTAGGTGGAGTAAACAGAACAGAATGCCGGGAGGAAGAGGAAGTGAGGTCAGACTCGACAGCTCTCCTCTCGGGAGCAGACGCTTCAGAGAGAGACGCCATGCCCCGCTCCCGGGCAGACACACGCGATGAAGCTCCGACCCAGGATGGACTTAGGCTAGAATCTTCCCGGTAAGACCGGTGCTATATAGATGATAAGAAATGGGCTAGTCCAGGTGCGAGAGTTAGCCTAGAAGAGGCTGGGTAGAAATGAGCCAAGTGGTGTTTAAATGAATACAGTGTCTGTGTAATTATTTCGGGTAAAGCTAGCCGGGCAGGCAGCTGGGGTGTTGGGGACGCAACCCCGCCGCAGCTCCATATTACTACAAGTGAATATTGTATACATAGTAAGTAAATAAATAAATAAATAAATAAATAAATAAATAAAACAAAACGGAAAGTCTTTAAAAAAAAAAAGATCATTTCCACCCACCCCTGTTGTACCAGCAGGAGGTTACTGAGAGGGCTTCCCTTCACTTCATGAGTGGGCCATTATTGTTTGCATGTGGCCCGTCTCTGGCTTGGGAACAAGAAGAAACCTCCAGCGAGACATAAAGGGAAGTCTCCTGATGACATCCAGGTAGGAAGGCTCTCGCTCGTCAGGTAGAATTGTTGGTGTCATACACTGCTTTCCTTCTATGTGAAGAGGGGAGGCCTGGACCCATTGTGGTCATGTTGCCACTATGGAGAAGCTGGTTTTGAGATGAAGCAAACACAGGGGAAAGGAGAGAGAGAATGGATCTGGCTTCTTGATATGCCCATGGATCTGTTCACTATTTGAGCCTTGATGCCCCCACACTCTACTAAAAACATCTGTGATGCCATCACCAGGCAAGCAAGGCATTTCGGCTGTTTTATTTTTGACAGTATGAAGGGCCATGCCTTCTCTTCTGACACAGCACACTGTTTTCTACCTGGTACCTGTGTATTTCTGGTCTATGTGACCTTACTGCCACGGGAGCTTCTGAGAAGCTGGCCTTCCATGCGTGAACTGTCCCACAGGGCGGCCTCCCCAGACAAGAAGAGTTTTCACAGAAAGCAGTGAATGCTCACCGGAGTCCCTCTCCTCCTTCTCAGGGCCCACATTTGGGTCAAACCGTGCCTGTCTCTTGGGTGAGGGAGAGCACCCTGTCTATCAGGGCAGCCTGGCAGGCATCTCCACACATCACAGCAAAAGAGGGGAAGGAGACGGGGAAAGGGATGCTCTCTGAGGGCAACATTTGCCTCAGAGATGCTCGCTGAAGCCATGATGGTGTTATGAATGTTACCATCTGTTTTCTGTGACAGCCTGAAGCCACGTGAGGGACTGGGGGCTTCTGAGGTGCTATAGAAAGTCATTCTTTGCTATGTCCTAATCCCAAGGCTACTCTGTCTGATCTATGTCTCTGGTTGACCTCTTTGCACTGGTGACAGTCATGACAGACAGGGACTCACTATGTCAGAGGAGTGCATCTCCCCTGTCAGAGGAGTTTCCATTGGGAGGAAAGAGAGCACAGACAGCAAATAACATCACCAGTAACGGTGTCTCACAGGCTTCTCCGAAAGTCCAGAGAGGATGGGGCTCTCCTAACTATTTGATAGGAAGAAGTAAGGCAGCACGCTATCTTCCTCGGAGGCAACCAGGCCAGCTCTTTGCAGGGGATGCGCAGGTTGTGAACTGAGAGGGCTTTGTTTTAATCACTGGTTCTTTGTGCTCAGGCCTGGTCTGCTTCGCTGTACAATCAGCACCGCTCTTTCTACTGTTCCTTCTAAACACAACACAGACAGAACCTCAGTGACGTCTCCCCCCTGAGGAGATGTGCAGGAAACCATGCAAACACATGTGCGCTCCTGCCCCATTAACACCCATCCTTCTAGCCATGCCCGCATCATGCCAGGCATAGTTACGGACTGGCATTCCCATTACATTTCAACAGTTCACTTAATACGGCAGTGACATCGTGAAGTGTTAATTGCTCTGCCTGAAATGGAAAAGAACTATCTTAGAATTGAGTCTAACAACTTGCCAAAGGTCATAAACTCCGTGTTGAATCCCAGCCTTAGGTAGACTGCCAGTTACACTGAGTCTAACAGCAGCCTGATTATGGTCCTGGCAGATTTAAGGTGATCACCCCAAATTCATGGTGTTTTGAGCAGAGGGGGGTGGTCTGGATCCCCCACTTTTTATATCTAACCCAAGGTTATTTCATAGGCATTTTAGTCCATTTAAATTCCAGATATTTGAATTCTGTCTGACCCACCTCACTAATAATGCTTGCATCTGAGAGGATGCAAGGAGGGCCTGGACTTTCTGGTTTTGTATTTTGTTGTTATTTGTTTGTTAGATATGATAGGTGATTCAGAAAAAGACTTTATAATGGTAAAGAAAAAAATAGCAAAGTTAGAGGCACAGCAAATATGGATGGTGTAGGGTTAAGCCAGCCCCTTTAGGGGGCAGGTTTGCCTCAGGCGAATGCATACTGATAAATCGGGCATGCTGGAGGCAGCTCGGCCCTTTTTCCTGCCTCCTGTGCTACGCGGGAACCTTGGTTCTGTAAGTTTATTTAATCATTAAAGTTGTATATATTCTTTAATATCTGCCTGCATTTATTTATTCACGCCGCTACAGGATGGTAGAATTTCACTGGCAGGCATCTGAATGACACTCTATCATATTTTCAAATATCTCCGAATGATTGAACAATTTCATATAAAATACTGGGGACATTGTTACTAAGGCTTCATTAGTATATTAATATTGATAATCCCCCTTTCGTAGTATTTAAAAGTACAGCAAGGGTCATGGCCAAGTTCAATGTACACAATGAGCCCTTCTAGGTATGGCCATGCCTGGCTATGTGGTCAGTATGGCATCACCCGTTTGATCTTTAAACACGACACTGTACTGCCACTCAGAAGAGAGTCTTAGATAATGTCTACTCTGATTCAGGGTCTTGTAGTGACAATGTGCTGGTACTCACTGTAGCCAAGCACCCTGAACACAACCATTACCGAATAAACAGACATCCTAGTGGATAAACAGGCATCAGGCAGTAGGGAACATCTTGCTCCAGAACCACGCCTACTTGAATCCTTACTCCCAGGACATCCCCGTTCCTCCAGCATCTCAAGATGTACCTTGACTTCAGCCCCTCTTCCAGAGGAGCTTGTCCCATCTTCCCTCAAGAGCAAAGCCACACAGGCAGGAGTACTCTCTGGACAGAACTATCAAATTATCCTGCCCAGGGGCAAATTCTCTCTGTGCAGCTCTGTTTTCAATACTTCCTTGGGATATTGCAGTGCCCAGGAAAACCACCCAGTTAATTTGTTGTGATTGGGGGTCTACCCCTGCATTCACATTAAAATGGAAGTCTTCTGGTGAGCTGGATTATTCTACTGGTGATTTACCACAAGCACCAGATAAGTTTTGATGCAATCGCATCATATTCCACAAACCTGCCTGATCTGTCCTGACCTTGTGCTTGATCATGGCTGTGTAGCCTCCAGGCTTGCTTGATTTTTCTCTGGAGATCCCTGAAAGCTTGTGCCTACTGGGAGAATGACAGTAAGTCAAAGCTCATCCGTAGCTCCCTCCTCATCCCTGCTTCTCTGGCTGAACCTCTATGTCCTGCTATCTAAAGAGAAGACATACGGGACTACCAAAGACTTTGCCATTTGTCTTATCCATGGCCTTTCCGTGGGCAGGAAGAGCTCATGGGAGAGGAAGCAACTAGCTGAAGAAGAGCTGCAATCCAGCTCCTGGAAGCACACTGGCACCAGTGTGGTCTCAGGGAAACTAGCTGCAGACACAGGTAACACGCCAGACAGGGACCTTCCCAATGAGACAATCAGTATGGCAGAATAGAAGATCCCTGGGCCAGCATCAGACTGATTGTCCTTTAAAGTACAGGTGGAAGGCTGAGGGAACATACTCTCAGGGCAGAAATAAGAACCCCACCCAGGGCTCTGGGTTGACGGTCAGTATTGTCCAGCCTCACCCAGGAGACAAGCCTCTGTGGATCTCTACGAAGAAATATAGATTGGGCAGTTGAAGTAGGAAGTCATAGGTGGGCAGCATCATCCATGGAACGGGGTCCTGCACTGAAGGAGAGAGTGGGCTGGGTGTTCATGCCTCTCTGCTTCCAGACTAAGGATGCAGAGTGATCAGTTGCTGTGATATCCCTGACACAATGGTCTGTACCCTCAAACCAGGAGTCCATTGAAACCTCTTCTTCCCTGCGCTGATTTTTCTCCAGGTATTCTGTCACATCGGGAGAAAGGGAATCTAGGTATGCTTCTAGGAGTGATATGGGTGTGCTGCTTGGTTTCCACAGACTGATAGTCTGCAAAGGGGTGTAACTCAGGCTTCGGAATGTTTCCACAATGCCCAGCAAAGGCACCTGGCAGAAGAAACATTTATAAAAATAAATCCTACAGGAGGACTCACACAAAAAGTGAAGTCATTTTCAGCCCTCTTTGCCGGCGTACTTGGGGGTCAAGATATTCCTATGGTCTCCAGGAAAAGCAGGCAGTACAGAGGAATCCAGGCACCCTCCGGGCCCGCTGGCCATCCAGGAATCAATTGCCTATTTCTCTCAGCCTGCAGCTCAGGGGAGGATCAATTAAGGCAAGCTTTGTTCAGTTCAGACTATGAATTTTTTAAACCAGTCCTATCCGTGGTTATAGACATCTCTTTGAATGGCTCACAGAACAGGAGAAAATAAAAGACCAATTCCAAGGCTTACTCCTTCCAGGATTTCTCTTTAAAAACATATTTTTGCAAAGGATGTTTTTTTTAAAAAAAAAAAGACTCAAGTGACTTTTACCCAAAATTGAGTTTTAACCATTATGCCAGATGAGTCACCCGAAGTTCAAACCTGAGGACAGATTTGGTGAAGGAATAGAATTCTGGAGCTTAGATAGTCCTTAAGGAGGGTATGGTAAGTCCAAAAAAAATTATAACGTACGCAATTCCAGAGTCTCCTGGAGAAATATTAAAAGGGAATACCAAACAGGTGAAAATTAATTCTAAAACATGTTCATTTAGCCTGACATACCCAAAATACTGACATTTCAATGTGTTGTAATTACAAAAATCACTTTATCAACTTTACTTATATATGATTTATTATGTAAAATATTAACTTATGATATGAAATTCACCCATGTTAAAGCACACAATTAAGCCTGTTTAAAAGAATTTCCAGAGCTGAGTAAGGTTGCTTTATCAACATCTAATTTAAGAATATTTTCATCATGGCAAAAAAGTACCTAGAAGCAATCCCTCTTCCTTATGTACTTGTGCGCCCCTGGGAGACCACCAACCGGGCTCTTGAGCTCACAGATGTAGCTACACTAAGGTGTAGGAGGGTCTTCTGTCTATGTGTTACTTTCATTGGTTAAATAAAGAGACTGCCTTGGCCTTTTGATAGGGTGAACTCAGGTAGGTGGGGAAGACAGAACAGAATTCTGAGAGGAAGAAAACAGAGGCAGAGAGCCACCCTCCATGAAGCTGCCAGGTCAGACATGCTGAATCTTTCCTGGTAAACCACGAGCTCATGGTGACATATAGATTATTAGAAATTGGTTGAATCAAGATGTGAGAGTTAGCCAATAAGAGGCTAGAACGAATGGGCCAGACAGTGTTTAATTAATACAATTTCCACGTGGTTATTTCAGGGGTTAAGCTAGCTGGGTGCTGGATGCAGCCAGCTGCTCCATCTACAACAACACTGGACATGGCCTATGGCTTACAGCATAGTCTCTGGTGAATGACTGATTTAACTTAACATAGCATGTTCAATGTCTGCCCATGTTGCTACACACATCAACCTAACACTCCTTTTATGTGCCGAATCCATTAATGGATAAAAAATCACTAATAAGCTATTTCACATTCTTGTTCTGAGGGAAGCTTACAAAAGCAAACCTCCTGTGGACCAGCTGGAGACCATGTAATCCAATCTGACGATGGTCATCCCTTCTAGACTGAGTGCACACAGCCAGTCTCTCTCTACCACACTAAATAAAAGCCCTGCAAAGACAGTCACTTGTCCAGGACCACATGCCTGCCAGTGGCTACATCTGACTTTTTTAAACCTGCATGTTCATGGGCCCATCCTATGCAACATGCTTCATCCTCATCTACACTAGGGGGCACATGGAGAAGACCAAGATGAAAATCCACCCAAAGGTCCATTACTCTCCCTGAACAGCATTCTACACCATGGCGCTCGTTCTGTTTTTATTCAAGGCTCAGACCCTGAGACAAGGGGGGAATCAGCCATAATCACCCTAAAGAGAGTTGCGTATGAAGGGTCAAAGGAAAAGAAAAAGAGGAAGGGAAGAAAAAGAGGGAGGGAAGGAGGGAGGACATCTCTATACTTCAAACAGCTGGATTCCAGTAGTGTCTACTATTGATGGGCAGCAGAGGTTAAACTGGCCAGCCATCACACAGAAATAGCCGAACTGAAGTCCTTAGGAAGAAAGGCAATGTGCATGTCCCCTGCTTTAGAAGGTAGTTATGGAAACAAAATGTAAATACACCTAGGAATGGAAGACTTGCTGGGTAATCACCATTGGACTTCCATCCCTATAACAATGCCCCGTGAATCCCCACTCTGTGGATCGAAGGCATTTTCCATTTCTGGGAAGGGCAGATCCGTCCTTTCCTCAGCATACAGAATACTTAGCAGCAAGCTGGCACATATATGGCAGGAATGAGGCACCAGATGGCTTCTGAGTGTTCTGCTTAGGGTAGATCAGGTACCGTATGTGGCTCATGGCAACCTGTGTGGGGACTGTAATCATTATTATTATTGCTATTATTTTCATGATCTGCATTTAAAGAGAAAAAACCCGCATGGGGGTGGGGGACGTAATAATATCCTGGAAGCCACAGAGTTGTTACGTGGCACAGCTCACATTTGATCCCAAGCATTTACCCTCAGAATTCAAGATTCCATCCAGGCGGCTACTTTTGCAAATACTGGACTATACCGGGAGCCTGACCTCACCCATGAAGCTTACCCTCCTCAACAGAACCCCAAGAGTTTCCACTGCATGTGAGTGTCCTCCTGAGCCTTCTAGCTCCAAACAACATTTGTGGCCACCCCGCCTACAAGGTATAAAACAGAAAGACAAAAGAATTCCTTCCTTTTATGTATGAATTATTATCACTTGTTGCCACTTACATGAGCCATGGGGCTCTGGTTTTATCGAACTGGCAGGAGCTGCTGAGTCTGTCACTGAGGAATAACAAGACTCCACCATCCTTAGAGCCATTGGCCTTGTCCCCAAACCATGCCCCAAATCCATGGTGCCTGAAATGCTTTCTCAGAGATCCTCCTCTGGTGTAGTATGGTAGGTGGTTTTCCCACCAAAGGTGAGGTCTCTCTGCTCCAGTCTCAGCTCAGGGAAGAATAAGAGAGGGCCAGATCAATCGTGAAGGCCTGTAGCTATAGCTACTTGGGAGGGTAAGACAAGAAGACAGCAAAATTCAGGACTGCCTGGGCTTACAGAGTTCAAGGCCAACCTGGGTAACGTGGTGAGACCCAGTTTCAAAATAAAAGTTCAGTGTTAGAGTGTTTGCTGAGCAAACATGAGGTTCTGGGTTCACTCACCAATATAAGAAAAGAAAGGATTAAGAACAAAAAAGGCTCTTGAGATCTATCCATTCATGAACATCTGCGTGACCAGACAAAAGCAGACACATCATTTGTGGACAGACTGCAGGGTGCTTGGGGAACATGTCCCCACTAGAGCACACTAGGAAAGCCCTGGCTGGAAGCTAGCCCAAGTCAGGCTACATACAGGCAGGCACATGCTCAGTTTGTTCATACAGTGTAAAAAGTCCCCAAGTTTATACAAAAAGTAATTTCACTTTGAGAACCAAGAACATGTGGCAAAAAAGTTTAGAGTTTATGCTACTCTGGGATGGAGGAGAGTATGGGCCATGTATCGGACGAGAGAAGTTCTAAGCTCTCAGAGTCCCAACCACTCCCTCGCTCTTACTACTCACAAGGCCATGGAACATGGGCACAGAACACACACACTGCAGCTGGCCATGGGTGAGTCCCAGTTGATCAGGTCTCCTTTCTCTCTTATTTAAGCCCCACAAGCACCATACAAGGAACAGAGCACTGAGATGTCCCTCGCCTGCAAGGGCTTTCCTTAACACTCAAGCCCTCCTCTTATTGAAGATCCTGCTTTCCTCTCCCACACGCATGCTTGGTTTTTCCATCTCCTCTAGCGGCTTGGGAAAGCAGAGTCATTCCATCACCTTCTCTCAGCTCTCTCCCTGCCAGACTGAGCAACTGAAGGAGGGGCAAGGTATACATGAGTTCACACACAGCCACAGTGCTCAAACCTACGCCAAGGCCTCAGAAGGTCATGGCCGGTGTACACCTGATTCCTATAGGCAGAGAGGTTGATGAGCCCAAATCAACATTAATGAAATAATCAGAGCAGTGAACATCAGACTACAGGGAAGGATACTGAAAACCCAGAAGATTATGACCTGACTGCTGAGAAAGCTCAGGGTAGAAGTGAGCCGTGTCAAGGTGACACCTGGCAAGTTGTTTATATGTGCCACACATAAACTGTCCTCAGATCCTGACTACTTTCTTGCATGTCTCTTCTTTGTTGAGCTGGAAAGGTCCTGGAAATGTCTGGTTTCCATAACCGAGTGATGGGAATGACATTTACCCTCACTGTTTGATGGTCACTTATTGAAAGTGGCAGGACACTGTCCACACCTTGGGATATGTCAACAAGTCCCCAGGAGATATGGAGCTTAGTTACAGCCCCTCCTCCACCTACAGGAACAGGCAGTTGAGTCCATAGGCCATCTGGGACAATGGTCAATACCTTCTATAAATGGCACCAGTCCAGCTGCAGCCCTGGGGGACACATGAGGAATAGGGTCATTGCCTAATCCTGTGGGAAGACCAAACATCCAGGAATTGCTCCACATGTTGCCGCATGACTGACCTCGCCTGACTCCAAAGGCAAAGTACCTATTGCATAATGACAGAACTCTAAGCACACGCTGCTCCTCCTGGGACACTGAAGAAACAAGTGCTACTTCTCTCTATAGCTTTGAGGTATAGTACAAGCTGTGCACACGTCTACTTTAGATAGAAGCTAACCCATCCCCATCCTGGAGGATCCAAAGAAATGTATTATAGGAACTCCAGACAAGAGTTATTGAAAAAAAATCTACAGAGTTGCTGGCTGCTGGTTTCCAGAGTCACATGGGACAATGTCACATGAAAATGAACACAGCAAGACAACTCAAAGGGAATGTGCAGGGGTTTCTGGGAAACATGTCCCTTATTACATCTGGAGAAACTTTTTTAAGCAAGAAGAGAGGTAAGGCAGGAAAATAGAACAGCTCTAAGCAGCCATTCATAGAAAAGATGAAATGAAACCACCCTGCCAGCTAGCTGGTTTCGACAGAAGACAAAAATGACTAAAATCAGCTGTCTGAGTTAATTAGCACCTATTACCCTGGGTGGATTACTGCCCTGTCACCACCATGGCTTTTTATTCTTGTTCCAGGCTTTGGTGGCAAAGCTATTCCTTCCAATAGCTGTTGGGACCCACCAAAGCTAAGGGTATCCCCAAAAACACATCTGAGTTCATCCTGCCTTCGATCTGCCCTTCTGCCACACAAAACTATCTGGCTCCATCTCGAAGGCGGTTATTTTGGCCCTGACACCTCTTTAATCTTGGATCCACAGCTATCTAGGGTAACATTGGCTCTGGCTGACATGGCCCGCCGTATCCAGAGGAATGATACTCTCCCCATAATGGCTGTAAAAGATAACGAGGAATTTATTAGGAGTTACACACAGCACTCTGCGCTGTCTTTGATGGAATCAATGAGCAACATAAGCTTCAAATCCACAGAGTTGGCTGCAACCACTAGGCATGTTGCCTAGGTGCAGAGAAGAGCCATTAGGGGGCGTGTACATGGCATTAGCAGTTCAGAACACGGAAAATCTGGGTGACTTCCTATAGCAAGGGAGGTGGGACTAGCTTGGCTCTCTGGTGGCCATCTAGAAAAACATCATTCTAAGCCAGATGGAGAGAAGACAGATGCTGGAGAAGCACCCTCTGCGGGCATATGAGTGCCCACATCACTTCTATTCCATGTTTTGTTGTTGCTCCCCAGCACCTTTCTCAAAGGACTGTCCCCGGCATTTATCTATTTGTGAGTTAGAAGGAGGAAATTTCATCAGGGGCAAGGGAGGGATTAGAAGCACACTCAACCTGTAGAGGACTAGTTTGGTGGGAAAATCCCCCATCTCATTTGTTCTGCAATGGGATGATCTTGATACACACGTACACACACACACACACACACACACACACACACACACACACACACACCCTAAGATCCCAGTAAGGTTCAGTCTCACAAGCCCACTGCAGTGCTCAGCTTAAGAGCACTTGAGCATTCAGGGCTAAAGGGATGGCTCAGTTGGTAAAACACAGGCTTTGAAAGCATGAGGACATACGTTCATATGACCAGCAACCATACAAGAGACAGTTATGACAGCATGTGTTTGTAATGCCTGTGCTGGGGAGGTAGAGACAGGTGAATCCCTGGAATTCATTCGATAGCCTGCTAAATTCAATGATAAACCTCGCCTCCAAAACTAAGGGGAAGAATACTCATGGAAGACACCTGAACTTGACTTTTGGTCTCAACTTGCATGTGAAGGCACATGTAGGCATACGGATGTATGTGTTTATATTCATGTATGTGTATATACACAGATTCGCAAATGTTAACACACTCCTCACATATGCATGTGTATCACATAACCCACATGAAACAGATGGTATTTATTTGCCCTTCTGCCTCACTTACCTCATTCCCTCTGTCTGCTTCCTGGGTCACCTCCTTGTAATAAAGCACTTAATCTGAACGTCTGTTTTTAGGAAAACCCAAGCCAAGACATTGGCTGAACATGCAGGATTTAAATTCACAAGTTCTTGTTTTCCTTTGCTGTCTGTGGCTTATTCCTCCAAGGACACGTTAGCTCTCCCTTACTACCCCTAATATAGAAATAATAGGCCTAAGAAAATGCCAGGCAGGAGGAAAGCTCTCTACAGCAATGAGAGATCATACTGGCCTGAGAGCTGCCTGCCATCAGGATCCCACTGGTTCTTTAGGATAGCTTTCCATAAAATCTCTTTGCTTGCCTTACCTTTCCTTTAAGGAGTCAAATGGAGTTTCTATTCTGAGCACCACTCAATACCTTCAAAGGCAGGAGCATAAGGTAGAGGTAATAGATAGGCTATCAATTAGTGATGTCTGTAATGGCACCAAGACAGGAGACTGGTAGCTATAAGCTAAAGCACTTATAATCCCACATGGAAAGGTATAAAGAACTTGAGATCAGATAAACTAATAAATTAAAATTGAATTCTAATATATAAAGATACGTGATCTTGGGCATTTTTATTTTCCAGCCGAGGCTTTAGTTTTCTCTGTGAAGTTAATGTCTCCTAACTAGAAGATTATTGTAGGATGATAGGCAGAAGCCCCCATCATAGTCCCTGCTCAATGAAGTTCAGTTCCCCTCTCAATGAAAGCCAGAGAGTTCACTTAAATTGAGTTTCAAATTTCTTAAGCAAAGGCATTATTTGCCAACACAATTTAAAGGATTTAAATCCTTTACTAGTAAAGGATCACAAAATAATTATAATCTTTTTGTTGTTGTTTGTCTTTGTTTGTTGTTTTTGTTGGTTGGGGTTTTTTTTCTTTTCTTTTCTTCTTCTTTTTCTTCCTCTAAAGTTGAACATTTCCCTCTGGCCACACCTCCATTCTGGTTGGGGTAGTTCTGTAGTGGAATTTAACCCTCCAGGCAAAGACATCTGATCCTAAGTAAACCCAAACACACCCTGTAGACCCTGGTGGCCATAATTCCTAGGTCAATTAAAAACACCGAAGAAAGATGGTGCTGAGACTTGGCACTGGCTTTGATGAAACACTGCTCTGAATAATTAACCAGCGGCGATGCAAGTTTAGAGCCTGTCCATTAGCTGATTGTCCTATTTAGAAAATGGGACAGCAGCCCAATCTCAGGAGTCGATGCTCCTGACGTGTGTATCTCCACCATCAAGATACTGGAAAGTTGTGCAAGTAAGAAGCGACTCTAAAACCTTCTGCAAACGGTATAAGCAGTGGTTTGGAAAATATGCTGGAAAGCTAGCTGCCAAAAACCAAAAATGAGAGCAATTTCAGGCACTTTCAGTTGCCAGAAAATGTACCAGAGGCCAGTCCTTAGCCCACTGTAGGATGGGGCCTGGGCACATGGCTGTTGAATGACTCAATGGCTGCTGGCCCCGCACATCACCCTCCCATGCTCAGAATGTGCACAGGATAGCATCGGAGGAATGCAATTAGGAAAAGAAGCCCTTACAATACGGATGAGGGGCAAGAGAGATGGAGGGCTCAGTGAGTCTCTCTCCCAAAATATATGCTCAGAACATAAAGCCCTCACTTTGCAGTCCTGAAAGACGCCAGTGTTGGTTGCTATGGTGTAGTTAAATCACAGCAGTACCCCAACAGCACAGGTCAAGTTTCACTCCTACTGTACATCAACCAAAAGCTCAGCATTTGCTGCTAACTCAAATCACCATTCAAACAGCACGGGCCTCTTGATCAGCGACCCACATGTCCAAGTTTTCAAAGTCGGTCTTGAAGGGTCACTGCGTCAGGTGACTCATCCCGACAGGCCAGCAGGTCATGAAGCCATGCTTCTTCCCATCTCCCAGGCATTAAGCCCATGTGACATGTTACAAGATGGATACTTTAAAGAAGATGCCACCCCCAAGTTAGAAGTGAAGCAAAGCAATGGAAAGCGGTACCATGGGAGGGAGTTGTGGCCACGAGGTGACGATGGAGCCACAAAAGACACAGATGCCCGTGGGAATGATGACACTTGTCCTTGGTCAGGCTAGATTGTAGCGACAGGAATCAGCAAAGGCAAACACCCGAAAGAAAAGCAGCCATGAAGGAAAAAGAGAGCTGTATCTGAAAATGTTTCATGTAACTAAAAGCCCAAATGGCAAACTGACGCAGAGCACCAGAAGAAATATCCTAATGATGCTCGCTCCATGCCTTAAGCCCTTTTCAGATTCAGATGACTCAATTGTTGTTTGCTTCTTTGTTTTTTTTTTTTTGGTGTTTTTAAATTTTTTATTTTACAAAGAAGACACTTGATCCTCAATATTTAAAATGTTTAAAGAGTGCTAACTGAATAACTGTATTTTATTTTTCATCAAACTGTGCATTTACAACCAATGCTAAAAGTCTTTGCTGTTGTTAGTCTATGTCCTAGGGATAGGACCCAGAGTCACATCCATGCCAGGCAAGCATTCTACCATCAGCCTATCGTTTTAGTCCATGGGAGGGTGGGATGCTGGGCATATAGAATTGATTCTCTGTATATGTAGAAGTCTGTAAGAAAGAGAAACATCAAAGCTTGCCTAGAGGCTGGTTCAGACTTCTGGGTCCAATCAATGAAGCAAGATGCCAGAACTATGGTCAGATTTTTCCAAGTCCCTCCGTTTTCCTCGATTTGTGGAATTCTGCTGTGTTCCCAAACAAAAGTGAACTGGCAGATAAGGAACAAAAGCATCCAGTGTACATTTTTGAAGCTTTACCATGACTTAAATGGGCCCTTGTAAGATGGATTTCCCCATTTCTTCTCGACCTCCACACAAGACTTACCATCCTTGCCTACAAAATAGAAAAATGAGACACCAGGACAATGAGACACTCACCCCAAACCACACAACTAGGAAAAGCAGATTTAGACCCTGTTGGCCAACAGAAACAAAATGTGTACAGATGCAAGTCCTACATAGAACTGTGCACTGCCTAGCACTTACGACTTCAAGTTTTCTAAACGAAATAATGTAAACAACCCAAACACATCAAAAATATCCTTGTAACACATAATCAGTACAGATTTAATACTGAAATATTCATATTCTTCAAAGTCTGATGGGCTTATGACAATCTGGATTCTGCAGTTCAAGTTTGCACTTGGCTACATGTTGGCTGCTGTACCACACAGAGCTGGGAGCTGTCTGCTACTGCCAGGATTGAACATTTCAGTGGCTGGGAGCCTCATATTTTTAGCCACAAAATTATTACCTCTGGATTATACCCTTCCCTCTTACAGGGTATTCTGAGAAAGTCATAGATCACTAGAAAGTGCTGAAGACATTCAGAAATTGGATTTAGAGTCTTTTTCTTTTCTCCCTCCTTAATTCCCCTTCAGTTAGACAAACACTGGGAGAAGCAACTGAGGAGATGTTTTTGGCATGGAAAGCTGCAGGGTATAGTATGCCTCAATAGGAAGGGTGGGTATCAGGAAAGACCCCATGCTAGGAGATGGCAACGAAGAAGACATATGCCTCTCCTTGCTAAATGGTTCATATTCACCTATTTGAACACTACTGGTGTTTGGACATTCAACTGATTTTTGTTTATTGATTGTAATAGTGTGTGACTGTTTTGTCTGCATGTATATATGCTCACCATGTGTATGTCTGGAGCCCACAAAATGGGATGGACAGATCCGAGTTACAGATACTTGGAAATCACTGGGAATCAACTGGTTATGGGTGCTGGGAACTGAACCCAGGCTCTGGAAGAACAATCAGTGCTCTTAATCACCACTAAGGAAATGCTTTTATTTTTAACTTGCCTTGACATATTACATCACTTATTAGCTCAGATAAAATACTGATTAAGAGGAAAAATGTAGAGAAAAATTTCTGTTCTGCCAAGTCCCACAGCCATTCAGTCCCAAAGAAATACACAGAGGATTATATTGATTATAAACTGTTTGGCCTATTAGCTCAGGCTTATTATTAACTAGCACTTACAACTTAAATTAATCCATAACTCTAGTCTATGTTTAGCCACATGGCTTGGTACCTTTTCTCAGTAAGGCATTCTCATCTTACTTCCTCTGCATCCAGCTTGTGAGTGAGTCTCTGCCTTTCTTTTTCCCAGAATTCTCTTAGTCTGATCGCCCTGCCTTTACTTCCTGCCTGGCTACTGGCCAAACAGTGTTTTATTAAACTAACATGGAGGATAATCTGTAAAGCATAAAAGAGCATTATTTCATAGCATTTCCTCTGTTTTTTTTTTCTTTTCAAAACAAGAGCTCTGAATCTAATCTTCTTTGTTTGGCTTTATTCCTGACCATTATCCAAAACAACTTGTAACCAACACTCTAAACAAAGACAAACACCCATAATTTTCTAGTTTTCTAGGCTACTTCCTGCTAATTGGGGACCAAAGAAAATTTAGGATTATGGTCAAGTCCTGCTGGAGTATTCTGTGAGACTGGATCATCTAAGCCTTGAAGCTGTTCTGGATGTAGAAATCAGAGGAAACTGCAACAGAGATCCTCTGAAACATTGGATCATCTGGGCTATCCATTCCATTCCTACTGGAGACTTTTCAGGGGGGTCTTCCTTGATCAAACCTTATTTTTCTTAACCCAGAATAAAGCCACAGCCTCTTATTTCCCATAAAAATCAAAGTAAAACCTCTTCTCCAAAGTAACATATGTTCTGACTTACATTTTGAAGTCAAAACATTTTCAAAATATATAAGTTGGGTTAATCCAGCAGCATTTATAATCAAATATCTTTTAGCAGCTGTCACTCCATCCTCAGCAGTCAAACAATTCAAATATAACACATTAACATACAGTATCCAGATTCTTTGTGTATTTTCCATCTTTACATGGACTTTTTTTTACACTATTTTTTTAATTTTTTTTTTTTTAGACAGGGTTTCTCTGTATATATTTGCCTGTCCTGGAACTTACTCTGTAGACCAGGCTGACCTCAAACCCACAGAGATTCACCTGCCTCTGTCTCCCAAATGCTAGGATTAAAGGGGTGCACCACCATACCTGACCACTCTAATTCTTTTTTTAAGGACTTTCTCTATCCTTTTTTCATTTCTCTCTTAAGCTTAAACATACTATAAACCGTTTAGAAGATTTTTTTTGTCTGAATCTGTTTTTACTGTCTATCTCTACCTTTTTTCTAACCACATGAGTCTTTAATCTGCTAAGCAACATGGTTAGGATTAAAGCTGTGGCTCTGGCAGCTGGCTCTACCCCATTCCTTAGCTTTTTGAGAATCTAGCTTCATGGGAAAGGAACCACATTTATTGTTACAACTCTGTGGAGTTTCTAGATTAATGCAACCACCAACCAACCTGATGCCAGTTGCTCATAAATACCACTCAAGTGTTTGGTTGAAAGGCCTTTTTTAATAGTTGTATGGTTTTTGTTGCTAATGCTGAGTCAGGAAACCTCTCTTAAAGGAGCCACACCTCTGTTCATTGCCAGCAAACAGCCAAGCAGAGAAAAGATTGTGACCAAGAAGCTGTGCTTGACTCTGTTCTTATCTGTTTAGAAGCCTTTCTTTTTTTTCCAAAGCTTTCTCAGGCTGTATGTGTAAATTCTTGACAAATGTTTGGGTGCCATTTGTAGACAGAATTTGCTGTCCCACCTGGTCCCACACATAGAGGCTTATATTAATTATAAACTGTTTGGCCTATTAGCTCAAGCTTATTATTAACTAGCTCTTACAAATTAAATTAATCCATAATTCTTCTCTATGTTTAGCCACACGGCTTGGTACCTTTTCTCAGTAAAGCGTTTTTACCTTGCTTCCTCTGCATCCAGCTGGTGAGTAACTCTCTACCTTTCCTCTTCCCAGAATTCTCTTAGTCTGGTTACCCCACCTATACTTTCTGCCTAACTACTGGCCAATCAGCATTTCATTAAACCAACACAAGTGACAAATCTTTATAGTGTACAAGAGCATTATCCCACAGCAGAATAATATGATCAACGTTGCATGTTCTTGACTTAAAAAGAAATACTTATTTAATATTTAACTAATAACTAAATTTCTTTTCTGGATAGTCTACTTCTACTTTCTAGTAGTCCTGCATGGCAAAAAAAGGGGGGGGGGAGTGGCAGGAGGTATAAGAGCTAGAGAGGTAGAGATAAAAAGAGAGAGAGAGAAGAAAGAAAGGGAACATTTGAATTTGTGAAATGTTTTTCTACATTTATTCTGTGAATCACATATTTTATTCACTGATCTATTTGTAAGGTAGGCTCAATTAATAAATTTAAAGACACAAAGATACTGATAAAAATTTTAATATTGCACATTTCTCTAAATGTTCAGTTTTTCTTACACCACACTGTCAGAATATATTTCTCTGAACATCTACAGTTTTGCCTGGGTCTCCTACCGTGCTGACAACGGCCTCCCTGGACAGCTACATCTACGTTCCGCTGTTCTTGTCTAATATTGGCCATTTCTGTTGGCTAATTTATCGAGAAGTATATTTCAATGCTCTTTAAGAAGAACTCAGTTTTGGTTCTGATCGTTCCACAGATTGTAAATTCTGCTTCCGATTTAACTGGATGTACTCACACAGATTAGTTCCTTCCTGCGAATGTCACTGGGTTTATTTGATTGCTTTTTCTGCTAACTTCTTACAGTGAATAATTAATGCATTTATTTTTAGTCTTTCTGTACTGTGGTGTAGTACACTACAGTTGTGAACTGCATAACAGCCTCAGTCAACAACAGACTCCACTTAATCACGTCCCCTGAGATTATAATAGAGCTAGGTATGTTCTTAGCTAGCATGAAGATAGTACATTCTTTCACCCACAATTGGGCTGATGATGCAGAGGAACCTGCTGTTCTGCCCGCTGAAGAGGGCACAGATTGTACAACTATGCACAATGCCTGAACCTGGTAACAATAATGGACCATCATCACTAACTTCCTTATTTGCCATGTTATAGGGCTTTAATTTTTTTAATTTGCCTACAAAATATTAGCTATCATGACGGCATTTTCAAACAAAGTGAACAAACTGTGTCTTAGCAGATTCTCCTCTCACTCATCTTTCCTTTCCCCCATATCCTTGCCAGCATTTATTATCAAGATTTCTTGATGATAGCCATTCTGATCAGAGGAAGGCGGTATCTCAAAGTAGTTTTAATTTGCATTTTCCTCAATAGCTAGGGATGTTGAACATTAAAACAAACAAAAACCTTCTTGCTCATTTGTGATTTTCTTTTGAGAACTGTCACTCTTTATCCATTTTTTAAAGGGTTAACTATGAAACATTCTGGGAAAGGGCCTGCTCTGAAGACTTTTCAGTGGGACAAAAGTAGAGGTGACAGGTGACTTTAAGACTCTTGGTGCTGTGTCAGCCTGCGCTAGTGTGTGTGTTTGTGTTTTGGCTTAGAAAAATCATTTAAAAACAATAACATGAATATAAAGAATGCATTTTGAGGCCAGACATATACACATAACTTAAAAAATGTACACATGAAAATATCTACTCTCTTCCCCTCAAAACACAAGAATGTAGTGTTTTAATTCTGACAATCTACCAAAATTAATTATACCATCACTATTGCTCTATGCAGCTTTAAAAGTTTATATACATGTTTATGCATGCTGTTGGATAAAGTTCCTTAGATTAAGAGAACTTCAGATGTTTACGGCCTATTATATTTAGATCTTGGCATGGGATATCTACAGTCATGAAAACAAAGACTCTCAAACCCACGTGGCAGGTCCATGGCAAGATATTTTTGGAACGAGCTCTTCCACTCCCAACTAGAGCCCAGGTCAAAAGGGAGAAGTTTCTCAACATTTTCTTTTGAAGGACAGTTACTGTATAGTATTTATCTTACTAATGAAAATGTCCCTCTCTCAGATGAGTGTACTGTATCTTGGTCCCCAATGCATGACCACCCCCAGCCTTACCTTTTGTCCTTAGTCACTTGATAAAAGGTACATCTCTTGTCTATTGTCACTAGAAAAAAATGAAGCAGTCAGTGGCGGCATGCTCCTCCCATGAATATTGGTCCTTTGGTTTGGTTTCTCCCCCTGCTATGATTTTCTCCAGCATTTCATGCTTTTGAATCAGGAGGAATTTCAGGGTGTCTTGTCTACTGGGCATCACATAGCTATCACAATGATCTTTACAAAAGATTTGGTTGGTTATGTCATTCCCCATCTGCTTAGAATCCTCAAGGATTTCCCTTCACCCTGACAACAGACATTCAATTTATTGCATCTTAGAACTGCCTGTTTCTGCCTCCCTTCCCCCATCTCATCCCAGGTCATCCTAGGTTTCATCTACTTCCTGCTAGCATACTTATCCCCTAAACTCAGTCTTTCTAGTTGACACCAAGCATCCTGCATCCCAGTGTTCTTGACAAAAGCTACCACCTCGCATTTGCATATGTCACTACAATCATCTTCTTCTCCTAACAACTGCTTCCTTGGGGAAATTTCCCTCGGTTCCTGGAAGTGCTGATATCATCACCTGCAACTATTTGGACGTTTCCAAATGTGCTGTTCCCCACACCTCCCAACATCTACCATGCAGCTGTTGATGTGTGGCTCTTCCTGCTGTATGGTCCTCTTCACTTCTGGCTCACAGATTAGTTGATCTGAGGCTATTCCACACTCAGCATCTTATGGACTTCATATATACGTGTGTTCTTATAACCACATTCTAGACTCATTAGTACAAATCCTGAAAAAGCAAAGCAGGGTAAATCCAGTAATTCGCTTCTAAAATAACTCTTCAAGTTACCTAAAGAAAATATATGCCCTTATCCCAGTATAAGACTCTCCCAGGAGAGTCAGGAGTTCAAAATAAACCTAGGTTACATGGCAACGTTGCCAGGGAGAAAGACAGAGAGAATATCAAATTTTTGTCTTTAAAAACATTATTTCTATCTGTACATTTAAAAAAAAACAGACAGAAAAGTAGTTTCTTAGCATACTTCCTGGATTTTACTGAGGGAAAAAAAATTATGCTTCAATAGAAAAATCATGTATTGTTGACAGTACATTTTCCAAATTATATGATTCTAACTTTTTTATTACCCTTGAGCTATTTTACAACATTGTAAATTGATGACGCAAAATAATTATCTGGACTTGCTAATTTCATAGAGTACATTTAATTCACTTTCCCTCTTCCACTGAAGAGGAAAGCAATTTTGCCTCCATTTTCACACTGATTACTCTCCCTGGCCAGCAACTACGTGTTCTTTGTACTCCTTTTTGACATGTTTGTATCATTTTATCAGCTTCCTCAATAAAAACCAAGTAAATGAATAGACATATTCCTTAGACATACATACAGACCTACATACACACGCATGCGCGTGCACACACATATATGTATATATACATACAGTAACCATGGTTCACCACTTCTGAAAATATTTATTTAGCAAGGAATGAGAGAATGTGCCCTTGAGTGAGTACTGTCTGGTGAACACTGCCATGTGTGGGAAATGCCAGCTGCTTTGGGTACAGTTGTGCGAACAGAGTGAAAAATCGCTTCTTTCCATTGCCCGGACCGCTATTGTCCAAACCCCATCTATGTGGGGCATCTCAGACACAATACAAGGCAAACCGGTCTCACCTCACACCTCTCACCCCGGGGAAGGTGCAAGTGAATGGATGAAGCTGAAGCACAGACAAAACCTGGGGTTTCCATTTACTCCTCTGAGGGCACACAGCCTGGCTCCAGACACTGCCAGTGCCCCTCCCTTTGAGTTGTAAATGAATCCGCCTCTTGGATCTGGGTTCAGTACATCCCCTCACAACCCCACACCTTGCCTCACTTCTTCCTGCTTTTCCACAGAATTGTTAGACTCTCAAAACCAAAACTCCCTGTGAGGATGGGAGTCCGCAAGGAGATCCGATCACCCTGAGGTAGAGAGGTAGGCTGAAGCCAATCACTTTCTCCAAAGTACCTGTCCAGGAACCTTGGCGGTATACTGGCCCAATCAAAGGGAGCCATTCAAACATGCTGCCTGCTGGGATCAGGTTCACTTCTTATTCAGCACTTCCACAGTCCTTACTACTCTTTCTCATCACCCCTTTGCCACAGAGACAAAAAGCAGCTACTCTGTAGTAAAATAACCCCAGTATCTGGAGGGCACTGAGTCATTGTTTGTCACCATTTCCCTGCAAATGCCAAAGACGCTGAAGAGAATGCAGAGCCACCTGCCTGAAAGGGCTATCTCCAGCTCAGCCACGGAGGCCGAGAGCTAACATTTTCACCATCAGCACCACCAATGCCCATCCTTACAAGCCACTCTCACCAACTCATCTGTGCCGGCTTGGGGAGGGAAATGGTCCCGGGCGTTTTCACGGTTTCCGAATTCAGACCTGGATGCTTAATCTGGTCTGTGTGAGACTAAGCATGCTTTCTCTTGTCAACAGCCCGATCCCAAGACTGGAGCAATGGAGTTGCTGCAAGCGGATTCAAGCCATCTGTAGAAAATGGTCCTGGGCCAGAGAGGGAACTAGGAGTGGAAACCCCACAGTTCTGCTGGCACCTGGGTGTAGTAATAGGGGCGACGGCGGGGCTGCGTCCCCAACACCCCAAGCCGCCTGCCCTGCCCGGCTAGCTTATGCCCCGAAATAATTACACAGACACTGTATTCATTTAAACACTGCTTTGGCCCTTAGCTCTAGCCCTTACTGGCTAATTCTCACATATTAATTTAGCCCATTTCTAATCATCTGTGTAGCGCCCCTAGGTGCGCTTACCGGGAAGATTCTAGCCTAAGTCCATCCTGGGTCGGAGCTTCATAGCGTGCGTCTTCCCTGGAGCAGGTAGCATGGCGTCTCTCTGAAGCTTCTGCTCCGGAGAGCAGAGCTGCGGAGTCTGAGCTCACTTCCTCTTCCTCCCAGCGTTCTGTTCTGTTTACTCCACCCACCTAAGGGTGGGCCTATCCAATGGGCCTAGCAGTTTCTTTATTGCTTAACCAATGAAATCAACAGATTGATATATGACACTCCCCCATCACTTCCCCTTTTTCTGTTTAAACAAAAAAAGGAAGGCTTTAACCTTAACATAGCAAAATTACATATAACAAAACAGTTATCAAGTAAAAGTTACAATAATCTTTATCATAACTAAGGAAAACTATAACTATAACTAACTATTCTTAACTCCATCAAAGACTCCAGAAAGATACAATACTACCTAAGCAAATAAGAAAAAGGCAACTTTTAAAACTCTAGAAATGACAGAGACATCTCGCTGCCTGGACAGTCACCCAAAGTTCCTCTGTACCGTTGGGGCATCCATCTTCAGCCTTAAGGCCCATGGTATCCAGCAGACAGTTCCATAAAGCAGGAAAATTCAAAGTCAGTTCAGTCACTATCTGTTGTGTCCTGCAGAATATCTCGCAGACTCTTTCATGAATCAGGAACCCCGAAAGATCATCTCACCTTAGGCAAGTTCAGTAGTCCTCTCTCTGCGGGTTCTCTGTGTCCAGTTTATGCAATAGTCCAGGCAAGAGCAGTTTCTTGCCCAAATGGCTATCAAACTCCATAAGGATCCTCTTCGATGCCCATCTTCCTCTTGAAGTAGATTGGTGCTGCCAGGAGCAGAGTGTCTCATTGTCATGAAAAGTCCTCAGTTATTAAAACATTAAATGTCCTATTCTGTAATCTTTGAAAGACATGAAGAATGTCTATCTAAAATATATCTCTATATATCTAGAAAATCTAACCAACATGACTACAAGCTTTACTATTATCAATGCTATCAATAAAGCAAAATCTATACAAATGCTAATTATTCATGTCTATATCATATCCCCCTTTAAATGTAAAAGAACTTATAAACCATATTTGGGAACATGGGCGCAGTTTTTTTCTCCAAACTGCTTCCTGCTGAATGGGGGCGTCGTTAATTAGGTCTTTCATGGTATAACCTGTGTGCTAGTTTCATCTCAGTTGGCAGTTGAGCAAAGCAATTTTCTGAAGATGTTCACAGCAACCCTTCAGGAGGACGTGGTCTATCATACCACATCAGGATAAATGCAATCCACAAGGTCTGATCCTCTGTGAAAACAAAAGAAGAATCTCTTTTCCAAAGTATCATATCCTTAGATCCAAATTCTGAAATCATACCCTCATGATATCCGTTCTGGTTCCACTGGGCAGCCCATATAATGAAATGTCTCTCTGTACTTAGCTCCTTCACAGTCAAAAAACTTAAAGAAAACACAATGTATATAATCCAGACTCTCTGTGAATTTTCCATCTTTACGCGGCTTATTTTTATTTATATCTATAACTATCTGTACTCTGTCTCTTTAAAGACTTTACTTTTACTTTTTTCTTTTTAAACCATTAACTTTATTCTTTATATTCTTTTTCTTCTCTCTCCCAAGCCAACGTACATTTATCCAACAGTGTGACTCATCTAGTGGTCTGAATCTGTCCTATTGTGAATCTGCAATTTTTTACTATCCAGGAGCACTTTTGATTTACGCCTTTAAATCACTAGGCGCTTAAGAATCTAAGCTGTGACATTCCTAAGTTAACTTTTTGCTTTTTGAGCATCTATCTGTAGACCAGGCTGTCTTTGAACTCTCAGAGATCCGCCTGTCTCTGCCTCCCAGGCATTGGGATTAAAGGTGTTTGCTACTACACCTTGAACTCACAGAGATCTGTTCATCTCTGCCTTCTAGGCACTGGGATTAAAGGCGTGTGCTACCACACCTTGAAGTCACAGAGGTCTATCTCCCTCTGCCTCCCAAGTGTTGGGATTAAAGGTGTGTACTAGGACACAAAACAACTCTCTTCCTTTTTTGATTTTTGCTTTAAGAACTTGAACTTTTAGTCTGCATATATTTTTAACACACTTTAAACCATTCAGAAATTTTCTCTGTCTTTGAATCTCTCTTTACTGTATCTCTCTCTGTTTTTCTGACCACATGAGTCTTTAATTTACCAAGCAACCTCAGTAGGACTAAAGGCATGGCTTTGCCAGCTAGATCCAGTCCATTCCTTAGCTTTCCAGCCTCACTGCGGATGTACAGGCTGCAGCCATATTTATAGCCACACCTCTATGGCGTTGCAAGGTCCCTGCCAGCCAGCGAGCTACAACAGACAACATTCAAATCCTCTCTCGGTAGTCGGCCCTCCTGCCTCAAACAGTCAGAGTTTTCCCTGGCAGGATGGCCCAGAAAGCCGGCACTTTTAAACAGCGCAGCTTTTTTCCTGCTACGGCTGAAAACCGAAAAGCGTGTGTTTAGCTTTTCATCAACACTGTTTAAGTGTTTTGTGGCAGGACCTCTTAATGAGCTGCAGGGATTTGCAGCTGAAGCTGAGTCAGGAAAATTTCAAAATGGAGGACGTACCATTTTGTGCTAGCTCTGAGGCCGCCAGGTAGGAGCGGCACTCAGCACTTTAATTCTGAGACTGAGCATGCAGCACAGAAATTCTTTTCATTCAAGTTACATCCAAATCTGATATGCAGAGCACTGCGCAGTCTGAAAACACATCTCTGTATGGCAGCAGGAATCCGCCATGCTCTTCCGCCTGCCTAAGCCTGATTCGGCCGTCTGCCCAGGTGCAGGCGGGGAGCGCTGAGAGCCATCAGCACGGTCTCAGAGCACTCTCCTTCCGATCCCAAGTGGGAACACAACATAAAGCCAGAGTTTGCACTGGGGGCACAGCCCCAAGAAGCTGTGCTTTAAAATGACACAGCGTTTTTTCTGCTGCTGTTGCCGAATCAGGAAATCTCTCTACAGCACGCCACCAACAAACAGCAAAAATCTGTGTTAAACTCTCTCTCCCTTATTTTTAAGACTTCTCAGGTTTTTTAAGTGGGTTTAGTTAGCCACACGTCTGGGCGTCATTTGTAGTAATAGGGGCGACGGCGGGGCTGCGTCCCCAACACCCCAAGCCGCCTGCCCTGCCCGGCTAGCTTATGCCCCGAAATAATTACACAGACACTGTATTCATTTAAACACTGCTTTGGCCCTTAGCTCTAGCCCTTACTGGCTAATTCTCACATATTAATTTAGCCCATTTCTAATCATCTGTGTAGCGCCCCTAGGTGCGCTTACCGGGAAGATTCTAGCCTAAGTCCATCCTGGGTCGGAGCTTCATAGCGTGCGTCTTCCCTGGAGCAGGTAGCATGGCGTCTCTCTGAAGCTTCTGCTCCGGAGAGCAGAGCTGCGGAGTCTGAGCTCACTTCCTCTTCCTCCCAGCGTTCTGTTCTGTTTACTCCACCCACCTAAGGGTGGGCCTATCCAATGGGCCTAGCAGTTTCTTTATTGCTTAACCAATGAAATCAACAGATTGATATATGACACTCCCCCATCACCTGGGGAATTGCCCAGACCTGTGTGGTGTCCGCACAACCCTAGTTTCTTATAGTAGCTGTTCTAAGCTTTGATGGGCCTCAAACAGGGTCACCACATATCTGGGGCCCCCACATCCTGCTCTACCCAACAGCCATATCTCACAGCTGCTTTGCCTACTTGCCTCTTGGATATGGGAGGTCTACTTTCCCCAAACCTACTGAATGGTACCATGCAAACTGGTTGGGCCAGGGAAGTTCACAAGATGATTCATAAGGATCGTAGATGAAGGCCTAAGGCAGGCCAGGCCCTCAGAGGCTCCTGTATTCACAACTGGTGTCAACTAATATCCACTTCCTATCCAGATACCATCCTGCCGCTCTGATCAGCGGGCTCCCACGGCTTCCAGTTACACCTGTGTTTCAGAGAATCTGCCTTCTTTCAGAGGTCACACACTTGCCATCCACCCCAGGCCAGGAACAGCCAGGGACTAGGGACTAGTGAGTGGCAGACTGGGGAGTACAGAAGGTGGCCTTTTGCTTCAAGATCAGATCAACTCTGTCATGTCCTTGTGTTATGGAGTTCCCAGTGGGATTTACTAGACTCCAGCCAAGAAAACATTCCCAGCTGCCTCTCTCACTTCCAACTCTCAAGAATATAGTAGTGCTAAGCAGTGGCAGCAGATGACTCCCTGGGAGGAGGTCATAGTTCTATCCTATCTGTCCTCAGCCCCAAGGGTTGGGAGCAAACGCCTGTATAAGGCACCTATGCTGGCCGCCCTGGCTTCCCTGCACCTATGTAGGTCAAGGAGGAATTTCGGGGGAAAAGAAAGAAATGCTTTATTAATATATGTATTTATTGACTGAGTCACAGAATCTTGCAAGACCTTGGATATTTAGGAGATACTCACTGAAGGGACCTAATAAAGCAGCCTTTTTATTCCTTGTAAATTGATCCTCGGTTAGGCCCTCGGAGTTGGGCCAGTCAGTGAGAAGACACAGCCAGAGAGAAGAGATGCATGTCAGCTCTAAATCATTTTCCACACCAACTATCACATCGGCCCTGCACAGTCCAGGGAGTGGCCCACCATCAAGATGGAGGCTTCCCAGCCCTAGGCATTCAAGTTTTCAATAGGAGGATGTTGCCCATGGTCCAAAGATAGAGAAGGGGGTTGATGGTGACATAAAACCCACTCTGCTCACTTCTCCTAGATCTGAGTCCAGACTCTGCCAGTCTGGGACCTCTCCCAGAATAGTTTTGTGTGCTAGAGCCCAAGACTCACGTCAAGGCTGCCTACAAGGGATCTCATACCACCTTGTCCAACCACTTCTCAGAGCACAGTTACTGGTAGAGGCCAGCGGGCTCCCTGGTCAGCAGGTGGTAGTCTTCAGGTCTTTCTGGTAGCAAGACTCTGTAGGAGAACAGACCATGAGGTGATGCTCATAGAAAGGCACAATGGGTGTGGCTTCTATTCCTAGAGACACTGGACCATTAGACTCCAGTGGCTGCTATGGTGTTCCACAGAGCACTGAGGATGGAGTCGCATGGGACACACAGACAGACAGATGGACACATACACACACACACACACACACACACATACACACATAGGCTTTTAAATTCTTCCCCTCCATCCCATGTCTTGTGAATTCAGACCACATTCACAAACCTTTGATCAGCAGATAGGATGAGAAAAAAAAACCCAACAGGACTAATGCATCAATCAAACCAATTACCTGCCAACATAGAGAGCCTGGGATATCCCAGCCTTCCACAGATATACAGGGGCTTCTCAAGATTTTATCCACACCTAAGCTGAACTGAACGGAAGAGAGAGGGGCCAACAGCCGAAAGAACATTCTTCTCTAGCAATGTAACAAAATGTCTCAAGTAAATGCCTTTCCCAGCAGCAGCACCCTGCCCTCCCTGCCTGTATCAGGGCTGGCCTCAGGGGAGGAGCAAGCCCTCCCCCCATCTCAGAGCTACCTTAGAGCAGACAGCAAGCTGGCGATTGGGATCCCCAGTCACAGAGGGTGTGGTCAGAAAGAGGGTGCTGCGTTTGGAGAATGTGCTGCCCTGTTATTTCTACCTCGGGGTGTCTGGTCCTCACACCACTTATTATGAGTTTAGCGCCTTTCCAGCCCCGCAGAGACCATGGGAGAGAGGCAGCGCTTACAGGGCAGACCCCAGACACAGTCATTTGGGGAAGACTCATCCGTGCCGTTTCCATTTAATAAGCATTCCTCTGAAGAGCTGTGGCTACTGCGATCACACTTCCTCTGGGATAATTAACACCTCTCTCCTCACTGTAATTCCCCTGCCTGCATTACTACCACTGGGCAAGGTGTGCACGTGTGTGTGGGAGGGTGCACGTGTGTGTGGGGTATGTGTGTGTGTGTGTGTGGTGTGTAAGGGAAGGGGTGAGGAAAGGAGCATCAAATAACAACAACAATAATAATAATGACAATGATAATAATTGGTTTTGCCGCCGTAGGGCAATTCACGTGCCTCTGGTGTGTCCCTTGTCTAGGCACTTCTCTATGTATGGCCACAGGGTTCAAGGGTTAGAGGCTATGGCACCATGGTGCTAGCTGCTGCCTTGCTCCCAAGAGAGCCTTTGATCCTCCCTTGGCTGTGGTTTTCCCATGAGGCCTTCCATCAAGCATCCATGACAGAAAACTGCAAGGCCACTTTCTTCCTTACTTAAACATTAAACAGGAGCGTCCCGGGGGAGGGGGACTGCGGAGGCACCATGTCAGATGCAGGTACAGCCCTCTAATTTGCAGAGGTACCTAGACACGCAGACCCATGAGCGTGGAAAGATGAAAGACGGGTGCAAGAATGTTCCTAGCAGCACAGCTCATAACATAAAAACCACAGGAAGTCGCCAGCTGTTCATCACTTCTCACAAGTGAATGACAGCGATCGGGAGTCATCTACCACCAATGAGGACATGGCTCAATCTCCCGTACGTGACTCTTAGCAAAGGATTCACAGATTACACTGAAATAGCACAATACTGGGTAGAATAAACCTATGCCCACCTATGGGGTACTTGGTTTATGAAAATGCATCTATACATGTATGGTAGGTGCATTTCCTGTGTGTATATAACATTTCTCTATCACACTCTCTCCCTCCTTCCTTTCCCCCTTTCCTTGCTCCTCCTTCCTCTTTCTCCCCTTTCTTTCCTTCTCTCTCCCTCTTTCTCTTTCTCTCCTTTCTTTCTCTAAGAGCAGTTTTAAGGAAACAGAATGAATCATGATCCCTCCTCTGAAGCTGTCCTTGTCACTTCCTATTCAGGTTGAAAATAGAAAAGCCACAGGAAACGTTCGGCAGCTCAGGCTTTCACAGAATCTACCCAAAGTAAAATCAGCCGAAGCAAAATGCTTCCAGCAGAGGGAGAGGTGGAGGCTGGAGGGACTGAGGGAGAAGGCAGAACCAAGAGTCCTACATGAAAGCAGCACATTTGTCCTCCCCAACCTCTCTTTCAAACCAGACATTCTCATGTCCACGTTAACATAAGACCAGAGACAGACGGCAATGGCCCCTCAGTATCCATAGCGGATTGGTTCCAGGAGCCCCTGCAGATACTAAGAGCCAAAGAGAGACCAAGTTCTTACAAACTGTGCACTTTACCCATACATTCTAAGTAACTGCATTACTTATAACACTGAATACAATGAATTCTGTAGAAAACATTGCTTACACTACATTAAAAGCCCTTACACTTTGTCACAGACATCATTTTTTCTGGATTTTTTTTTTAATCATGGGTGATTGAATCCATGGAGAGGGGATGCCAGCTGTACTATTCAAGGAGAACAGGTGGAAGATCTACTCGATGCCCCAAATTTCTGCCTAGCCATTCCAGTTTGCAGGTATCTCGGCTGGGTCAGCATGAACAGACACTGACCCCGGAGAGTAGTTCCCTCAGACCATACAGGGACCTCCAGCAGGTCTTCTCAGAAGGCCTTCTAACTAAATCCCTTTCAAGATGACGTGCAGACGGCAAAGTGGCTAGAGGCAGACTGAAGAAGCAGGACAAGAGCGGATGACTCTGCTGTCCCTGACCACTAGCTCCATCTAACTCCATGGCTTGCCCCATACCTGCCTGTCCCCGCAGCAGGCATGCAAGTCCTTAGACAGCTGACCATGAAAGACCTTCACTGTGGATAGGAAGGGACAAGTGAATGAAATACACAGCACCTGAGACTTGGAGGCCTCTAAGCTGGGACCCCAAGGAAGAGGGACATGTGTACAATTGCCAAGTGCTGTGTTTAGAGAGACTGCATGCATCAAATGTCTGCTGTGAGGCCATCATGCATCCTTGCCAACATTTTGGGCTAAGGTTGATACCATTCATAATTTTTAAATCAATTTCATGATTGAGAATTGTCTGGAGCTTGGGCAGGTTCCCCAACAGCCAGGGATAAAGAGAATGACTGGGTCTGTTCAATGCTTTACAAAAAGTCTGGTTGATTACAAAGTTCCCTCTGCAGAGACACCAACCTTCCTTGTCAGTGTTTGGATGTGGTATGTCCTCTGAGGGCTCAAGTGTTAAGACTCAAGGTCTCCAGGATGGTGACATTAGGAAACAATGGGAACTTTAAGAGGTGGTCAGCTTCTTGGAGCAGCTACCCCTGAAAACATTTATGGAGATCCTGAAGGGTCGTATGAGGGTGAGTTGTTCTAAGAAGAGCAAGACTGAGCCCATCTTGCTCTCCGGCTTCTTGTCTTCCTCTGCAGTCTCTACCTCTTGAGTGCCCATCTCCCATGACATCCTGAAGCCAGCGACTGTCTACCAGAGATAGAGCTATGCTGTTTGGATCAGCTCCCAAAATTTTGGGGTAAAGAATACATTTTTCCTTATAAAATACCAAGCCTTGGGTATTTTCTTATAGCAAAAAGACTAATATAATAACATAAGATGTAAGGAATATTCTCTCTCTTCTTTATATGCATCCTTGATCAACAGTGGATTTGCTGTTATCACCATTGACCTTCCAGTGTGGCCTGGCTGTATATTTTAAGATTTCTCCTTGTCTAGATAGAAGTCCATAACAAAACAAAGTCAGATTGGTCTATCAATCCCTAGGAAGGGATGGAGTCTCCATGATTCTCCAGGCAACAGCGGCTTGTCTCTCCTGGTATACTGTGTGGTATGAATCTATTCTGAGCTCTACCGATATCTATACCTATCCCCAGAGTCACAACACTTTCCTCTACCACAATGCATACTGGGTTCCCAGAAGAAGAAACCAGAACATCTCTGTAACATTCTATTTAGACCAGTCAGGATTCTGTACGCATCCATGCTAACCTGGGTCCTGTATAAAACAGTGGACCCTAATTCCTAGGTCACTCTCTCCAGGGTCAGAGCCCCCAAAGTAACATATACTGTGATCAGGAAGAACAGTGAAAAGGTAAGCTAAAAAACCAAGGAGTCTTTCATCAGAGGTCACCTGGCCAATGCTTTCTCCACCCACAAGTGCAAATCACTCATTTTGCTCAGTCCACAGCTGCTTGGTAGACTTCTCCCTGCAGACAAACTTGCTAGAGACTGTAGACAGAAGGTACTGGAGATTTCAGTGCTAACCCTGGTGATCTTACTGCCTGGTGTTACCTGGAGAAGCTGATCCCAGGCATGTGCACTAAGAGCTCTCCACAGGGGTGCTGAACACCCATGCCATTTGTGACTGGATAGTAAATCATAACTCACCTTCACCATAATGGGAAGAATCAAAATTCCAAATAATCTGTTATTTCCGTATGAATGAGGCAGACTTCTTGGGGAACAGCAAAACCACAGTAGGCATTTCAAATGGCAGGATCTGAACTCTGGGAATCAACCTTCTAAGTGAGAGCATGACCAAGGGGAGGCAGATCTGGGGCCATCAACAAAGAAAACTGTTCCCTGTAGAACTAATGCTTACTTAGGTCTCAGAAGCAGGCTACCAATTGGACGGTGTTTATTACCATAGTGATTGGGATCAAAGCCCAGGGACACATATCAAAATAAATGCCATACACATAAATAGCAGACTAATCATGGCTATTTTTTCTCCCCCAGGTCCCTCAGAAATATTTGGTCCAGTGTCTCCTTTCAGGATCTGAACCTTTAGCTCCCATGAGGTCAGCAAAGGAGCCATTCCTGGGAAATTCCAGAGTTAATCCTCTTATCCAAGAAGTTAAAGGGAACCATTTTCCATTTGACTTGAAGCAGGTCCACAGGTTTTTCTCTCAGTATCCTTAAGCTTTCAAGAAAGCCACAAATGTTTCTCTAACACAGATGGATCCGAATGGTGCGTTAATAAGTTTCATTACTGTGACAAATTACCTGAGGTAAACCAGTTACAAGGAGGAGAGGTTTATTCAAGTGTACAATTTTAAAGGTTTCACTCCAGGATCTTTTGAGCCTGTGGCATCATGGCCTGAATACCTTCAGAGGATGGCACTCTTCGTGGTGGCTGGAAAGCAAAAGGAGAGACCAGAGGGGCCAATGGTCCCAGCATCTGTTTCCTGATGGTTCCCCCAATGACTTCACTCTCTCCCAATAGGTCTGACCACCTAAAGCTTACAGTCTCCTGAAAGGATCGCAGGCCTGAACTAAACCTTCAAACTGTGAGCCTCTGCAGCACATTCTAGATCCACACTGTAACAGTCACTCAAAGAAAGAAAAGGTATATGCATATTGGAGTCAGGAGGGGAGAGGTCAACATTCTACACCCCTGCCTTATCAGAAATGCTTCTCAGACTTCTCTGATGCCACATAAAAGCATGGAGAACAAAGCTGCCTAGTTCTCCACAGAGACTCGGCAGGTCAGGGTAGAACCCAAGAGCCTGCACCTCCTAACAAAGCTTCTGGGAGATCCCAGGGGATGCCAGCTGCTGTCCCTGGGAATCTCACTTGGAAAACCACTGACTTATACAAACAGCAAAAATATATGACATATGGGAGGAAGCCATTGAGCCATACAATCTCAATGGCCCTGCGAAACCAAGAGAAAATCACATTTACAAGAGTAATTCTTGTAAAATAAAAATGAATGATGAATCGGGTCATGCTTGGGGGCAAAGCGATATTACTCTGGCTGTAAATTTACCTGAGGAGGAAGTCTGTTTCCCACATCACCCAAGAGGCTAAAGGATTCAAATTAAAGGCGGAATTTGATCAATGTACTGTTGCAAATGCAACGATAGATGAACACACAGGCTCGCATTTTACAGATGGGGAAACTGAGGACAAAAGAGAACATGCAGAAGACTAATTCCATTAGGGATGAGAACCTCCTGCCTCCACGCTGTCTAGGTCTTCTGCTCTGGGCAATGTCAGTGAAGTAATGGGCCAAGTTTCTTGTCCCTTGGTGTCTCTGTGACAGAAATCATACAGATGCAAGAGCAGAATGATCCCAGCCCAGTCCTGTCCAATGGCCACATAAAAGATTTCATTCCTCAGCTCTCCAAAAGGAAACCTTCCTTCCATGCTGACCCTTGGAATGTGCATCAGGAAAGAGCCAGGAAAGGGTGCTTCCTGCATCTTCTCTCCCTCTCTCCCTCCCCCAATCATACCCCATTTCCCAAAAGATAACATCCAAGGGGGAAAGCCATCAAGGGACACTTACAGCACCCAGAAACCCACATAAGTACCTCGACCCAGCAGGACAAGATGCCTCCATTTATGCTTCTCTTGGATCCAGATGAAAAGATAATGTTCTTGCCATATTAGGCCAAGCAACTGTCCAGAAATTCTTCTCTCCCCTAAGGATTGTTGCTTTTTATTCAAATAACACAGCACGTCTGCACAACCATGGGGAACCTGGAGACATCATTTTCCTCACCCCAGCTTTTCCCTGATCTTTGTAAAACCGAGGCAAGGGTTAAATGATGTGGGAGTGATTTCTTATTAATAAAGAAACTGCCTAGACCCATTTGATAGGCCAACCCTTAGGTAGGCGGAGTAAACAGAATGGAATGCTGGGAGAAAGAAGCTGAGTCAAGGAGTCGCCATGGTTCTCCCACTCCAGACAGACGCAGGTTAAGATCATTCCTGGTAAGCCAGCTTGTGGGCTACACAGATTAATAGAAATGGGTTAGATCAATATGTAAAAGCTAGCCGATAAGAAACTGAAACTAATGGGTCAGGCAGTGTTTAAAAGAATACAGTTTCCGTGTAATTATTTCGGGTAAAGCTAGCCATTCAGGCAGCTGGGTGCGGGGACTCAGCCCGCCACTCTTACTACTACAGAGTGGCGCCCAGACGTGATGGCCTAAATCCACTTAAAAACCTGAGAGGGCTTTAAAAAGGTGAGAGAGAGTTTAACACAGTTCTTTTGTGGCTTGTGGGTGGTGTGCTGCAGAGAGAATTTCCTGACTCAGCATCCGCAACAGGAAAAAAGCTGCAGTTTTAAACCGCCGCTTTCTGGGCTGTGCCGCCATTGCGATCACTGTCTGGCCGCTGTGGGAGACAGAGCTTTTGAATGGAGCATTTGGAGTAAAGCTCTATGGCTTGGTTGATGGCAATGTGGACTGCTGTGTGCCTGGAACTGTGTGTGGCTCAGGGGCACCAAATGGCTCTGAGGCAGGAGCTGCTCAGCTCTGCCATGCTGAACTGTGCTGGTCTCTGGTAGGAACTACCGTAATTACCATAAAAACAGCGCAGTTAAGGTTTAGACTGGGCAGGAAACAGGCTGTACCTTATTACCGTATTACCTGTACATGGTGCAACTTAAGTTTTTAAGAACTGCTTAACATTTTAAGAAATGCTCCTGGATAGTAAAAAAATGTTACAGATTCACAATAAAACAGATTCAGACATAAAAGACCATACTGTTGGATGAATGTACGTAGGCTTGAGAGAGAGAAGAAAAAGAATATAGAGAATAAAGTTAATGGTTTAAAAAAAAAGGTAAAGTCTTTAAAGAGACAGAGTACAGATAGTTAAGAGATTAAAAGAAATAAAGAAAAATAAGCCATGTAAAAATGGAAAATTCACAGAGAGTCTGGATTATGTACATTGTGCTTTCTTTAAAATTTTTGACTCTAAAGGAGCTAAGTACAGAGAGACATTTCATTACATGGGCTGCCAAGCTAAACCAGAATGGATATAAGGGTATTACGATTTCAAAATTTGGGTCTAAGAATATGATGCTTTGGAGAGGGTCTTCTTTTGTTTTCACAGAGGACCAGACCCTGTGGATTTCTTCTATTACAATTTGGTATGATAGACCACGCCCTCCTGAAAGGTTGTTGTGAACATCTTCAAAAAATTGCTTCGCTCAACTGCCAACTGAGATGAAACTAGCACACAGGTTATACCACGAAAGACCTAATTAACGACGCCCCCATTCAGCAGGAAGCAGTTTGGAGAGAAAAAACTGCGCCCATATTCCCAAAAATTGTTTATAAATGTTCTTTTACATTTAAAGGGGGATATGATATAGGTATGAATAATTTGCATTGGTATGGATTTTAAGGTCAATTTTGTTATATGTATATGTATTTTTGATCTTGAATAAGGTGTGATTGTGTAGTTCATTTTTAAAATGTAATGTATAATTAGGAAATATAGGTTGTTGATGGATAATCATAAATAATAGTCAAGTTTGTAGTCATGTTACTTAGATTTTCTAGATATATAGAGATATATTTCAGATAGGCATTCTTCATATCTCTCAAAGGCTACAGAATATGGCATTTAAAATATTTTAATAACTTAGGACTTTTCATGACAATGAGACATGTCTGCTCCTGGCGGCACCAATGTACTTCAAGAGGAAGATGGGCATCGAAGAGGATCCTTATGGAGTTTGATAGCCATTTGGGCAAGAAACTGCTCTTGCCTGGACTGTTGCATAAAATGGACACAGAGAACCCACAGAGAGAGGACTGCTAAACTTGCCTAAAGGTGAGACGGTCTTTTGGGGTTCATGACTCATGAAAGAGTCTGCGAGACATTCTGCAGGACACAGCAGAAAGTGACTGAACTGTCTTTGAAATTGCCTGCTTCATGGAAATGTCTGCTGGATACTATGGGCCTGAAGGCTGAAGATGGATGCCCCAATGGTACAGAGGAACTTTGGGTGACTGTACAGGCAGCGAGATGTCTCTGTCATTTTCTTGTTTACTTAGGTAATATTATATCCTTCTGGAGTCTTTGATGGAGTTGAAGAATGGATAGGTAGTTATAGTTTTCCATTGTTATGATAAAAGATAAAATAGATATAAATATTGTAACTGTGATTCTTGCTTAATAACTGTTTTTGCTATATGTAATTTTACTATGTTAAAGTTAAAGCCTTTCTTTTTTGTTTAAACAGAAAAAGGGGAAATGATGTGGGAGTGATTTCTTATTAATAAAGAAACTGCCTAGACCCATTTGATAGGCCAACCCTTAGGTAGGCGGAGTAAACAGAATGGAATGCTGGGAGAAAGAAGCTGAGTCAAGGAGTCGCCATGGTTCTCCCACTCCAGACAGACGCAGGTTAAGATCATTCCTGGTAAGCCAGCTTGTGGGCTACACAGATTAATAGAAATGGGTTAGATCAATATGTAAAAGCTAGCCGATAAGAAACTGAAACTAATGGGTCAGGCAGTGTTTAAAAGAATACAGTTTCCGTGTAATTATTTCGGGTAAAGCTAGCCATTCAGGCAGCTGGGTGCGGGGACTCAGCCCGCCACTCTTACTACTACAGTTAAAACTGTGTTTTCCTTCAGATGTTGCCATCAGAGAAGCAGTTATTGTGTGAGGAAGCCAAAGCAGCCTTCAAGCGGAGCCCATGCCTCAGCCTGATTTCAATAAGCTTCCTGCCTTGCCCTTCATACTGGTTGCGCACCTTAGCCTTCACTATGCCCTCTCCCGTTCCGCTTCTATCTCCATCTGTTGGAAAGCTTCTGCAGAATCTACGGAAGGACAATTCTAGGGAGAAGCCTAAGCTGAGGTTGAGGAGACAATATGGGGATACCTGACAATGGGTGCACAGGAAAACTGAAAAGTCATTCAAAAACCCTAAAGTGGGTGGCCGCCTGGAGCAAGTTGTACCGTGTGAAAGTCCTGTGGCCCATCAGCCCCGTCGATAGCTTGACTGGGCTGTGCAGACCTGTGGAACCACTGCAAACACAGTGACAAGGGGAAAGGTGGCGGGATTTGCACGGAGCCATGCACACGTGTCTAATAACAGCAACGAAATGCCTCAACAACCAGTACAATTTAAAGAATCAGCCACAGGTAATTATGACCAATCTATTCAATAGAATGACCAATCTGTGATATGGAAATTCTTATTTTAAAGTATTAGTCTTATTACTTATTTGTGTAGGGGTGCCTTTTCTTAGGAAGCTGGTATTATAGTTTTGGGGAAAGTAACAACTGAAGGAACAATAAATATTTAACCTTTAAGTAGTTACACAGAAATGCTAACACAAAAACCCCCATGAAATGTGCACACAGTCAACTCCACAGGCATCTGTGTCTGCCTTTAAAAGTTAGACTGTGGTCAACATTTGATACATAGAGTATAGGAGTTTCCATTGGCACCCTAAGAAATTATCGTAAATTTGGTGCCTTTGAACAGCCTCCAATTTTACAGTTCTGGAACATGGAATCCAAAACAGGTCTCAATATGCCCAACACTCTGTTCTTTCTGGAAGCTACACAACAGAATCCTAGATGCTGCCTACAGTGCTTGGTTTGTGGTTCTATCTTCAAGCCAGGAGTCACACCACTCTGACTTCTGCGTGGGTCATCACATACCTCCTCTGATTCAGCATCTCCTTTCTCCCTTTTGCCAATAAGAAGCTGTGTAATAATACGACATCGTCTTGATGATCATGACAATTCAGCACTTTAGGATCAACTGACTATCAACCTTAATTCCACCTGTGAACTTACTTCCCCCTTAACTGCCACGCAGCAAAACAAAATGACAGAGTCTAGGGATCAGCACATACACATCTGTGAAGGGCCATTATTACACCTACCACGCTAGGTGTGACAGATAATTTCAGTTGTTAATTCGACTTTTTTTTTTTTTGGCAGGGTCTCGTCATGCATCCAAAGTTGGCCTAGTGCTTACCTTGTAGACCAAGCTAGGCTCAAACTCAGAGATCTGCCTGCTTCTACCTCCCGAATTCAGGGATTAAAGATGTATGCCACCATGCCATACTATCTTGAGTATATCTTAAATCAGCAACATGCAAGCCCTTGGGCTCTCCTATGAGGAGCTTTCTAGATTTGATCATTTGAAGTGGGGAGACTTAGCAGAAAATGGGGACAGTACAGACAAAGGAAAGTCTTTTTTTTTTTTGGCCTGCTTATTCTCACTCTTGCTGGCAAGTTCATCTCTTCTGTGATTGCCAACACTGTGTTCCTTCACTGATGCTAGAATAAGCTTCTTCCTCTCCCAGTACAGACTAAAGACGGCAATTCTCCAAAAGTCCTCCATGCCTTTAGCACTCAGAACTGTGGACTGGACAACCACTGGGTTCTTGGCCTATCCCATGTGAGACAGCCATTGTTGTACTGCCCAGACCATGTAAAAAAATAAAAATAATATATACCTTTACCATAAATAAAAAGTATAATATACATACATATTTATTTTTTTAACTTATTTTTTCTTATAAGCTACATTCCACTGGAAAATCTAGAATAACACACTGAGATAACCTCTAGCCCAGGTCCCCAGGCAGCAAGGTTCCATGATCTCTGCATCAGAGGAACTCAGAATAGGACAGCAGTTCTCAACCTGTGGGCCATGACCCCTTTGGAGCTGCATATCAAATATTTACATTACTATCCATAAGAGTAGCAAAATTACAGTTATGAGGTAGCAACAGAATAATTTGATGGTTTGGGGGTCGCCACAACACAAAGAACTATTCTAAAGGGTTCGCAGAACTGGGAAGGGTGAGAACTGCGGGAACAGGGGAAGCATCCAAACAGCTTTTAATCATTAAGTGTAAATTTAAAGTGACCACCAGCATTAACTTGGATGAAGCTGGCTGGGACTCACCTGCAGTGTTGGGAAGATAATTTTCTTTCTAATAAGCAGACATTTTCAAGCTGAAACCCGACGAGGCATTCTGGAATATAATGCCAGCTAGCTAGGGGCGAACAGTTTGCATTTCTCCACATCCCCAATAAATGGGACACAGAAAAATGTAGAAAGATGCCGAGTGTGGAGGCCCTGAGACATAAAAATGGGATGTGACAGGTGGACCAGAGAGAATACGCTGACCCCCAGGTGTAAGCACCAACCTCAGAAAAACGAGGGCTTTGCGACCGAAAGGAACTGATTTCAAGGGCACCTCCACCCCCAGCAACGCAGCATTTTAAACTCATCTATTCAGGGACCCCATTTCCTGGAAATGTAAATTAACCAGAGAGAAAACAGGATGCTGCTATATTGCTTTCCAGAGACTAAGACAAAAGAGGAGGGATGGTGAGCACCAGAGAGCTGTAATCCGGGAAGCTGGGAAACTTTCATACACTATCTCTGGTTTAAGAACTAGGAAGAATCATTTCTTGATGAAAATAATAAAGAGAATAAAAAGTCCCAGTCACATGTTCCCAGCCCTAGAAAGCAGGAGCAGACTTCAGAGTAGAGCAGGTTCCTCAAACACTGGACAGTTAGCCAAGCCACACCCACCAGCCCGCCCTTCAGCATCACTGACGCTCATGGAAACTGACTGTTGGGGCCACGTGAGAATGGAGAAGGACACTGGGGAAACAAAAGGTCTGTCTAGACTTCCTCAGTTAAAGGACAATGACTTTCATCTCCTGAAAAATCCCTGCATCTTAATGAAAAAGAAAAGGGAATATTTCTCACAAAGAAGAAAGTATTATATGGAATGAAGCTCTCAGCAAAAACCTAAATGGAGTCTTGATGTTGTACAAGAAACATGGGCTTCAGGTAAAAAAAAAAAGGATCACTAAACAGCAAGGCTAAGATTATAATGGAGTTGGCTAACTTAGAGGTAAATGAGGCATAAGATAGATAAAGGAAATGTAGCCATAAAGCATAAGGAGGAATGAAAGGCAAAAGTCATAGTTGTGCTGAAAATCCAACCACCAAGGAGAAAAATAATGCAGATGTTCCTAGAATATGATCAGGGAAAAACCAGAGTCGGGCATGGTGGCATATTCCTTTAATCCTAGTACTCGGGAGGCAGAAGCAGGTGAACCTCTGAGACTCTGAGAGCAGTTGAGGCCAGTCTGGTCTACATAGCAAGATCTGGACTAGCCAGAGCTACATAGTGAGATGAGGGAAGGAGGGAAGGAAGGAAGGAAGGAAGGAAGGAAGGAAGGAAGGAAGGAAGGAAGGAAGGAAGGAAGGAGGAAGGAAGGAAGGAAGGAAGGAAGGAAGGAAGGAAGGAAGGAAGGAAGGAAGGAGAGAAGGCCATTGACATGAAAGACAAACAAATGGTTTTCTGAATTACAAATAGTTCATAGTTTTAAGAACTAAAGTATCTCTCCATTTAATTTGATGTTAGCTGTCGGCTTGCTGTAAATAGCTTTTATTATATTTAGGTATGACCCTTGTATCCCTAATCTCTCCAATACTTTTATCATAAAGGGATGTTCAATTTTGTCAAATGCTTTTTCAGCATCTAATGAAATGATCATATGGTTTTTTTCTTTCAGTTTATTTATATGATGGATTACATTGATAGATTTTCATATGTTGAACCAGCCCTGCATCCCTGGGATGAAGCCTACTTGATCATAATGGATAATTTTTCTGATGTGTTCTTGGATTCGGTTTGCCAGTATTTTGTTGAGGATTTCTGCATCGATGTTCATGAGTGAGATTGGTCTATAATTCTCTCTTGGTTGAGTCTTTGTGCGGTTTTGGTATCAGAGTAACTGTAGCTTCATAAAAGGAATTTGGCAATGCCTCTTCTGTTTCTATATTGTGAAATACATTAAGGAGTATAGGTATTAGGTCTTCTTGGAAGTTCTGGTAGAATTCCGCATTGAAACCATCTGGTCCTGGGCTTTTTTTGGTAGGGAGGTTTTTGATAACCTCTTCTAATTCTTCGCGACTAACAGGTCTATTTAGATTGTTCACCTGGTCCTGGTTTAACTTTGGTATATGGTATTTATCTAAAAAAGTGTCCATTTCCTTTACATTTTCCAGTTTTGTGGCATACAGGCTTTTGTAGTAAGATCTAATGATTCTCTGAATTTCCTCTGTGTCTGTGGTTATGTCCCCCTTTTCATTTCTGATCTTATTAATTTGCAAATTCTCTCTCTGCCGTTTGATTAGTTTGGATAGGGGTTTGTCAATCTTGTTGATTTTCTCCAGGAACCAGCTTTTTGTTTCATTGATCCTTTGTATTGTTTTCTGTGGGTTTTGATCCTACGCAATGTGCTGGCTTTGTGGGAGCCTAGCCAGTTTGGATGTTCACCTTCCTAGATATGGACAGAGGGGGGAGGACCTAGGACTTACCACAGGGCAGGGAACCCTGACTGCTCTTTGGACTGGAGAGGGAGAGGAGTGGGAGGAGGGGGAGAAGGGTGGGGGGAGGAGGAGGAGGGAAAGGGGAGGCTGGGAGGAGGTGAAAACTTGTTTTTTTTTCTTCCTTTTCTCAATAAAAAAAATAAATTAAAAAAAATCCAAAAAAAAAGAGAGAACTAAAGTAAAGGATAACCATGCTACAATCCACAGACCCAGAGAGGCTAGGTAACAAGGAAGACCCAAGGGGGATGCATGGCTCTCCCTAGGAAGGAGAAATAGAAGAGATTTCCTGGGTGGACAGGAGACACGTGGGGATAGGAACTTGGGGAACTGAGTTAGGGGATGAATAGAGGGGAAAGTAGTAAAAGAGATGGCTGCAAAAGAGGGGTGAGCATTTTAGGGTCAGGAATCTACAAAAATGACCCTAGCTACGACTCCTAACAATAGTGGACGCACAGCCTGAACTGGCCATCTCCTGTGATAAGATTGGTGACTACCTCAATTTATATCAGAGCTTTTATCCAGATGGATACAGATGCAGAGACCCACTGCCAAACATTAGCTGGAGAAATCCCGCTGAGGAGGAGGGAGAAGGATTATAGGAACCAGAGGGGTCAAGGACAACACAGGGAAACCCACAGAAACAACTAACCTGGCTTACAGGAACTAACAGAGTCTGAACCAACAACCTTGGAGCCTGCATGTGACCGACCTAGATCCTCTACAATAATGTGATAGTTATGACTTGGTCTACTCATGGAATTCCTAACAATGGAGTGGTCCCTAACGCTTTGGCTGACTCTTGGGAACCCATTCCTCATACTGGATGGCACTGCCCAGCCTTAATATAAGGGGGCAGGGTGTTCGCTCAGTCTTACCACAACTTGATATGCCATGTTTTGCTTATACCCATGGGAGGACTTCCCTTTTCTGAACAGAAACAGAGGAGGAATGGATTGGGGCAGGGACAGAAGGGAGTGGGAAGGGAATGGGAGGAGAAAAGCAAGGGAAAACTTCGGATGGGATATAAAATAAGCAAATTAATTAAATTTAAAAAAATAAAGGGACTCTGAATTCACACCATGAGACTGAGTCCCAAGGGAGCGAAATTGAGCCTGCTTTATCACTTTAAAGTTTTACTCTGAAAATTGTTAGTAATGCTCTTATCGCATTAAATACATCTTTCTCATACTGATTAAGAACAACAGTTTTCTACTCTGATTTGTTTTTAAGATACACTGAGTTAATCTGTGGACCTTCTGTTTCTCATTCATTCACTTAACACACATCCACTGAGCAAATAAGATGTATAATACGGCTGTCTTTATTTTATAATCTATCTAATTCAGCAGCAGCTACCATGAGTGTATATATTAAAAATATGGAGTATAAATTGGTACACAAGTTTAATAAAAAATAGTTTTTGTTTATTTGAAAAAAAAAGAATTGAAACAGATAAGAATCCACAATAGTCATATTCTCCAAACAAAAATGAGATAAAACCGGAACTTGAAATTTATATATATGTGTGTGTGTGTGTGTATTATGGCATCTGAGAAATCAGAAATCAGTCTCTTAAATAATTACAGAGGAAATAAAGTGGAAATTAAACTACTATTTGCAACAAAGCAACAATGACTACATGATCCTTAAATATTTATATACAGTGTAAGTCTGACTACCCATAAAATCAAATGTACCACTAATCAAAATGAACAAAGATAATACTCATAATTCAACATATTAGAAGATAAATGGAATAGGTAGATTTTTACAGAAATATGGCAGCAGAAACTGAATCAGCAAAATGGGAAAACCAAAATAGATCAATACAATCAGTCAATCTTTAAAAATTAATAAAGTCAGCCAAATAGCATCCAATTGGATCAAGAGAAACAGAAAAGCTCATCTCTGTGCTGAGGGAAGATCATACAATCACAAGTACAGCAGTTAAAGCAAATAAGAAGGATGCATAATTTTGATCATTTTTAAAAGCTTAGCGAAATTGACAGTTCTTTGGGAAAATGGAAATTGCCCACATAAGAAAATATGAATGGAAGAAACTGTAGCTTGCACATAATTGCTACCAAAAAAGACCACGGGGACCATGGGAAAGGGTTAAAGGGGAGGGGAGAGAAAGGGAGGGGAGAGGCAGGGAGGGGAGAAGAGAAAAATGTAGAGCTCAATAAAAAAAAAAGACCATGGACAAGCTCATTCTAACTATCAAACTAATTTCCATGCTTGTCAACATATTCTGTAACATAAAGAAACATGGAAGTTGTCAATTCATTTTATAAAGTTAATGTTATTTTGACACCCTAGTCTAGAAAATAAATACATAAATTCATTAATATAAGAGAGTAAATATTTCATAGAGGGTCCCAACCAAACAAATTCAAAGGAAAAACCCTATTATCACAGCCATGTAGGACTTATTGTGGAGCTGTACGTACATCATATTGTGCTAAACACTTCAATAGGCATTAACTAGGCATTTATTCACATTCAATGTCTGTGAGTTATCATAAACATCAGAGACGCTAGAACTGGAAACGAACTTCCACAACAGATAGATAAATACTCAGTAGCAAGCTGGTCCAAAAGTTCCCTATCTGGTAGCAAATTATCACAAAATTTGACGCTATTGCTTTGCATAATAAATTAATTTTAAAGTATTTACGCAATTTTTATTGAAAAATAATTTTATACAATATATTTTGACCATGTTTTCCCCTCTCCTAATCCAGGTCCTTTCCACCTCTCTATCCACCCAACTTTATGTTCTTTTTCTCTTTTCTCTCTTTAAACAATTGAACATCCAACTGAAATAAATACACACAAACAAAAAACTGCATAGAAACAGAAGCCAAAGCAATCAAGCAAAAGACTAATAAGGCAAAAAAAAAATACCCAAACAAAGCAAAATGAGATGAAAAGTTTATTAAAATCCCATTGAGTTCATTTTGTATTGGCCAACTACTCCTCAGCATGTTGCCTTGTCCAGGAGTGTGGTTAATACACCAGTGAAACCTCATTGGAGCAAACTAATTGTTCCTTTGCTATGGGCATCAGTTGAACATAGCTTCTTGGTTAGGGGTGGGAGTCCATGTCCACTTCTCCCTCTCAGTGCTGGGACCCCATATGGCCCACATGTTACAACAGACCCCGGGCAAGTGGCCACAGTCACTGAGAGTTCATATGCTCATCAGTCCTGTTGTGTATGGAGTCATCCAGTCACCCCTGGTTCTTAAATTCTTTTTTTTATATTTATTTATTTATTTATTTATTTGGTTTTTTGAGACAGGGTTTCTCTGTGGTTTTGGAGCCTGTCCTGGAACTAGCTCTTGTAGACCAGGCTGGTCTCGAACTCACAGAGATCCGCCTGCCTCTGCCTCCCAAGTGCTGGGATTAAAGGCGTGCGCCACCACCGCCCGGCAGGTTCTTACATTCTTTCTGCCTCCTCTCTCCCATGGACCCCTGAGCTCTGAAGAAAGGGCTTTGATGAAGACATCCCCATTAGGACTGAGTGCTCCAGTGTCTCCCACTCTCCGTGTACCATCTGTTTGTGTTAGTTCCTATCTACGGCAAGAAGTTTCTCTGATGGGGGCTGAGTGAGGCATTGGTGTATAGGTCAAACAGAATCCCTTCAGAAGTCATTTTATTGCTACATCCCTTTAGCATAGCAGTTCTCGACCATTGAAAAACACAAATATTTGCATTACAATTCAAAACAGTAACAAAATTAACGTTATAAAGTAGCAATGGAAATAAATTTATGGTCGGGGTCACTACAACATGAGGAACTGTTTAAAACTGTATTAAAGGGCCACGGCATTGGTAAGGTTGAGAAGTACGGCTTTAGCAGAATAATTATATTTACATCATTTTTTAAATTTTAAGAATACAATGCGGGGCCTGGAGAGATGGCTTAGTGATTGAGAGTGCATGCAGTTCCTGCAGAGGACATGAGTTCGGCTCCCAGCACCTATATCAGGCAGCTCACTACCTTCTATAAGTCTAATGCCAGAGCATAGCATGCTCTCTTCTGACCTCCGCAGGCACCTGAACACGCACAGCATCCTCTTACACAGAAACACAGACACATAAATAAAAATAAGCCATAAAAAACAATTAAACAGTATGAAGAAATATTTCAAATGTATACGGAATGAAGCAACGGCAATGATAAATAATATACGGCAGAATGACTTTCCCAAACAAACGCAGGAAAGAAATGAGGAAGTGATCATGACTTCCAGCTAACTTCCTTAGAGCCTGATCAAACAAAACAGCACCGCAGGGGTGAGAGAAATCTGCACTGCAGAATGCCATTTTTCCACACACTATTTATAGATTTGCCCAATCCTAGAGGGATTTCATGGAAATTTCACAGAGATTCTAAAGTTCACTTAGGAAGATAAACGGATGATAACAGCAAATGACTTTTTCCAAAACAAGAGGACGGGAGCCTCACCCTGCCAAAAAATTAACATGCTAACAAACGACAGCTTTAATTAACGAGGAAGCGGAGTAAAATCAATGTCATAAAAGCAGCCAGTGGCACAGGGAGAATAAACACGGGCCAAAGCCATGCGAGAAATGCGTGGGTCAAGATGATTCCATAAACAAGACCAGAATTAATGGGCTAGTCTGTGGATCTGTTTGCATCTTCAGGTCAACTACAATTAACCCCAGATGAGAACAGGGTTATTTTTTAAGCTAAATCATACAGGTAGGAAGAAAGGATAGCAACAATTATGTGGAATAAATATACAATTGAAATCCTGCATCTAAGAATACAATAATGAAAAATGAAAGCAAAAAAAGAGAGAGAGAGAGAGAGTTTGAACTGGATGAAAATGATACCGATATGCCACAAAATCTTCTGAGAGGATAGGATACACAGAATACATATAAAACTCTTACACTTTATCATTTAAAAAGTGATTACCTCCCTAGGTAGAAATGCAGGCCTGAGTGTGGGAACACAGACTTACAACCCTGACCCGGAATGATTTTCCTCCAATGAAAAAAGAAAATTGAGATTACCCATGAAGAAATCTTTTCCACAAGGAAAGAAAGTGATATAATGGAGGAAAGACAGAGGAGACAGGCGAACAAAAGTGGTGAGGGTCCATTCTTCTACAGTAACTGAATGGGAGCTATGTAAGCGCTGGGCTGGAGCTCAGTGATGGAGCACTTGCCTTGTATCCACAAGAGGCTGGGGCTTGACTCCCAGTGCTGAAGAAACGCACCCCACAAAAATTATCATACTCACTTTTGGCAAGTGGACATTGAATCCGAAGCTGTCAAGCATGGCTGTGGGGATTTCAAACCTGTTCACATTCCTGGAAGCTGACAGAGTAGGAACTATGAGCCTCTCCGAAGGACACGTCCGTTAATGAGGAAATACTGTTTCTAAGAGTCCAGTCAAAGAAACTGTCAGATACTGGCAAGGATTTCTGCACGAGACGCTCACCACAGAAACCCCATGGAAAATACCTCATGCTGCCAAATAAAGACCTAAAAAAAGCCAGGTGCAGGGGCGCACACTTCTAATCCTACCAACCAGAAGGCAGAGGCTGGGGCAGCTATGGGTTTGAGGTCAAGTTCCAAACCAGCCAGGGTTAGAGAATGAGGACCTATCCAAAAAATAAAATGTTGTCAAAAAGAAACTCAAATGAATCAGGTATGACATGGAACAATCCAAGGAGAATCAGTCTGGGTTCTAATCTAAGACACAGAAAACCCTAAGCTTCAACAATTTGCTTCAATTTTTGTGTCCTGTTTTCCTTTACTTGTGAAACAGAGAGAAAAATTTTCCCATTCCATAGGGTTATTCGGTGAGGCCAAAGAAGTTAAGACATAAAAAGTATCTGGAACAAAGTCCCCGGCCTGCTAAGGACTCCAGAAACATTGGTTTCCATAATATTTACAGAAGCATCTAGAGCTTTGTGACAGATGTACACCTACAACTCCTCCAGCACGCACAGGCGGAGGCAAGAGGACTAACCTGAGCTACACAGCAAGGCTCTCTCTCACATACAAAAAAAAAAAAACCGCAATTTTATTACCATCATGCAGACATTAAATCATATCTGAACTTTAAAGTCATGAAGAAATGCTGATGACAAGCTAAAAGGGAGGCTCCGTCAATTCCAATCTTTTCTAGCAGACAGAAGCGTGGTGGTGGGGGCATCTCCCAACTCATTCTGTGGGCCAGTATTGCCCCGACAGCAAAACCAGACAAAGACAGCACCAAGAAACAAAATCACAGACCATTTTCTCATGCGATCATAACATAAAAGTCCTCAGTAAAATTTTAGCAATTCAAATCCAAGAAATGTAAACTGCAAAACCATTTCCTGAGCTACTGCGGCTTCTCCTTGGTGTGCAAGACTGGCTCTGTGTTCAAAAGCCATTCCACACAATCCATTCTGTATAACCGCTATCAACTGTCCAAGAGAAAAATCAGAGGGGCGGGGCAATTATTCTGACAAATTTCCATACCTATCCCTTATTTTACAAAGGAGCTTCTCACCAAATGAAAATTAGACATGAAATTCCTTCACATCATAACATATATAACTATGAATATACTATAGTAAACATCGTGCTTAACAGTTTATGACTAAATATTCCCTTCTAACATCAGGAAAAGTCATGGGTGACTATTCAAATGACATACTAAAGAATCCAGCCATGGTAATATGGTAGGGAAAAGAACGGAGTATTATAGCATCTTTATTCATAAACAAACTAAAAGCCACCAAGTGCCTTACAACGGGGAACAGAATAAAGTATTCAATACCTGCAAATGAAATGTTACTTCAGCCAAAAGAAGTGGACGTGCAAGATCCCGATTCCGAAGGCAACTTAAGTGAAGTCATAATATTAAGTAAAAGAAACAAACTGTTGGAGTCTTAGATTCCATTTGCAAAAAAAATAATAATTTTTGTTTTTCTTTTGAGGCAAGTCTTCCTATTTAGCCTCAACTAGCCTCAAACTCATGGTCTTTCTGTCTACCCTTCCCTAGTGCTGGCATTACATTTGGCTACATTCTTAAAAATTCAAATACTCTGATAACAGACAATGGTCAGGGTAATGGATGAGAGGAAGACGTGACTACAAAGGGACAATTCAGAGTTTTGCAGGAAGAGTGATATTCTATCTGTATCTTGACCTGTCGGTCAGTTCTACTGTATACAATTTTAAAATTAAAACATATTAATTTTTTATTTAAAAACAATGTAGGGACCGGCAAGGTGATTTAGTGGGTAAGGACACTTGCCTCTAAGCCTGAAAGAAGAAAACTCAATCTTCCCAGTTGTCCTCTGACTTCACTATGCTGTGGCATGAATACATACATGTGCTCACATGCATACATACATGTATGCATACATACATACACACATACTGGATAGATAGATAAGTTTTTTCTGAATTTAAAGATCTGTTGGGCAGTGGTGGTACAAGCCTTTAATTCCAGCATTTGAGAGGCAGAGGCAGGAAGGTCTCTGAGTTTGAGGTCAGCCTGGACTACAGAAACAAGCTCCAGGACAGCCTGGGCAAACACAGAAAACTCTGACTCAAAAAACAAACAAAAAAAATATAAAGATCTAATCCATTATATATGGTTTGATGTCAAGATTGACGTATTGAAGGGAGGAAATGGCATCACAATGTTAGAAAATAATGAGGCTGATCTGAATTTGCCTAGATTTGTTTAAAGTGGGTGCAATGAGTTTACTCACTGTACACAGCCCAAAACTACCCGTGATTTTAAACATCAACCTGAAACCCCACTCCAGAGACCATGGATTGTTTTCCAAATCCTATGATTCTAAGGTCCTAGGAAGCTATCCTTAGCAACCAGTGTTTGGGGGAAGGTCCAGAAGCATGATATTAAGGACAAAATGAAGTTGGAAAGTTATACGTTCAAACATTGCTAACAAGAAAAACAGAAGAAAGAAGAAAACCCAGGCCACTCACTTCCAAAGAGCCCATTATCCTCCTGATTACATCAAGACAGACGTGCGTGGAACAAAGGCAAGGAGTGTCCCGAGGGCCAGTGCTCCAGCCTCGCACATCTCCTCACTTGCTACACGAAGCGGCTCGCCCTGTGACTCCCTCTTTTTTCCCATGGACTGACTCTCCCGAATGTCAGAAAGTTTCCCAGGAGATTCCAGCACTTCAGTAACATTTCCGAATGTGAGACAATCTGCCAAAAGTTGATCTTCATTCATTAGATCCCTCCCTTAACTGTGCTGTGTTTTCTTAAGCGGATTCTTTTTTTTTCAAGCAAAGAGTGAAATTGGCAATTTTCTTTCATGTCACTTCTAACAAAATCAGACATTAAGACTCAGTTGCCCCAAGAGTGCCTCCATGTCAATATTCCAGAAAACAAATACCGAGGAAAGCAGAATGGAAGCCTTATATGGCTAAACTTCCCGAATGATCCATCTATCTGAAGAAGCCATTTTTATGCATCCTTCATTCAGAAATATGACACAAATGACAGAAATAACTATCCATCAAAGAAGCCCTCCGCATACCAAGCATAAACTTTCCTTTGTGTTCAGTTCAGTTTTCCATACGTTAGAGCATTGACTCTGCAAACATGGGCTGTCCACATCTTCAGTCCTCAAATGTAAACAAACTTGGTGACTATTTCTCTGCCCCAATGTATAATCAAAATTTTGTACAGAATATAATAGTCCTGGTGTTGCTTTTCCTTCATTCTTAAAACCACGATTTTTAAGTTGACGTTATTTGAGTGTAGGTGGTTATCAATTACTTAATGCCACTGGTCCTTTTATACTAAAAGATAAGGACGGTGTGGTCATTAGAGGGACCCTTCTCCAATACCTCGATGGTTGGCGGTAGATGCACAAATCCACATGGGTTATTAAACTTGTAGAACCCAGAACGCACACAAGTGTGCACGTGCACACACACACACACGCGCACACACACGCACACACACAAATGCATACATAATAAAAGAATCAATCCAAGTGAGAAAGGTAGATTGGATTGATGCTACCATCCTACTAATAATATTATGTCACAACTTTGCAAAATATTACAGTGAGGTTGACTAGAAAACACTACAATGGGGAGTCCTGTATTTTGTTTTCCACCTATATGAGAATCTTCAATTCACTCAATAAAAAATTTCAATTAAAAAAGACTTTCCATTCCTCCTACTCCCTACCCTTAGTTTCCATATGTAGCTAAAATTGAAAAGGAAGAGGAGGGAGGAAGGAAGCAAGCTGATTTAAATCATGTGGGATGGCCTGGGTTCTGTCAACAAATAAGTTATTGAGCCCCTTCCTAGTCACTGTTGGGAAGACCTAAGTCCTTGAGGCAGAGCAAGTGCTCTTACTGAAGAAATACCTCTTCTCCCACTGGACTCCCTGAGAGAACAGGTCACCGTCTGATGGCAGGACACAGTGATCTTTCTCTAGGAAATCCAACCAACCCCCGACAAAGATGGAAAACAAGACACACAGAGCCTTTCCCAGTGACATGACCCAGTCAGATGAGCTCCTAGGGACACCTTACCAACAAATCCTTCCTCTGCCATTGCCATGATCTCTGCAACAGCCTCACCTACACACAAGGGAGGTGCAGACACCAAAGTGTCTGACATTTAAAGACACTGGTAAGAAAAATGGAACAACATAGGTGGACAAGAGCCACTTACAGAAGAGTCCGCAGAAAGAAGGGGACTCTTCAAAATGAATGTGTGCATACTCAGAGGTGGGAGAGATGATGCGGATGGATAAAATAAGGAGCTGCTAAAGTAATCCCCACAGGAGACGCAGCTCTTGGGAGGTGAAGCCAGTGTAAGAGCTGGAAACCTGGGCCTCACGACGGTCCAGCAAATGACAGCACTTGCTGTGCAAGCCTGGTGACCTGAGTGAGATCCTCAGAACCCAGTAAAGGTTGAGGCAGAGAACTAACGCCATAAGGTTTTCCTCTGGCTCCACGCGCACGCTCCGTCCGACACACACCATACAGGCAGACCCACGCAATAATGACTAATTAAATGAAGGTTTCTTTTTGTAAGGAGTGGGAAATTCTTGGTTTAAAAAAAATGTAGAGGGGCTGGAGAAATGGTTCAGAGATTACAAACACTGGCTGCTCTGCCAGAGGACCTGGGTTGGATTCCCAGCACCCATGTGACAGCTCAAACTTTCTGGAACTCCAGTCCTAGAAGATCCACACTTCTCTTCTGGCCTCCTCAGGCACCAGGACCACATGTGATACACAGGCATACATGTAGTCAAAATACCTGCATGTATTAATATAAATAAATATATAAATAACACGTATAGAAATCACACCAAATGTCCGGGACAATTGCATGTAACTGTAACCTCAGTCCTTGAGAAGCTAAGGCAGAAGGATCATGCATCCAAGGCCAGACTGGATAACAAAACCTATCCAAAAAAAAAAGAAAAGCCCAGTCCAAAGGGTAAAAGGAGTAGGAAAGAAAGGTAGATGAGAGGATGCTTCCAAGAACTCAGGCATGCAGTAACAGACAACCCAGAAAGGGAGCAAGCAAGGATGAAGACATCACAGAGCGGGAGACACTTTCAGATCAGAAGAATCTGAAGGGAGTGGACAGACAAGGAACCATACTGGTCATATAACTCACTGACTCTAGGAGCAAATAAGACAGGAGGAACAAAGCAAATGTCTTAGAAAAAGGAAACGGAGTCAAAAAACAATTAAAAACCAGGACAGAATCAGACTTCCAAGAGGCATCATTGAAAGAAAGATATACAAGCAACATCTTCAGAGCCCCAAAGAAAACGAGGCCCACCCTAAATTATTTTCCTTTTATTTTAAATCTAAGGCTAGCCTCAAAATCATAACCCTCCTGCTTCAGCCCTCCCAAATTCTAGGATTATAGGTGCATAACCTACATTATGAGCCCAATCCACGTGACCCATGGCTCAGAAGAAGGATCACAGCTTCAAACATACCAGGCTTCACACCTAGGCTTGCTCTGCCTTATTCCAGAGGCACCTGGCATGTGTGAACCCCAAAACAACAACTGCAGGCTTAAGCCAAGAGGGACGCATGCGCAACTTCCAGGAGGACAACTTCCAGGGGAGAGCTCAGAGATGTGAACGGCACAGAGCTGAAGGGAGGGGGGGAGCAAGAGGACAGCTGGACAGCAGACTTCCCAAGTAACCTGACCAGACAAGAAACAGCCAGAAGAATCTGCATGAAGATCACTTCCCAGAGAAACCCCGATGGTGAACGTAATGCCATTGTACATATGAAGATGAGATGAGGCCGGGGGAAGAGAGTTTGGAGTGAAATTGTGGCAAACGTTTAGAAAACCAAGTAGAAGAATATTGATTTACATCCAGAAGAGAAAATTTGAGTTCAGTGTATTTCACAGCTCAGCGACACTGGGCCTCTACATAGCCATAATACAATGAATATTGCACATTTACCTACCCCAGCGGGCTCAGTCTTGGCTGCACACTGGCACCAACTGCGTCACCCTTAACAAAACATCGCAAGCCGGGCGGTGGTGGCGCACGCCTTTAATCCCAGCACTCGGGAGGCAGAGGCAGGCGAATCTCTGTGAGTTCGAGGCCAGCCTGATCTACAAGAGCTAGTTCCAGGACAGGAACCAAAAGCTACGGAGAAACCCTGTCTCGAAAAATCAAAAAAAAAAAAAAACATCGCAATATCCACACCGTACCCTAGGGCGTTCCATCAGTATCTCTGGGCAAGACTCAGACCCAAGTGAAGCGCAGAGTTCCCTAGGTGACACTGCAGACTGAGGAACAGGAGCTCGTCAGAGAGACAATTCTCACCTCTGGTATACTCCTCGCAAGTCCTCATCTGTAGCAGCAACTGCTGATAATCTCGATTTTCAACTGTCGGCTTCCTGTCCCACCAGCTCACTAAGTCAAACTACCCAAAAATGAACACTTCCCGTTCCATCTAGAAAATGGCACTATTGACCTCCTGGTGTGGATGTGCAATGCCAGTCTGGTCAACCAGGCCTCTCCGCCACCCTCTGTTCCTTCGCATTTTCCAGGGGTTTAAATTCTGGTGGCGGAGCAGGTCGCTAAAGTAAAAATGTCCCTTTCTCAGTCAGAACGAAGGAGACATGTAAGGGGAAAATGAAGAGCAATGCTGTCAATACTGCAAAAGCTACAGACGGGAAATTCTCCAAACTGGGGAGCAGCTGAGCTGATTTTATTTGCCCATCCTCTCAGGAATACATAGCTACTCAAAAGCAAAGAATGAATGCTAAATTGCATGGTTTAAATAAGCAACCAGCGCTGGTCTATCCTGATCCCCAGGGTTCCCTTCTAATCCTAAACTCCAGGCTTTAAAATGCCATGGCCAATCAGTTCCATGGACCACATTTGTATCCAGGTTCTCTGAGTTTTTAACCTAGGCTTCAAAAATATATGGGGCTATTCTAATCCCATAAGCATGTATGTGGTTCAAAACAGTAACAGCTTAGTCACACAGCCTCCATATTGCAGTCAACTACACTTGGATCCATTAACGTTTGCTAATCTATCCAAAAAAATGACATCTCATTATTTTTAAATTCCAACTTCCCACTTGATAATTCAGGGTGAAAAATGTTATTTGGGGTTATTGGCCATCTGCAGTGGCATCTCTGTCTGTTACCTGCCCACAGTATTTCTCAGTTTTCTAGGAGTTTGTCTTTCTAACTAGTTTCTATATACTCCTCCAGGGCATGCTGGATTTCTCATTCATATCTCCAAAATTCTTCAAAATAGCTACTAGGTGCCCCGCTACTCAAAAATCCCAAAGGCCAATACTGGGTGTCTATCTCAGATACCACTGTAACCCCAACAACTAGCAAAATGCCTGATTAAGGGAGTCATAGGCAGAGATCCCTACATCTGATGTCCTTGGGAGCCTATGAAGGTCTCCTTCCAAGGAATCCACTGAGAAGAATTTCACAAGAAGAGAGCTAACAGGGATGGTTATGGGTCAGGGAAGCCATTAAAGAATGGTGACACCCAACATTAGCAACAGTATGGAGGAGCACAGCTAATCCCAAGGCAGGAGCAGACAGAGAGAAGAGCAAGTGGAATGCTGGAAGCCCCATAGCCCATCACCCTCTTGGCTTATGACAAACCTTCCTCCACTTGAGTCCTCAGTACTTCACAGTCTCAGATCCTACACAGCAGAACCTTGTTTAAAACTATTACAAGCAATGAATAAAACGGGCTGTCAAATAAACTCTACAGAATCAGAAACTGATAGCCATCAATCAGAAATCCTCAAATCCCTCTCTTGAGATCACAACCCACTTGCAGTGTGATGTCGGCAACATTTTTTTTTGAATCCCCCTAGAGCTCAGTTTCCCCATTGGAACAGTCTCTGTAGTCTCCATTACCCAAACACATACACAAAGATTTTCCTTGTGTGCATGGAACGCTCCTTATAGAAGCGAGAGTTGCCAAAAGTCCTGCTCTATCAGCCAGCTTCCACCAGGCCCTGGAATGCTCAGCAAATAGCTAGTTTTGCAATTCTTTTGGCTTTGCCAACCCTCCAGGGTAAAAAAAAAAATCTTCCCTCTTCCCACAAGGATTCGAGGCTTCTGAGGAGAGGAAATCTTTGAGAAAAATCTGGGTTGATGAGCAGCTAAGAAAAGGCAGGAGGAGAGAAACACTTCTATATATGTTTGTGCGGAAAATAGAAAAGGTTGAAAGCAACGTGTTTCTAAAATACTGCTTCTATGAAGCCAGCCTTCTGTTACTCCTTACTCCTCGGCGGACTGAAAAAGGCAGGGTGATTCCCTGTCTTGTGTTCCTCTCTGCCAATGCTGGATAATGCATCCATATGCAACCTTGACACGGGCGTCCCCAGGTTCAAATCCTACCACCATCCAAGTGATACTGCGCAGAGCCTGCCACGTTTTTTCAGCTTGGTACTCGCCACAGAAAAAAAAGAGCAACAACATCAAATTTACAGGACCAGAAATTATAAAAATAAGCATATGCCAGCAAGTAGGGCCCTAAAACAGGGTGGATTTTTTTTTTGGTTTTGTTTTGTTATTTTTATCACAGGCATTGAAGTTCAGAAATCAAAAGGACTTCTCTATAACAAATAATATTTCAAGCTTTTATTATGGGCTGGGTGATGGGGGTGACTGATGTCAGCATAGATCACAGGGTCTCTGACCTCCTGGAGCTCAGAACCCAATGAAGAGGAATGTTACTCAAACAAACAGATAGCTGCCGACTTTGATAAATATAATCAACCGAAAGCAGTGTTTTCAGAGAACACAGCGGGGAATCTAATATAGTCCAGGAGATCCTGGCCTTGCAGAAGGATTGAGTCACCGCAGAGTGAGGTGGTGGTGGACACAGCAGGACAGAGGGACCAATACATGTGAGAAATCTGGGACCAGAAAGGTCGTACACCCTTGTGAAGCAACAGAAAAGTCCAAGTGAAGTCAGAAAAGAGAAGGCTAAAGGAGGAGACTTGAAGTGAGGGAGTCTGCAGGCTGCACCCCAAATCCTCTGACGAGTGGAATTCCATGGAAGCCAAGATGGACTCTCAATATGCATTTCACATCCCCACTGTGCCTCCTTCAAAGTTATCTCCATCTTCACATCAAATAAGGTTAAGGCCAATATTCTCATGATTGGAGGACATTTCCAAAAATATTATGCATGTGCATGTATGTGCAGTGTATATTCACATGGGTGTACATACAAATGTTTGCATACAAGTTATATGTATATACTTCCTGTACTCTCAACTGGTCACCTTGGGAAATGCCTTCACTCACTCCTAAGTTACGGTCCTTTCAAATCTCCAGAGTTTTTCCAAATATACCAATCATCGTATTTCCCATTAAACTGAGAAAATGGTGACTCCACATCCTCACCCTTTCAACCTGGGTGGCATTTGTTCTTGCCTTGACCAGCAGAAGGCCACCATGGCAGCAGGACTCTGTGGCTTCTGCTAGACCATAAGACTACCAAGCACCTTGTTTTCAGGGGTGCTATCTCTTGGAACCTGGCTGCCATGCTCTGAGGAAGTTCAAACTGAGCCCCAAGGAAAGACCATGCGTGTGTTAGTCAACATCCACCTCAACCCTTATAAATGGGAGTGATGGTGTCTCGGATGATTCCAAATCCACTGTCATGTTGCCCAGTCTTATACTCTTCCCAGTCAAGGCCTCTGCCATAATGAAGTAGAGAAAAAGCCATCCCAAACATGCCCATCAAATTCCTGAACTGAAGTACCCATGGGCAAAAAAAGTTAAACAACTTTTTAAACTTGATACCCAGTTTGGGGCTAATTTCTTAAAAGGTGATAGTAACTGACATATATCCATCTATATATATATATGTATATAGAGAGTATATATGTATATATACATATATATATACTCCTAAGTTGTGGTCTTTTCAAATCTATGAATGTGTATGTGTGCAAATATTTATTTTTTCTTAGTTATACCCTTAGAACTTTCAAGAGATGATGTATATAACTGCTCCTGTGTTAGAACCCCTACCTCTAGAGAAAGATGGCCATGGAGTTTATATTTAAAAAAAAAAGTGAAACATTTCTAAGCCACTCAATGTATATAAAAGTAATCCATTCTCATGGCAAGAATAAATGAAAACCCTCATTAGCAAATCTAACACCTTATTTAAATTGGCTTTGAACACAGAGATCAAAAAGAAGATCTTCATCAGCAACAACTAAATAGGGCACCTGGGGCCTGTGTCTCCCCTGCTGAAGGCTCACAAGACTGAGGCCTGTGTTTGCAGATGAGGTAAATGCACACAAGGTATGCTTGGCACAGTGCCTGGCACTTGAGATGCCCAAACTGTAGCTGCTATTATTATTGCTTTTGTTGTAGTCAGAATTAAGAATTCTCTTCCTCCCAGCACCAACTCTTCCTGACCTAAATTAAACAATCCTCACATCCTAGTTACACAGGAGGAAAAAAAAAAGAACCACTATGGATTGATTCTTTAATATACTTCTTCTGACCAAATACTGAGCACAAAAAGAAAAAAAAAAGACTTTGCAAAATAGAACTGAACTTTTCAGTATGTAACCAAGTCTGGATTTACTGAGAAATCAAAAAAAAAAAAAAGATCCCAAATTTCATGACTAGAAATGTTAGACATTATGTAACATAACTTTCACACACCTCTACTTCTGATAAAAAGAACTATCCTTTTATAACAAAAAAAAAGGGGGCAGGGGATTCTTAGGAAACAGGCCTCTGGGAAGGGGGTATCTTGCTATCTTTAACAAAAACCACATGCCTTTAAAGGTAAAATATTGCCTTTGGTCATTAGGACGATACACCCACATGACCAAACAACCATCCCAGTGCTGCACCCCAAAGCAAGGAACACAACTGGGAACAAAGAGTCAGGTCCCCTCAAGTTGATTTGTCCCTCCACTCCTCGATTCCTATGTGACTTTACTTAATTGCCCATGGTGAGTCCCAGAGTCTTTAAAATGGGGTAAAACGATGAACCTTTTGCCCACGCTGAAAGGATATTATGTAGAGTGGCCCTGGAGTTTTGGGGTGTCACTACTCAGATGTTTCTGATGCCAAATGGCAATCCCCAAGCAAAATACCAGCGGACGATCCCCCTGCAGCAATTAATTTGCTTAAAATTATCTTGCAAGAAAACTATGCCTTGCTGCTGCAACACGGCTCGGCCTCCCCTACTGAAAGCAGCATCTAATGGAAGCAAGGTGATTAGAGACACAATGAGGACCAGCAAGCCATGGAGTTGGGGGTGGAGGTGAAAAGCAGAGCCTGGGTAACAGGGTCCTTAGAACTGTTGGGTTTCTCCCAGCTAAGTCTTCCCAGGGTTGGGAATCAGGAGTCCCTGCCCTAGACATTGACAGGGGGCTAAAGAGGAAGTGAGAGCGAGAATATGAAATATAAATAAAAAAAGGGTAGAGATGGGGGTCATGCTACGGCATAAAATTTGAGTCAGTAGCACCTGGGCAGAAACGTCATTGTCAGGGCAACTACTTCCAAATGAAAGTCAGGTTCCAAGTTTACACTGCATGCTACCCTATCAGCCCAGACAAGCCAGCTCCTGGTGGGGGTAAGGAATTGAAGCTGATCAACTTTCACTGCGTGGGTCACATTCACCACCCAGGAAAAAAAAACAAAAAACAATGTCCTTTATGTCCTGGAAAGTGCTGAGAAGCCTGTCATTCACAGGGCCCCAACCTGTAGGGAAACCGCCACCAAGTAATTGACTTGAAATAGCTCTTGCCAAGGGAGGCATAAACTATCTGTTGGCTCTCACTCTTAGTGACAGTCAGTGGACACTGCTTAGCAGATCTGAATCTGCCCTCACTTCATTCCAACAACACAGCCCCTCCCTCGTGTCAGCACCCAGGGCCAGAAAATCTAAGATTCAGAAGCCACGGTGAGAGTCATCAAGTCAAGGGCTTCACTGAAAACCAGGACTGCCTCTCTCTCATTACCATATATGCTGAAGTCTCTCGAGAGATCTGCGAAGTCCAGAATGACCCTAGAGTTTTACCATGTAGCACTGCATGAGCCAGTGTGAGGGAAGTCCCTCTCTTGATGGATGGCATCTTTTAAAATGTCACCATCACTATCAAAACACCTTTATTGTGCGCTTCAAAGCAACGCTTATCAGATCCGTGTCTATCTTAACAGCGCAGCACATATCTGTAACTGTTTTACTCCACCTACAACCATTTATTTGTCTGCTTCCCCAAAAACCCTGACACTTGAAAAGCCAGCGTACAAAATCATTTTACAACTGCTTTTCTCCCAAGTCTTTCCTTTCCATGGTGTTATTTTGTTCTTTTACACAGCGGCATCCCAGAGTCCAAATGGTTTCCAATAGACAACTGTTTCAAGCACATTTCTCTTCAATGTCTATTTTAGCTCTAGAAAAGCCAAGGGCAAAGATAAGAACGAAGTCTCGTGTGTGTGTGTGTGTGTGTGTGTGTGTGTGTGTGTGTGTGTGTGTGTGTGTGTATGCGCGCGCGCGAATGCACCATCAGCCAAGGCACCAGGAAAAAGTGGATAGCACAGAGTGGTCCATCCCCAGCACAACAACAGCTCAAGTCCGGGGAAGGAAGCAAACCAGCCCTGAGAAAAATATTCGTGGGTTCCTGCTGAGCGACCCTTTAAGAGAAAATGCCCATTACTAAACCCCAGCTTGGGTAGCTATCACTTTCTCCCGTCCGAAGTTACCAGCACCTGCTCTCGTACCGCAACGGTGGCAAGGAGTATTCTCTGTTGCCCACTCCACATGTACTGTGTGGAGAACACGTGGAGAACCGGGAGTGAGCCGATTAGCCAGCCCTGCAAACCCTCAGCAAGCCAGGAGTACAGGTGGTTGATTACATGCACAAGTACCGATTGCTGCCAGGACAACTTTATTACTGGCCCTGGTGGTGAAAGGGTTCTTCCCTGTCACCACCGCCACCACCAGTCCTCAGACTGTGGGAAAGGAGCAGAAGGCAAGAGTCACAAGTAAAGGTCTTCAGGGTGCCTAAGGGGGCTCGCTCCTCCACTGCAGCACTCTTAGAGCCCAGACCCCTTCCTCCCCAGCCCTCCGAGGAACCTGGGTGTCCTCGTGCCTATTCGGTGTGGCCAGAGCCGAGCGCAGCCGCCCCGCGCTGAGCGCCCCAGAGCCCGAGCCGCTGGAGCCGCAGCGCCCACTCGGGGAAGGCTGCGAGCACTCACCCTTCTGCTCTCGCAGGCTCGACAGCGACCAGAGCAGCAGCGCCACTGAGGCCAGGAAGCAAAGCTGGCTCAGCAGAAGGTCCCTCCGGCGGCGGCGGCGACGGCGGCGCGCGCGGTCCTGGTCGCCCGGCGGCGGCATCCTCGGGCGGCCGGGCGGCGTCCCCGGCGGGCGGCGTCCGCTCGGTTCGCGGGCGGCCGCGGCAGGGACGGCGGCGGGAGGCAGCCCTGCGCGCAGCAGCCGCGCGTCCTCGCTGCGTTCCCACCCGGCCGCCGCCTCCTGCTCTCCCTCCTCCCGGCCGCTGCCCGTCTCCACGCCGTCGCCCTCGTCGCTATCGCTCAGTCCCTCCTCCCCCGCCACCTCCTCCTCCTCTCCGCTCGCCCGCGCCGCCGTCTCCTTGCGCTTGGGGTCCCTCTCCAGCTCGCGCACCATGGCTCCCACGCTCCGCGCCCGCGCTCGGCCTGGGGCGGCGGCGGCGGGGGCGGCCGGGAGGCGGGGGCGGCGGGGGCCGGGGAGGAGGAGCGGGGAAGGACCGGCGAGAGGAGGGCCGGCCGCTGGCCACCCTGAGCAGGCCCTGGTCTCCGGCTGCGGGAGCGCGTCGCAGAATCGCCCCCCTACTACACGGTCCACGCGCGGGGGACTCGGAGCCGAGCGGCGGCAGGGGCGCGCCAGCGGCACGGGCGAGAGCAGCTTTCCGTAGCCCCGCAGCGAGTCCACGATAGGGGGTGGGGTGCACGGGAGGGGGTCTCTGGCCAGCACTGCGGGGAGGGGGCGCAGGGAGGAGACTGGGCTGCGGAGGGAGCCCAGTGCACAGCCCTTCAACCCTTTGGTGCCCAAAGAAAGCGGTGGTGCGGGAGGTCCGCAAGACGGGATTCGGGTAGACAGATCTCCACCGAGGAGGATTCGCTTGAAACTTTCAGAGAAAAGGAGGTTTCCTTGGCTCTCTTCCATCCTCTGCCTTCAGTTAGAGCGTGAGAGTGTGCTAGGTCGCCAGTGCCTAACCACTGGTCCGGCCTCCTCCCGTTGGCCTCCGGGGTTCCCCTCTGCCCCCTGGTGGGGATCCCGGTGAGCCAGGCTCAAGTTCTAAAACTGGTCCCCTGGGGTCTTTTGGCTTATTCGGGGTGTCCTGGCTCCCCCCTCTGGCTCAGGTTCACATTTCTCGCTCTCTGTGGAACTGAAGCACGTCCAGTGTGTGGCTGAAGCTAAGGGGGCCCTGGCATGATCCCTGGGGAAGGAGACTACTGGCCTTCTATGAGGATCATCAGCCTATCTCACCCCAAGATTAAATCTAGGCCCCAATTCCCCTAATTCGGGTTCTTCTATCCCTGCCTATTTGAAATGTGGAAGCTGATAACCCCACCTCCATCTGCAGCAGGTGACCATTGAAGTTGATGATCCCAGGCACAGCTCACTTTCCATGCTTGGACCCTGGCCGTCCCTTGCCTCCTTCCAGTGCCTGCCAACTGGGGCACAACACACAAAACCAGAGAAAGAAATGTGTTTTACAAGTGGTGCTGAAAACCTAAGTCTTATCCTAAATGGTATGGCCCTAGAAACCAGAGATATGGCTTGGATGGCTCTGTGGAAGCTCTTGGGATTGAGCAGCCTAGCCCTGGGAGGTTGTGGGGATGGGGGGACCTCTGTACGGGTTTCTCCATGCCTAGGTCACAAAGGACCCATAGAATCGGCAGTAGGTGCCCTTCCACACTGTCAGGTGTCCCCTGACAACATCTGGGGAAATGGGAGAGAGAGAGAGAGAGAGAGAGAGAGAGAGAGAGAGAGAGAGAGAGAGAGAGAGATTGAGAGAGATTGAGATTTTGCTTCCCTTGGGTACAATTTATTCCCTCCTCCCCTTATGCTGGCTGCCCCATGTGCAGCACGCCTTCCCTAAAATGCCTGAGTGAGTCTACCTTTGCTTTGGTTGCCAGGTACCAAAGGAGGAATTTAAACTATTCAAGTCCATCCAGGTTGGAGTGTCATGGAGAATTCCCCACTTAGGCCACCTCCATTAAGCACTCTGAGACCCTTGAGGAGTTCAGAGTAATCCAACTTGCTAGGAAAGTCATTCATATGAGTCTCTTGTGAAAAGCAAGCATGAGGGACGGGGAACCTGGAATTTACTGAGTCAGGGAATGAACACTAACTCATCTGGGGGCAGAAAGTACCATAGGCAGAAGGAATTGTGTGATCTGCCATGTGTAGGGGGTGTGAGGAAGCCGTGAAGGGCAGTGGGGAACTAGCCCAGGAACTGATGATTTCCTGGAAGAGACAGGAGACTCTTGTGGCCCAGAGAAAGGACGGTGCTGGTTGATACTTGTTTTGAGAAATCTCAGTAAAAGGAGGTGAGGGAATAAAAACACATTGAAAGATAGCTTCTGGGAGCTGCCAATCATGACTGTAAGTGGAAGGTGGGGATTTCTGATTCCCCTCCTGACAGTGTCTTAGCGCAGAGAGGCTCCCTAATTTCTAGGATGTGAGCATCTCTGCCAGAATGTACCTGAGATCACAGAGGTCCTTTGTCTCTTCCTCCTAACCCCACCATCAGGCAAGGGTAGAACAGAGCAATCTCTTGGTGTCCTATCAGATCTAAAGGAGAAGGGAGACAGCCTTGGTGTGGTTCTTTGAGTTCTGTGTTATCTGCCTGGCTCAGTTTTGGGGAGGTCCCTCAGGAAACAAGAAGTTTGGAAGGAGCTGGATCCAGAAAGAATTTATCTGCGGTGTTTCACTCTTAGAAAGTTCGAGGCTTCCGATGTGGCTGCTGCCTTTTATTCCCCGATCTGTTCCCCACTTGGTCTCACATCTTATGCTTCAAGATAAAAATCCCACACTTACAGTTTCATCCCAGAATGAGCTGACTTGGAAAGAGAAGCGTGGAGGCACTGGGTCCTTTCCCCTTCAAGAACGAAGCAGGTGTATTTCCAGAGTATCTCCACACTGGGTGGAGGCAGGGCTCACCCTCTTTGCCCCAGTTTTTACTTCCATAAGCACTTCACTTATAATCACATGCAGAGTTGGTGTCGGGAATAGAAGCAAATCATTGTTTGCACAGCCCAGTCATTGCACTACCAACAACAACAAAACTCAAAAGCCTTCCCAGGAACCCCAAGCATGCTGACACACTTCTGTGATCCCAGCCCCTAAGAGATTGAGACAGAAGGATTACAAATCTTCATCTGTTTGGGCTATAAACATAGTTCCAGGCCAGCCTGAGCTACACCCTGAATGAAACTCTGAGCCAAAACAGCAACAAGAAACAAGAGTAACAAACAACACTCCCTCCTCTGATAACACTGGCTCAATATCGTTCACCAGGCGGTGAGGTGGGGCCTCCACTGTGTCAAGACAAGGCACATCTTTCTGGGCTCTCCTGCTGTCTTTTCCTGCTCTCCAATCTCCCCTCACCCACAGTGCCCAGACCTGACTGAGCAGTCTCCGCAACAAAGCAAGGTTGTGTCTCCAGAACACCAACCATGGCCAGTTGTGTGCAACAGACAAGCCAGGATCTAGAGAGGAGGAGAGGAGAAAAAAAAGTAACCACCTACGTGATGAAGTGCCCCCTCTCCATACTGCTCAGTAACGTGGAGGTGAGGCTCAAGCAAGGAAAGATTGCTAGCTGTCCAGGGTGAACATTTTTGCACAATGAACCAGTGTCGGTAGAAGGAGAAAAAAAAATCTTCCTGGCATGCAGGACCTTCTATGGGTCTTGGGAGTTAAGGATACGTGATTTGTCTGTTTATTGTATAGGTAGGACTGACCAACTGCCCTTCACCTGTGGGTCACGTGTTCTTCCCATAGCCTGGCACACAGAATTGGGTAAGATCCCCACTTCTATTGCAGAAGAAACTGTACTACTCTTGCCCTTTGTCTTTATTAAAAAGCTTGTGCAGTCACAGCTCGAAGTGCAAAGCTCCTCTGCAGGTGTGAACATGGAGAACGCCGTGTCCCCAGTGTGGGCTCCTCCTGGGCTAGGAGCTCAGCTGACGCCTGGGGTTCAAAGAGACCTCTTATTTTATCGTTATTTTTAAGTGTTAATTTTTTTTCGTTCTTTCCCCTGTTGTATGCATTTGTTTGAAGAATTTTGACTCACCACATGGATGGCTGTTGTTATCTTTGCATGGCTCATGGCCCAAACCACAGCTTCTTCTTTCTAAAACGGACTTTAATTTTATATATATATATATATATATATATATATATATATATATATATATAAGAATGTGCACAGTTTAAGTCTTTACTCCATGAAGTCAAGTTTGTACATGCACCCTGCTAAGTACCAAAGTAAGCCTGGGACATTTTCCCCACCGTGTCTTTTGAAAGCAGTAATCCTTCCATATGGCAGCCTTCCTCCCTCTTTCTGTCAACTTTAGGTCACTCTCGCCTGTCCTTGAACTTCCAGTCACTCTGCTTTGTCTCCGTGACATCCGTCCACGCTGGTGTCGTGCATTTGTTTGAACTTTCTCATGTAGGTATGGAGGATTTTTTTTTTCTTTCCTACCTGACGCTTCAGTTCCCTTCCAAGTTCAGTCTGAGCCAAGAATAATCAAACCACCACCTCTGGACCAGAGACAAATGACCTCCCGGGCTAGCTAGTTTCGTAAGGAACTTCAGCTAAAATTGAAAGCAGTCGCTGGCTGCTTCTCAAACCTGTGGTGCCACGTAAGGATTGGCACCAGTGTGACTTCAGTTCCACGTGTCAACAGATGGGTTGGAGGAGACGGGGTGGCATGCTTTGAAGGATGAGCATAGGGAAGTTCTCCGTAAGTGTGTACACACTTCAAAAACTGCTTTTCACGGGGAAAGTCAGGACACTCATTCCCCCTCTATTTTTTCTACCTCTTTTATTCTGGGGGTGGTGGGGAGCAAAACAGGACAGATGCTCTCAGGAATAATGCAAGTCCCCCATAGTCAAAGACTTGCCTTGTAATCCAGTGTTAGCTGATGTTAAGGGTCCATGGGGACCTATCAGAGATGTCCTCACCCAGCCACCCTGGGCAGTGGGGGACCGGTCTAGTCAGCTGTGTTATTCTCCAGCTTCCTGGGAGTCTTCAGCAGGCCGAGACCTGCTGCCGTGAGAGACGACCGGTTAGGTGGGCCCTTGGCGTGGGTCCTAGAGGAAAATCTGAAAAGAAAAGATCTATTACCTAGCTCCTGCTTGTCAATATTTTCAGCTGACTTGCTTTGAGTGTTTTGAAGAACTAGCACCACACACCAGCACATTCTATGGCGATGTCTGCATCTCTTGTTTCACCTGAGTATGAAAAATGAGTTCCATAAAATAAGCTAGAGTCACAGAAATAAGAGACTGAAGCGCCCAGTCCTCAGAAGGAAAACATTCATCACTCGCAACGTGAGCCCTTTGATCACTCTTAAGATCATTCGGTTCTCAGCCTGTGGGTGGCGACCCCTCTTGGGGTCAAATGACTCTTTCCTAGGGGTTACCTAAGACCATCTGAAAGAAAAACGATATTTATATTACAATTCCTAGCCATAGCAAAATTATAGTTAAGAAATAGCAACGAAAATAATTTTATGGTCGGGGGTCACCACAGCATGAGGAACTAACGTGTTAAAGGTCACAGAATCAAGGCGGTTGGGAACCACTGATTTAGAAGGAAAACTCACCTGTGTCCCTTTGTCTATGTAAGTTCAAGCGGATACAACACTATGTGTGGAGAGACAGCCAGGGCAGGCCACAAAGCATACTGCTGTCCTCAGATCATTTGATTTACGAGCCCCTTGGGATTTATATTCATGTTTTCAGACACTTGTACATAGCCCTGGCTAGTCTTAAATTTGCAATCCTCCTAACCTGGTCCCATGAGGGCTGTGGCTGCAGGTGTGGCCTCTGTGCCCAGCGAACAGTCTCATGCTTTTAATCAAGATGTTTTCTCAATACCTCATCCTGATAGGTTATGATATAGATCAGGGAAAATTAGAAGCCATAGTATGAGTTGCATAATCCCATTTCTTTAAAGTCTTGCAAAATCACCTCTCTCTCCCTATATATGTGAGTTTATTTATTTGTGTATGTAAAACCATTCGTGACATAATGAACAAATTGATCAAATTATACATACTTAGTATCTATCCTCTGAAAGTTTAAAACAAAGATCTATAATGTATGAATGTGCACATATGTGCCTATATGTATATAAAATACAATATAGATCAAGATATGTTAGGTGTTTATATATGTATATGTCATTATATATATATGTATATTTGTATATTTCATATATATGATATATATTGGGTGTTTAACAGTGAGGTACAGGATTTGGATGAGAACTGATGAACACAAAGGGGCTTTCCACTTTCTTATTTTATATGCTCCTATAGTTTGGTAATTCTTCTCCCATCAATATTTCTTAGCTTTTAATTTACAAAATAAAGATAATTAAAAGAATTTGTTCGCAGACAAGCAGTTAAGACAGTTGACTTAAATTAAGACAGCCAACATGATTTCAGTTTGGCAGGACAACAGAAGTCTAGGTGGGGCCTCCCAGCCCGTCTTCCAATGCCAGCCATTCTCTCGGCCTTAACTGGGTTACTCTGTGACCGGGAACTCCCTTCTAAGGAGCCCTGGGGTGTCAAGCAGCTGGACAGCCCACCCAGGTGGTCAGCCAGGCTGCCTAGTTAGGAAGCTGAACTTCTGGTTTGAGTCTAAGCACAGATCTAAGGCATGGGGCTTCTTCCCAGTGCGCCTCAGTTTCCCCACTGATAATTGGACCACCACGGGCCTTCCTCAGTAAGACATTTTAGGGCAGTGAAGCCTGTTGGAAATTTAGCACTTTAAAGCAAACGAGTGCCAAAGCCAATCGCCTCCGGCACAGCTCTGGGTTATTTTAAGGGGGCTAATCTCTGGAAAGTGCTCTTAACCGAGTCTTCAGTCTGACTTCGACATCACTCTAACGCAAGACCAGCGCAGCTGTCAGGTATTTGAGAGTTATAAACATGCAACCTATCCAAAGTATTCATCATTAGAGACACCTGAAGACAGTGGGATGGCTCCGCATTATCCAGTGCTGTGTCGGTTTGTTTTTTGATCCCATTTTATATTATTCACGTGTTACCAGCCTCTTCCATTGACTCAAACCAGATGCTGCCGGCCTGAAAATGCTGAGGTGGTGCGCCCCCTGGTGGCAGTGGCCGCCATCCTCCTTCGGGACCTGCATTCCTAGAAGGTGTTCACTGCTCCCTCACACCTGCCCTAGACTGGCTTAGCCTAAACTGAGATGGAGCCCAAGCTCCTTGGTTTTGACGCTGCCTCTAAGGCAAGGTTAAAATGACTACAATGTCACAAGCAACCTTTCAGGGCTCCAGAGTCCGTTTCATCGGCAACCTTTCCTCGGACACCCACAATTAGAGGCATCACCTGGGAGACTGTTAGAACTGACTCTTGGGCTCACCAACATCATTTCTAGCAAAACTTGCAGTAGATTCTTTTACACATTAAAGATTACACTGAGAGAGAGAGAGATTAGATGAATAGTGCTTTGTAAGTGGATTTAGTTCCTTCTGCATTGCTACAACATGAACACCAGAGGCTACGAAAGTTACAGAGTAAAGAAATGTGGTTAGTTTGCAAGTATGTGGCTGGAGGTTCAAACAGATGTATCAGTGTGCTGCTGAGGAGCCTCTGACGGTGTGCAACATGGTGGAGAGGCAAAATGAGAACCAATCCAGGGAAGAGAAGGTCAACTATGTAGGCTGACTTCCTTCTACGAACACTTACGCTCATGGTGCTAATCCAAGCCCGTAAGAGCCAGCACTCCCAAGAGCCCGTACAATCCATCACAAGGTTGGTGCCACCATGGCCTCCCCTGAAATGTCCTGTCATTTCAGTATCATCACACTGACCAAGCTTCTAGCATATGTCCCCCAAACTTTCGAGGAACAGATTTAAGAGACAGTCAAGTCATACCAGTAACTGCCCATGTCCGTGGCTCATTCAAGATAACATGGTACATTCTATTGTTCCCACTTTCTACATCTCATTTGCTTCCAAAATCCTCTTAAGTATGGAAAAATCCACAGAATTAAGCCCCCAGGGTTTAAGCTCTTAAAGCGATCTATGGCAATAGGTTCTCAAGTCCCCAATGGAGCAATCCAGCTGCTGCATCAAATGTGCAAGGGTAAATACCAAGGTTTCTATTCCACACAACACTGAGAAGAAAAAGGATGCCTACGTGAAATCCCACATCCACAGTAAAGCATGTTAGTTTGACAGCCATGCCGGTGTGTAATGCATTTCAAACACAAAGCAGGATGTAACTTAGACTTTGAAAACTTGTCAGGAGGATCTGAAAGTACAATCCTGCCTCAGCGTCAGCCTTCTCGGTTTCTCAACGTGCTCCAACCCTTGGTTTCCATCAGTCATATTCTCATTAAATTAAATCCAAAAATAATAATTTTTGAGTTGTAATGACAAAAAAATACTAAAGGAATAAAAGTCCATTGAAATGATAAAAAATGGGGGCAGCCACTTTTGTTCAGTTTTGTGGGCTTTTTTAAAGCTAAGTTTAACTTACAGATGAAAGTGGCAGCAGTTGTACAGAGATTTGCTGACATCTCCTCATCCGTGTTCATGTAACGACACCACCCCGGGCATCTTTAGCATCATGGCCGAAGCGGTGAGACAGGTGTAGATGCAGCGCCATCTACTAAGCTGTGTACCTTATTTCATGTCATCACTTCTCTTCTCCCATCCATTATTCTGACCCAGTGTCCTGCCAAGGAGCCCACATTTCATTTAGTTCCGTTTCTCCTTAGTTTCCTCTACTATGTCATGATTCCTTAGTCTTGCTCCCTGTGACTTTGATACATTTGATGCACACTGGGAGCGGATTTTGTGGACTTGGTTTAAGGTTTTCTGCTATATTCTCATGATTTGTAAGATGCTATGCATCTGGGTCAATGAGAAGATGACATGTCCTTCCAAGTGCACCCTACAGACTGATTTCTGATATCAGCACTGTGTCTATTATTGGTGATATCAATCACGATCACTAGAATGAAATATTTGAGGGTAGGTACTTTGAAACTATATGCATCTTGATTCTCATAAAAATTCCACCCAATAGTTTAATAGCATTGGTGGAATTTTTTTTTTCTATTCACCTGTATTGGTGAATGAGAGAGAGAGAGAGAGAGAGAGAGAGAGAGAGAGAGAGAGAGAGAGAGAGAGAATATATGTGTGTGTATGCGTGTGTGTGTGTATAGATTGGGGATTTGAGGAAGGAAGGAAATTATATTCAAACAATAAAGAGTGAGCAGTGTAGAAAGGAGAGCAGAGGCCCCAACTGCGGGAAATTGCACATTTAAGTGCATTGTTCAATTCACAACTCCCTTATCTCCAGTGGAGCTTTCTAATCCACAAATAGAAATCTACCAGACAAGGCCCCAAGAATTATAAGACTTTAAGTTGTATCAGTGAGTAACCTTAGGTGCCATTCAGAGTAGAGAACCATACAGCAATCTACATGCCAACCCTACCGTTAGCAAGATACATAAATCAAGCAAAGCCAGTTGTCTTTCATCAAAGAGATTTGCATCTGTAACCTTTTAACTCGCCATGTCCTATAAACATTAAGCGAGTCTTTTGGTATGCGGTATGTTTCTGATGGCTCGAGGAGCTCTAGGAAGACATCCTTGGATAGATGAAGACATGTTAGTCAGATATACAGAATATCACGATACTGATGGAGTACAGTTTCAAAAATGTCATGGTGCTCAAGTGTTTTGTTTTGTTCTGAAAACATGAATTCTGTTCTCTGTATATTTAAGAGACACTTCTGAGGCACTGAGATCTGTGTGCTCACAGCAACAAGCTCTTCGCGTCCCCAGAGTCCCCACCAAGCAGCAGCTCTTTCAGCCAGACCTGTGAGAGGTTGATTGCTAGATGCCCACTGCACCTCAAAATCTCGTGTGGAACCTATTTCACCTTTTTGTTCAAAGTTCCATGAGCTTCTACCAAGGATATAATATTCCCTAAAAGATTTCCCTCCATAGCAGCAGGGGGAACTTAGAGAAACAGAATCTACTTGGATGGGCTTCTGAAAAATCAACCAAAGATTTCCATTAATGCATGGAGCATTTGGTCAAGAAAGGGTGGCTTAACTAGGGAAAAAACAGTGAGTTTACAGGATTTTCATCTTGCCCGATTCATACCCACCTCCATGGAAGCCTTTGTCAATCAATAGCCTACGACCAAGTGCACTGTAAAACCAGCAGCCCTGGAAAGGGGCAGATGGCCATTACAGCCCATGTTTTCGGAAAAATTTCTCCTCATTTTAACCTGACTCAGAGCTCAACCAATAAAGATTGCCCTTTACTTGTGGGAATTTGTTACAGCTAATCAACGGCAATTGTTTAACATCATGCCCAAGGCACTGAATAACAGATGGAACAAAATGGGCTAACGAAAAATCTAAAAATAAGAATTAGACAAAGAGATGTCCATAGGGGGCTTTGAAAACACCAACCTTCGTGGGGATATAGAAAGCCGCAGAGCCAGGTGTATGTTCAAGGCTTTGCTCATGACCAGGGAAGAATGGAGACAACCCCAAACTTTAAGAATCACACATTGGGTAGAGTGGAAAGATAGAGGAAGAAGGTCCATGTAAACAGTAACCTAAAGAGACCTAGGAATGACTATACATGAATCAGACAAGACATGCTTCAAGCTTTTACAAGAGAGAAAGAAGGCCAGGATTTATGAAAAAGAGCTGAATTACCCAGAGGATGTTATAGTTGCACATACAGATACAAACAATATGAGAGCCCAAATATGCAAAAATTAATCAACATGAAAGGGGAAAAATATAGCAATTCAATAAAGGAACTTTAATATCTCATTTTGAACAGTGGGTAGTTTAACATGGGAATAAGGAAGGAAACACTGGGCTAAAGATGTACTTTAGACAGACAAAATAATTCTAAATTCTTTCCTGACTAATTGACTTAACGTTGACTGTATAAACATGAAGGGACAGTCAGCTGGCTTGAATGCTCTGAGAAGCCACAGTATTGACTTCCTGGGAAAGTCTACTTCAGCTCTTGAACAAAGAAGTGGTAATTATTATCATGAAAGCATATTAAAATATGAAACTCAATGGTTGGAGTAAATCCACAGTCAAATTTAGATTCAGAAGAGCCCATGACTACAATGGTAGAGTGTAAATCTTTAATGTCTGTTCAAGAACAACTATAACTAAACACACAGTTTAGGAGTGCACAGTACTAGAAAAATATAAAACTTGAGGCACTAAAAAAGTGCAAATCTTTGAGTGGGGTGATAAACAGCTAAGGTGTGTATCTGAATGTGAGTGAAATTACTTCTCAATCAACTTAAAATATTCTATAGTAACTATAAGAACAACATTATTAATGCGTGCTCCATGATAACCACAGTTGTGACTCCACAACACACAGGCAAATGAGAAAGTGAAAAGAATCCAAGTTTAGCGCCGCAGAGATTGCCAAGACATGAAGGTAGAAAACAAAAAGGAGCAAAGGAATGGAGGTCGGACAAACAACTAGGGAACAACTGACAAAGTAATAGAAGTAGGCCTCTGCCTATCGGCAAACCTGAACATAGGTGAATTAAATGCTCCAATCCAAAGACACAGAACCAATAATAAGAAACAAGGCCCAACTAAATGTTGCCAACAATAGACACACTTTAATAACAACATACCAGGAGCAGTTGATAGATGGAGAAAGATGGCTCATATAAACGGTAATCCAAAGAGAGCCAGGAATGACTAGATACATATCAAATAAGATCTAACTCAAGCTTTTACAAGAGAGAAAGAAGGCCAGGATTTATGATAAAGAGGTTAATCACCCAGAGGATTAATAGTTGTGCATACAGATGCAAAATCTGAAACCCTAAATATGCAAATATTAATCAACATGAAGGAAGAACGTATTGCAATTCAACAAATGGACTTTAATATCTCATTTTGAGCTGTGGGTAGTTTAACACAGGAATAAGGATGGAAACTGACTAGAGATGTACTTTAGACAGACAAAATGATTCAAAAAACATGTATGGAGTGTCCTATTCATTACTAGCAGAATATATACTCTTTTCAAGCTTGTATGGAATGTCTATTAAAATAAAATCCTTAATAAAATAATAGCAATAGAACTATATAATACATTAAAAGTATTCACTGGAGGGGTGCCAATTAATATATCCATATGGAAAACAATTTTGTTTCCTCAAAAGATTAAAAATAGAACTGCCATCTGACCCAGCTATTTTTGGACATACATCCAGAGAACTCCATACCCTATCACAAAGACATTTGTAGCTCCATGTTTGTTGCTGCAAGGAAATGGAACCAAACTACTTGTCCATCAACAGGAGAATGGGTATTGAGAATCCGGTATGCATATAAAATGGATACTACTCAGCTCACAATATTTGCAAGAAAATGGACAAGCTTAGAGATGCATCATATTTAGTGAGATCTCTCAATTATAAGAGAAAAAACCCACATGGTCTTCCTCATAAGCAGACCGCAGCCTATAATGTATTCATGTTTATATATAATCACATGTATGACCAGGGATAAAATAACATGTTGAAGAGAGAATTAGAAAGAGTGGTGAGGAAGGACAGGATGCAGGTGGAGGACACATGAATTGTGGGAAACAAAAGGATATAAAACTAACTCTTCATGGTTTTAAGTATGTAAAAGAACTTTTCCCTTTTTGTGGTAAATAAGTGCATTAAATGGAGTTTATAATGAAAGCATAAAATGCAGACAAAGTCCATGGCTTCCGAATGGGTATTCTAACTATATATAAGTTTATTGACATAGCCAAGTGAAGGCGTAAGTCACAAACAATGCCAATTTGGGATTATGATTAATAGGGTGATATTTATTTAAAGGGGAAAAAACTTACAGATCACTTTCAGCCCTCTGCGTAACCAGGAAGGAAGTCAAGTCACCGGCAGAGCAGGAAGTGAAGAGAGAGAGGAGAGGGAAGTGGCTGCTTTTTTAAAGGGAGAGAGACCACGCCCCAAGGGGCTGGTATCTCAGCGACGATAGGCTGGAGGAGTGGGAGGACCTCCCGCAACACCTCCCCCTTCTGTTTAAATAAGAGAGTTCTAAACCTACTATGAAATTATATACAATAAGTACAAATATGCTATTCTAACTAGCTTAGGTCTTGTATAATAAATAACTTGGCCAAGTCATGAGAGAAAGTAACTACATTTATATAGTCTTCAACCCCATCAAAGATCTGAGAAGGGAAATAATGTTACCTGGGTAATTAGGAAGTTCAGTAAAACAACTTCCAAAACATGCAACAAATCACAGAGACAACTAGCTACCTAGGCAATCACCCAAAGTCACATTAGCAGCGTTGAAGCAACCAACTTTGGCTAAGGCCTAACATAACTGACACACCATTTTCAAAGGCAAGCAACCTTCAAAACTATCTTACCCTGTCTTGGCAGGATAAGACAGCCCTGTTTTATCCATTGATGCATGCTCTGTATCTTTGTCAGTGATTGAGGTATGGGCATTTCTTTGCCCCAAGGCCAGTTCTGCCAAAAAGAAATGCTCCAGGTGGAGTGTCTTTGGTGCTCAACATTCTCTCGGGAATAGAGTGGTGTTGCCAGGAGCAATTGTGTCTCACTACCACAAAACTCTGAGTTAGATTAAAGGCCATTTTCTACAGCTCTTTGAAGAAGTTGAAGATTATCTATCTATACTGAGTATAATCTCTATATATCTAAAGAACCTGATTAGTCTAATTATAAATGACAAACTTAGATGACTATTAGTCTATATAATTCTCAATATCTATCTAACTTAAAGACTAAGACAATAAACGACTGTGAAACAAATGAGGACAATGACCTCCAAATATAAACAATGTACAAATATACATTGCAGTGGGTAAATATATACCAATACACGAACATTATATAAGTATCTTAATCAGAGGTAGAAATGTACACTGCAATATGGTAAATATATACAATATATATATGTCAATACATAAAAAATGTTTTAAACAGAGGTAGAAACATGAATGCATACAATAGTCAATACAATTTAACTTTGTATCAATATACAAGAATCTATATCAATATATTTGTCTAACAACAGTAACTCACAATTACAAATCTATTATCCCATCATCCCTCTTTTTTTTTTTTTTTCAAAATGATCCCTGAGCTTATAAAATTCCTCCCCCAACCCTCAATCGTATACTAATTATAATCAACCCCTAAATGATGTCCCTAAACCCAAGGGCAAACTTTACTGGGAGAGGGGACGTCGTCCTCTAAAATTACTTCCAGCTGTCATGGGGGCGACGTTCTTTCTGGGGGATCCTGTGAAAGTAAAATGATGGTTAAATTTCAAGATCAATGTCTTTTAAAATTGCCAATAGTCTCTGAGTATTTTGTGCAGGTCTGGCCAAAATGTTGTATAAGATGTGCACCATTTCAGCTAACCAAGTTGGAACTGTCTTGTGCAGCTGGTATCCAAAGCAGGTCTTGTTGTAGCGCTATCAGTATCATGACGTCATATCAACCAGGTGGAGTTGTTGTTATGGGGCCCCATCTTCTTCCTGGAAACTTCAAATGTCACTTCAGGAAAAACTCATTGTTCATTATGAGAAACTTAAGCATTAATCATATAGACATATATATATATATATTCAATGAAAGACATGATAGATATATTCAATGAAAAGTATGATAGATATGAAGAAAAGCAAAGATGTTTTCTAAACTCATATTTCTTTCTGTCCCACATCATGGCTCTTGACATGAGACAGAAACTCCAGAAACTCTGGGTTTTTCTCTTACTAACAGGCTTGGAATTGGAGAGGGACTGAGCCAGAGTCCAACTTCAAAACCAGCTTTATAAATTTAGAAATATGGTTTAATATTACTTACACAACCCATTCAGTTTTCTTGATATTTCCTATCGGGCAGGTATTTTTCCATCTGTCAGTATCCAAACATCCAGGGTCCCTTGAATTTTTCAAAGATGAGTGTTTTCCTGTGGAGATAAGAACAGAACCCTGCCCCCATTCTATATGTTTTTCTTACCATCTGTATGAATATCATCATTGTAGATAAGTTGTCATTTCTCCTTTCCAAGAGGTTTTTCCTCTTCAAATCGAAACTTTATTAATTTTGATGGTATCCACAATTTTTCTTCTCCTGTGGAAACAAGAGCAAAACCCCTTCCCCAACGTAGCACATCTCCTGGCTTCCATTGAGAGGTCAGCACATCTTTGAAATAAATCGGTTGATTTAGTTCAGCAGACTTTTCCATTATCCAATGTCTCTCTGCTGCTGTCGTTCCTTTCTCATTAGCGTTAAGAAAATTCAAGGTTAATAAAGCATTATGTAATCTATTTCTGGGGGTATTTTCGGTCCCTTTCTGTTTGTTCAGCATATCCTTTATAGTACGATTTGATCTTTCTATAATTGCCTGACCTGTAGGATTATTTGGTATACCTGTAATATGTTTTATATTATAATAATCAAAAAAGCGTTTCATTTTCTTAGATACATATGCTGGACCATTATCTGTCTTTATTTGCGCAGGTATACCCATGATGGCCATAACTTCCAATAAATGTGTGATTACTGAATCAGCCTTTTCTGAGCTCAGGGCAGTAGCCCATTGAAAACCTGAATACGTGTCTATGGTGTGGTGTACATATTTTAATTTACCAAATTCTATAAAGTGGAACACATCCATCTGCCAGATTTCATTTCTCTTAGTGCCCTTTGGGTTACTCCCTGCAGGCAACGGTGTTTGATTATAGAAAGAACAAGTAGGACATCTCTTTATAATGTCCTTAGCTTGTTGCCAAGTAATGGAAAATTCTTTCTTTAGGCCTTTACTATTGACATGATGCTTCTTATGAAATTCTGAGGCCTGCAACACACTTCCAATCAATAATTGATCAATCTCAGCGTTGCCTTGGGCTAGAGGACCAGGCAGACCTGTATGGGACCGGATGTGTGTTATGTACATCGGACAAAGCCTGTTCCTGATTATGTCTTGTACCTGGATAAACAATGAAGTCAACTCTGTGTCATCTGGTATAAATTCAGCGGTTTCAATATGCAAGATAACTCTTTCTGCATATTGTGAATCTGTAACTATATTAAGAGGTTCTTTAAAATCCCTTAGCACCATAAGAATGGCATATAATTCTGCCTTCTGGACAGAATTATAAGGGCTTTGTTCCACCTTACTCAATTCATCTGACTTGTAACCTGCTTTCCCTGATTTATTTGCATCAGTATAGAACGTACGGGCTCCAGTTATTGGAGCATCACGTACAATTCTAGGAAGAATCCAAGAAGTTCTTTTTATGAGGTTAAGTCTACCACTTTTGGGATAGTTGCTATTAATTTCTCCCAAAAAATTAGCACAAGCTCTTTGCCACGGTTCATTGTCTTCCCATAACTTTTTTATTTCTTCAGTAGTAAAAGGCACTATAATTTCTGCTGGGTCTATACCTGCTAGTTGACGAAGTCTCAGCTTACCTTTTATAATTAATTCAGAGACTTTTTCCACATAAGTTTTTAATTTTTTACTTGGTTTATTAGGTATAAATATCCACTCTAAAATAATATCTTCCCTCTGCATTAGAATCCCTGTAGGAGAAATTCTGGAAGGCAATATGACTAGGATGCAGCTAAGATTTGGGTTCACCCTATCCACATGTGCCTCCTGTAATTTTTCCTCAATCATTGTCAGTTCCTTTTCTGCTTCAGCTGTCAGTTCTCTTGGACTATTCAAATCTTTATCACCATCTAAGGTTTTGTTTAAATGAACTATTAGATCAGGTGTTATCCCAACAGCTGGTCGTAGACTGGAAATGTCTCCTAACAATCTTTGGAAGTCATTAAGAGTCTTTAAGCGGTCTCTCCTAATTTGTGCCTTTTGCGTTTTAATTTTCTCTAACCCTATTCTGTAACCTAGGTAATTAATAGAGTTTCCTCTTTGAATCTTTTCAGGGGCAATTTGTAATCCCCACCTGGGCAAGACTTTCTTTACTTCTTCAAACATCCTTTCTAAAGTATCTTTATTTGAATCAGATAACAAGATGTCATCCATGTAATGATAAATAATGGACTTGGGGAATTGTTTACGAATTATTTCCAATGGCTTACTTACAAAATATTGGCACAGTGTAGGACTATTGAGCATACCCTGTGGGAGGACAGTCCATTGATATCTCCTATTGGGCTGAGAATTATTATAAGTAGGCACTGTAAAGGCAAATTTTTCTCTATCCTTTTCTTGTAACGGTATAGTGAAAAAACAATCTTTCAAATCAATAACTATAAGAGGCCATCCTTTTGGTAACAGAGAAGGCAAAGGAATTCCAGATTGTAGTGAGCCCATAGGTTGAATTACTTTGTTGACAGCTCTTAGATCTGTCACCATTCTCCATTTACCAGATTTCTTTTTTACAACAAACACAGGAGAATTCCAAGGGCTGGTTGATTCTTCAATGTGGTGAGCATCTAGTTGCTCCTGCACCAGCTGTTCCAATGCCTGTAGTTTATCTTCAGCTAGAGGCCACTGTTTGATCCATATTGGCTTCTCAGTTAGCCATTTTAAAGGTAGGGCTGTTGGTACCTCTAAAGGTTTGGTATTTGCTGTATGTTCTTGTACAGCCTGAATGGCTAGTGACCTTTTTCCATAATACCTCATCATATACTTCCCAGAATTATGAGTTCCTGGAACTACAGGAATGTTAATCTGGGTATTCCATTGCTGTAGCAGGTCACGGCCCCATAAATTTATGGCAATATTGGCTATATATGGCCTTAGTCTTCCTATTTGCCCTTCGGGCCCTATGCATTCAACCCATCTTGTGCTTTGTTTTACACGAGATAGGGTTCCAATTCCCAGGAACTGAACATCTACCTCTTGAAGAGGCCAATTCGGATGCCAAGATTCTGGGGTAATGATACTTACATCCGCACCTGTGTCTAATAAGCCTTCAATAAAAGTGCCATTTATACAGACTCTTAGCTTTGGTCTTTGATCATTAATAGAAGTCTGCCAAAATATACGTTTACTCTGTCCAACTGGGTTTTTTGACTCATCCTCCACATGGATTTCATCATTTAGACCAGTATTACTTTTTACAGCAGAAATTGGAGCTTTTAATTTTCTTGGTGAGGCACGTTCTCCACTGTGACTGGGAATGACTGGGCCACTGTTGGCTTGGGGGCCTGCGAGAGGCCCCTCAAGGAGTTTCCCGACGGTATCGGGTTGCCTTGTTTGTCTGTTGTTGACCTGCATTCATTGGACCAATGTCGGCCTTTACCGCATCTCCTACATATACCTGAAGGCCTAGGTCTCCTATCTTTGTCATTCCCAGAGGAGATAATATTCCTAGAAATTCTGTGCCTGCAATCCCTTTTCAGATGTCCTAATTTACCACAATTAAAACACCTGGCAGTTTGATGTCTCCTCATTGCTGTGGAAATCGCTTCTCCTACCCAAGATTCATCGTTATAGCTAAACGTCTCAACATTCATCGTATGCTGAATCCATTCATCCATAGGTGCTGATCTAGACTTTAAAGGCCCAATTATCTTTTTGCATTCTATGTTTGCATTCTCAAAAGCTAGAGATTCAAGAAGTATTCGTCTAGCTTCTGGGTCTGTTACCCCTATGTCCAGAGCCTTAATTAATCTTTGCAAAAAGTCAATAAAGGGTTCTCTCTGTCCCTGCCTAATTCTGGTATATGATTCAACCCTTTTTGCTGGATCTTGTATCCTATTCCAAGCATTTAAAGCTGCTTGGTGACATAGACACAGTACTTCATCATCATAAAGAGCTTGGACCTGTGGATCAGCATATTCTCCTGCACCAAGAATTTGATCTTGGGAAACCTCAATACCTTTTGCTCTTCCTTGCTGTTCCATATGTTTGGATTCTTCTCTAAAATAAATTCCAAACATCAAGGAAGGTCCATTATCTAAAACTGCAGACACTAACTGATGGAAATCATGGGGGGTAGCTCTAGCATTAGAAGCCCAAGTCCTTATCATTTCCTTTACGTATGCAGAGTGCAAGCCAAAATTAACAATAGCTTGCTTAATTTCTTTTAGATCATTCATTGCTATTGGCGTCCATCTAGCTTCTCTGACTCCCTTTGAGCCTTTAGAAGTTGACGCTTTGTCAGAATTAAGTATAGGGTATGCTGCTAAAACCTTTGGTAAGCCAGTTCTAATAGCTGGTGTTGGCATTGTATCCTGTCCTTGTGCCTTATTACTCTGTTCACCAGCTCCAATCATTTCTTCAATCATTTCAAGTCTTCTTATTATTGTCTTTATTATTGTCTCTTTTGAATCCTGAATCTCCTGACCTGCATGAGTTTCTAGTAAAGATTGTATGGTTCTTAGGAGTGCCATGATCTTCCTAAATGATAGAATATTCAAAAGAATACTGAAACCTAGTAACCAGTAAATTAAGTTATCCCCATAGTCATATAAACCTTGCATGATATAACCCATTGTATTGGTAACCAGAACAGTAAAATTCGCGTTGGAAACGAGAACTGCCATATTACCTATTATCCAGCAGGTGGCGCTGTTGCCAAGTCTCGACGAAAACACGGTCCTGTTTCAGAGTCCGCCTAGTATTTGTTAAAAACTGGAAAATGTAAGTTGCTCAACAAAGTAAATGTAATTAAATCAATTCCAGAGATGGAACCAGAAACCAGAATCCAGGGGTAGGGAAGAGCAACCTGGAAGCCGCTTATGCCTCCACGTGACAGAGTCACCCTGAGGGGTTGCAGCTTTCAGCAACCACGTGCTCTGGTTCGCGCCACTTAAGAGCTGTGCTTGCAAGGGAGATTTGAAAACGACTCAGAAAAGAGCAAATCACGCGGGCAGAGACTTCGCGGGCCTGTGGAGTTTAAATCCACAGGCAGCGGCTGAGGAAGCAACTGCTCCCGCCAAGCTGAACAAGCGCCCGCCAAGCCGAACTTGCGGCCGCCAAGCCGAACTTCCGGCCGCCAAGCCGAACTCGGGGCTGCGAGCCGGGAGAGGTTCTAAAACCAAACGTTGGGCGCCAAATGAAGGCGTAAGTCACAAACAATGCCAATTTGGGATTATGATTAATAGGGTGATATTTATTTAAAGGGGAAAAAACTTACAGATCACTTTCAGCCCTCTGCGTAACCAGGAAGGAAGTCAAGTCACCGGCAGAGCAGGAAGTGAAGAGAGAGAGGAGAGGGAAGTGGCTGCTTTTTTAAAGGGAGAGAGACCACGCCCCAAGGGGCTGGTATCTCAGCGACGATAGGCTGGAGGAGTGGGAGGACCTCCCGCAACAGCCAAGCTTTGGGTGTGGGCAAGTGCTTGTTTGAAAGCCTGTGATATCTAGCTGTCTTATTTTATTTTTGCAAGATCTTCACAATAAAGTGATCTTTATTGAACACACACATTACTAGGTTGGACTTCTCTTGGCCATGTGTGGCTCTTTAATATAGTAAATCAGCAAATAGAAATGCATTATACCAGCGGAATTATTTAAAAACCATACGACTACCTCAGTGAAAAGAGAAAAGGCAACCGACAGAAAGTTCAATCAACATGAGGAAGCGAGTCTACTAAAAGAAGTGAAGAAGTGTCTACTAACAGTCTGCAAGTAACACCTAATCAGGCAGGAAAAAAAAAAGAAGCAAGAGGCATGCAAACTGGAAAGCAAAAATTGAAATCGTCTATATGTGCAGATGGCAGGATCCTATGCAAAGGAATCTCCAAACACAAACACAAGACACACACACATACAAGAACTCATGCACACACACGTACACACACATGCACATCTATCCATTCCTACCTAGTTACAACTAGTCAATGAACCAGGGAGATGTGTAGGGCATGAAACAACCTACAAAAATCATAGCATTTTTTTTATACCCAAACAACAACCTAGCTAAAAGGTAAATTTAAAATTAGTTTACTCTTACTTTTGTGGATTTGACCTTGAGAATACTTTTGACTTCTCACCAAAAACTTTAGTCTATAAAAGAAAATAGAGAAAAAAGACTGCATGAAATTAAGCATCTTCATATAAAGAAACAATATAAGTAGACAACCTCCCAAATGGGAGAAATATTTATAAGCCACATAGGCAATAATGGGCTTATATACAAAATTTCTATTTAAAACAAACTTGATAATTTGTCATGGAAGATTTGTTTTTAGGTGGTTTCTGCAAACTTTTTTGTTTTTATTAACAAAATAGACAAAATGAACTGGTTGGTAGGTTTATTTTAAGCAGTTTTATGACAGGTTCAACATTATTAATCATCAGGAAAATACAACTCAAAACATTATGAACTATGATCTCACGCCTCATTCTTATGCATATTACAACAGAACCACATAGTTAGGATGGTGGCTGTTAGCAAAGATAAGAGATAATGAACTATTGTTACGTGTGTGTGTGTGTGTGTATGTATGTGTGTGACTCAACATATAAATACAACCTGTCAGATCATATAATGTCAGATCTTATATGTATGTATTTTCAGACCTGACCATTTGGTATTATACGATAACCAACTGATATATTGTTCCCTGGAAACTATTATTTCTCCTGCTCTTAGTACCAAGTGGGAGTACATGGGAGGGTTAGGAGGGAGAGATCATGTAATCATATTATAATCTCAAAATATAAAAATGAGATAATCAACTGCACAGAAAACTGAATCCTAGCAGGCAGTTGGTGGGATTATAAATAGTTGTATCCATTAGAGACACCAGTATGGAGTTTCCTACAGAATTAATTGAATGAGCAATGAATCAGCTATCAGTTTCCTTCCTCCATACTCAACGAAGATGAACTCACCTCCTCAAAAAGACATCTGTATGTCCATATGAATCGGTCTGGTGTCACTGTGGGCTTGATTCGCAAGAGCCGAGATTTGTAAACAACCCTACTGTCTATAAATGGATAAATGAATAAATAGAATGTTAAACAATAGTCTCTTTTTATATTTGGTTTCCCTTTGTGCAGATTATATAATTAGC